>NC_134499.1:10377051-10684551 GCF_040206685.1 Ascaphus truei
GAAGGGCAGTGCCAAGTACAGCGTATGCCAGACAGGGATGGGCAACTCCGAGGCTGGAGGCCCTTACAGATGCCAAGTCTGCAAGGGACAAACCCACCTGTGGCAACAGAGCGATGCTGAAAGATCTGCTTATAAGACATCCAGCAAGTTAACATTACTACCCCCCCCCCCTCACCCCCCGGCACTTGCGTTGCTTGTATACCATCTGCAGCCACTTTACCCGTGTGTGCTGAGACGTGCAGTTCCCCCTGACGTGATCCATCTTTAACGAGAGCTGCATGTGACACCCTTCAAAGCAGATTTTATTTTTACATAAAAAGGCCCACAGACTGCAGCAGAGTCTGCACATGGCAACTCGTGCTGTTTATTCTCCTGTTCTCCACTACGCCAGGTAGCACAGAGCTGCTTTCCAGGCAGACTACGGAGCGTCTCACCAGAAAATGAAAATGTGATCTGAATATTCTCAGGAAAGGTTTTCGGAGGTCTACGAATTACGCCAAGTCAGAGGGGCCTCGCAGCCATATTAATGTAGGTTTCGGTCTCGTATGTTAGAAGTTAAAAAACAGTAAGCAGGGGGGGGGGGGGAGGGGGGAGGGGGAAATAAGAATGGTGTAAACAGACATCCTGCTGTACAGAAGGGGTGCGCAACCCCCCCCCCCCCCGCCTCTCCTGTCTCCCACTCTGCTCCGGCGTCATAAGACCCCGGGTTAACATGACAACATATCGCTGGTAGCCAAGGTAAGTGAAATTACAGCGACCTCGCACGGTCCCCCAGCATTTCATTTAAATGCCTTGGGGGAGAGCGCTGGACCTCCAACAGATGCGCCCCCCCCCCGAAAATCTAGAGCCCCCAATTTGCGCACCCCTGCTGTACAGTATAGTGAAGAAATCTTTAATACTTGAAGAGAATCTGCCTCTTTAAAAAAATAATAATAATAAAAAAAAAGTGCAATCCCATATAGCCGGCAACAAAATCCCACAACCTTTTAACGCAACAATCTTACCGGCTTCCCTAACCTTTCCAACGCCGCAATGAAATACCCGACACATCACAGGTCAACGCTCGCTTTGTAAGGGGTCGACACGTCTATTTGCCATATCCAGAGGCTCGCCGGGCCACGGGATCATGAGAGCAGCCACGTGACCACGAGAGCGGTCACGCAACATAGAAGTGCCGGGTGTCTGTGGCACTGAAAATGTTAAAACTAATCCAACGTGACCGCCTTGCACATGTCACTGCCATTACTGCACTTTGCTCCATGGAGGGATTGTCCCTTTAAGGCAGGGGTCTCAATCTCAGTCCGCAAGGGCCATCAACAGGCCAGGTTTTATTGATATCACTGCTTCAGATCAGGTGGCTCAATCAGTGGCTCAGTCTAAGACTGAGCCACCTGCGCTGAAGCAGGGATATCCTTAAAACCTGGCCTGTTGGTGGCCCTTGAGGACAGAGATTGAGACCCCTGCTTTAAATCACAAACAAGTGCAAGCTCTTGGGAAACGTGCAATTTCCTTTCACGCCCCACTTTCCTTACGAAGGTGAGAGACGGCAGAATGGCAGGGCGCGCGTGTCACTAGGTAAGGGATTCCGGCCCGCACAGCACCGAGCTGACCTCATGGCTTTGATATGTTACTTAAAAAAAAGAAAGGTGCGACACTCCAACGAAAAGCATTCTCACTGGCGCCACACCCACCAGGCAGCACAGAGCCGCTTCCCATGCAGACTACACACAGACACGCCGGCTTATCCGGAGCTTCTCCGAGCAGACTCTTTAACGCCCGGTGATGTCACAAAGTTTTAACGGCTTAGCAGCGGTGTTACTAAATTCCACACTTAAAAAAGTCAATGAGGGGAAAAAAAACTCATAGCGTGTGAAAGATCTAAAATAGAGAGCAAGGGCGACGGTGGCTGGCGTGGGCGAGCGCGGTGACGTGTGGTGGGCTGGCGTGTGCGAGCGCGATGACTTGTGGTGGGCTGGCGTGTGCGAGCGCGGTGACGTGTGATGGGCTGGCGTGTGCGAGCGCGGTGACGTGTGATGGGCTGGCGTGTGCGAGCGCGGTGACTTGTGGTGGGCCGACGTGTGCGAGCGCGGTGACGTGTGGTGGGCTGGCGTGTGCGAGCGCGGTGACGTGTGATGGGCTGGCGTGTGCGAGCGCGGTGACGTGTGGTGGGATGGCGTGTGCGAGCGCGGTGACGTGTGGTGTGCGAGCGCGGTGACGTGTGCAAGCATGGTGGCTGGCGTGTGCGAGCGCGGTGACGTGTGCAAGCGTGGTGGCTGGCGTGTGCGGTGACATGTGGTGGGCGAGCGTGGTGGCGTGTGCGAGCGCGGTGACGTGTGGTGGGCGAGCGTGGTGGCGTGTGCGAGCGCGGTGACGTGTGGTGGGCGAGCGTGGTGGCGTGTATTGTATGTGAGAGAGCGTCCGACACGTGATTGCTCCGTCAATGTCGGACGGGGAGAAGTCCCTCCCCTTCCGTTCCACATCCGCGCAGACCGCGCCCTGCGCACCTACCCGGCATCTCCCCTAGCAACGCAGGCCTGCCCCACCCCAGGAGTACCTACGTCTCGGGGCACTCAGAGGCAATCCACCCTGACTGACCCTACAGGATTGGGGCCGGTTGGGGGGGGGGGGGGTTACCCCGAGATACTTACTATAGAAGTTACAGGTTTTTAAAGGGGATTTAAAAAGGAAGTCCCCACCAATGATGTTGCAGCTTCCTATTGGCACAAGATTTGGCAGCCATTTTGTTTCCCCTGGAGGGACATTTAAAACCAGTAACTTTGCCTAGAAGTACTCCCTGTAGCTTAAAATAGGGGTGCTCGTCTCTCGGGCACCCGATTTTCCCCCTCTAACTATTGGCGGGGTGCGAGGGGGGCTGCTCCGGTAACAGGTAAGACTCAGAGGGAAAGGAACATAGTGTTTAACTTGCTACCCGTGATAACGATAACTGTACTCACAACAACCCCCCTCTCCCCCCAGAGCAGCCGCGGGGAAGGAACGTACCCCTACAATACAAACAGCGGATTAGGGCCGTGGGGGAGAGCGGCTGATTTATAATGACATTTATATTGCACAAAACCAGATGTTTGGGTCATTTCCTTTCTGTACAAATAAACTGGCATTTCCCCACTGTTTCTTTAATGGCGGTGATTGATTTCCTGGCGATTACGCAATCACAGCAACGCTCCAATGTACAAGGCAGGGCAAATACAGAATGTACATCTCCATCGGGGGTCCCCACTACCCCCAACCGCAGGAAATAAGGAAACCACTGCCCAGGGAGAGAGAGAGGGAGAGAGGGGGCGCAGAGAGAGAGGGGGAGGAGAGGGGGCGCAGAGAGAGAGGGCGAGGAGAGGGGGCGCAGAGAGAGAGGGCGAGGAGAGAGGGCGCAGAGAGAGAGAGGGGGAGGAGAGAGGGCGCAGAGAGAGAGAGGGGGAGGAGAGGGGGCGCAGAGAGAGAGGGCGAGGAGAGGGGGCGCAGAGAGAGAGGGCGAGGAGAGAGGGCGCAGAGAGAGAGAGGGGGAGGAGAGAGGGCGCAGAGAGAGAGAGGGGGAGGAGAGAGGGCGCAGAGAGAGAGGGGGAGGAGAGGGGGCGCAGAGAGAGAGGGCGAGGAGAGGGGGCGCAGAGAGAGAGGGCGAGGAGAGGGGGCGCAGAGAGAGAGGGCGAGGAGAGAGGGCGCAGAGAGAGAGAGGGGGAGGAGAGAGGGCGCAGAGAGAGAGAGGGGGAGGAGAGAGGGCGCAGAGAGAGAGGGGGAGGAGAGAGGGCGCAGAGAGAGAGGGGGAGGAGAGAGGGCGCAGAGAGAGAGGGGGAGGAGAGAGGGCGCAGAGAGAGAGGGGGAGGAGAGAGGGCGCAGAGAGAGAGGGGGAGGAGAGAGGGTGCAGAGAGAGAGGGGGAGGAGAGAGGGCGCAGAGAGAGAGGGGGAGGAGAGGGGGCGCAGAGAGAGAGGGGGAGGAGAGGGGGCACAAGGGGAAGAGGGGGAGGAGAGGGGGCACAAGGGGAAGAGGGGGAGGAGAGAGGGCGCGGGGAGGAGGGGGAGGAGAGAGGGCGCAGAGAGGAGGGGGCGCAGAGTGGAGGGGGAGGAGAGGGAGGAGAGGGCGCAGAGAGGAGGGGGAGGAGAGGGAGGAGAGGGCGCAGAGAGGAGGGGGAGGAGAGGGAGGAGAGGGCGCAGAGAGGAGGGGGAGGAGAGGGAGGAGAGGGCGCAGAGAGGAGGGGGAGGAGAGGGAGGAGAGGGCGCAGAGAGGAGGGGGAGGGAGGAGGAGGGGCGCAGAGAGGAGGGGAGGAGAGGGAGGAGAGGGCGCAGAGAGGAGGGGAGGAGGAGGGCGCAGAGAGGAGGGAGGAGGAGAGGGAGGAGAAGGCGCAGAGAGGAGGGGGAGGAGAGGGAGGAGAAGGCGCAGAGAGGAGGGGGAGGAGAGGGAGGAGAAGGCGCCGAGAGCAGGGGGAGGAGAGGGCGCCGAGAGGAGGGGGAGGAGAGGGCGCAGAGAGGAGGGGGAGGAGAGAGCGCAGAGAGGAGGGGGAGGAGAGAGCGCAGAGAGGAGGGGGAGGAGAGCAGAGAGGAGGGGGAGGAGAGCAGAGAGGAGGGGGAGGAGAGCAGAGAGGATGGGGAGGAGAGCAGAGAGGAGGGGGAGGAGAGAGCACAGAGAGGAGGGGGAGGAGAGCGCAGAGAGCAAAGATGGGGTGGGGAGAGGAGAGATTAGTTTTCCTACTAGATGTAAATGTTCTGCATTTAAGAGACTAAAATCTGATTAGACCGTCAGCTCTTTGGATCACAGATTGCAAATCATTTGACTGCCCTGTAGCCCGTAGTAATTAGTATGAGACGTTAAACCCAGATGATCTAAACGGTGCCAAGTGTTAGGCACCTCCTGGCCCATTGCAACGGGTCCTTACTGCTCAGCATCATTAGGAATATTGGGGGGGGGCGTGTCCAGCTCACCTGGTTTATTTCTCCACGAAGAATTGGCATCTCCCTTCCATGTCCCCGACCGACCGTGGTCACTGCAATGCAAGCACGAGGATTCATTAACCTGAACAGCATTGCTTAAGGCAAAGGGGCTCACCTCCAGTCCTCAAGACCCCCCCAACAAGTCAGGTTTGGAGGACATCCCTGCTTCAGCACAGGTGGCTCAATCAGTCCTTGCTTCAGCACAGGTCTTCATCTACACCTCCGATTGAACCACCTGTGCTGGAGCTGGGCTATACTCAAAACCTGACCTGTTACGGGGTCTTTAGGACGGGAGTTACGCCCCCTGGCTCAATTTTATTTTAGGTAACCTTCCCCCCCCCCCCCAAAGAAACCCCAACAATAAGGTTCTCAAAGAAAATTCTACATCCCAGAGAAGAAAAAAAATCAGCAATTTAATATGGCAACAAAGTGCATTTTTTGTAAGGCAGGAAAAAAAAAAAGGGATGAATTGCGGATCCGGGTACAAAGTAATACAGCAGATCTAGCTTAGATCTCTTAGGGCCAGTTTTTCTGTAGAGCGGGGATGGGCAAACTTTGTTGCCTGCCCCCTCCCCCTCCTTTTCTCTGGCTGCATCATTTGATGTCACGACATCATGTGACGTTGCTTTGTCATAGCGATGTATCGCCAGAGGCCGCTTGAGACAAGGTAAGGGACTTGCAGTGGCCGCACACCCCCCCCCCCCCCAAGTTTGCACAACACTGCTGTAGAGGAATATTGTACTCGTGACTCCGTTTTAACCTCATGTTTATTTGGGACAAGACAATTTGAATCAGTGGACACCATCTTTCTTCTGTGTCCGATAACACATGCACACGTTATTATACAGATCATTAAAGCAGCAATATGTTCTCCACAAAAATGCCCACCCCCCCCCCCCAAGGTTTGAAGTAGGGGGTCTCTAGAGTTTAACTGTGCTCATTTCATCTCTGGGGACCCCTGCTCCCTGAGATAATTACCGGGTGCCAGTAGCAGCTCTGCAGTCCCACAGCCAACAGGAAGCCGCGCAAGGGATGACACCACAGCTTCCTATAGGCCCAAGTGATGCAGGAGCTCTAAAGCCGCCATTTCGATAGCCCGAACTTGCCAAAACCAGAGCGGCTACCAGCACCACCTACAGAGGGAAGCAGAGGGTCTCCGGAGCTGAAATGAACACGGTAAAGCTCCAGAGAAACCCCCTGCTTCAAATAAAATAAGATACACAGACGTGGCTGCTTTAAAGAGGCTATTCCTATCATCGCACAAACATTATTTACGAAACGTAGAATTGGCTCGCTTTGTCACAAAGCAGAACCGAGCCATTCACAACTTTGGGAACCCTGTTTCCCTGGAGTTACCTATTGATGAATTTCCCTGGTTTAAATCTCTTCAGGGGAAACAAAATGGCTACCAAACGTCAGGCCAAGAGGAAGCCGCAACATTGTCTGTTTGCAGCTTCCTATTGGACAGTCATTTAAATCCCCATTAAAAACTAGGAACACTGGCAACCATCCAGGATTTAGGAGTGCTAGTAGCCAGCAGGCTTAGCAATAGTGCCCAACGTCATGCAGTAGCTGCAAAGGCAAACAAGATCTTATCTTGCATTGAACGGGCAATGGATGGAAGGGAAGTAAACATAATTATGCCCCTTTATAAAGCATTAGTAAGACCACACCTTGAATATGGAGTACAATTTGGGCACCAATCCTTAGAAAAGACATTATGGAACTAGAGAGAGTGCAGAAGAGCCACCAAATTAATTAAGGGGATGGACAATCTAACTTATGAGAGGCTAGCTAAATTAGATTTATTTGCATTAGAAAAGGGTGTCTAAGGCCTCGGGCATGGTCAGCGCATAACCGTGCTGAGGCGCGCTGCTGCTCGAAACTGAGCCCTTGCAGCCGCAATGAGAGCGGCTTTAGCAGGGGCTCGCGCACGCTTCTGCACGCTTGCGGAAGCGTGTGTCTCACACAGTTTTGAAATCTGGCGCTCGCCGGAGCGCAGGGCCGGTCACGTGAGCGGTTCACCCAATGAGGGCGAAACAGCTCTGTGACGTCACTGGCCCGCCCCCTGACGGCGCACTGTGTAAGGCCAGGGAAATCACCACATTCCCTGAGCCTCAGCGCGCCTCCGCACTGTTTGGGGCACTATGTCCCAGGCCTAAGAGGGGATATGATAACTATATACAAATATATTCGGGGACAGTACAAGGAGCTTTCAAAAGAACTATTCATCCCAAGGGCAGTACAAAGGACTCGGGGCCATCCCTTAAGACAGAGGAGCGCAAACTTTTCCTGCTATGCCCCCGTCTTCCTGGTCGCGTGCCCCCCTCCCCAAATCTGGTATCGGGGTCATGTGATGTCACACGACCCGCGGCGTCATTTGCCGCGTGTGACGTCATATGGCCCTACAGCGGCATTTGATGCCGTGTTGCCATGGCGATGCGTCACAGCCGGCTGAATCCCGGTAAGTGAAGTGTTGCAGGGGCCTCACGCGATCCCCCAGCATTTAATTTAAATGCCGTGGGGAAGAGCGTGGGGCCTCTGCAACCGACCGCTCCCCCCCCCCCCCCGCCCCCGCCGCAAAATCTCCCACCCCTCCAGCATGCGCAGCCCTGCCTTAAGGTTGGAGGAAAGGAGATTCCACCAGCAACATAGGAAAGGGTTCTTTACAGTATGGGCAGTTACAGTGTGGGATTCATTACCCATGGAGACTGATGGCAGATACAATAGATTTGTTTAAAAAAAAAATTGGATCATCTTTTTAGAAAGGTATACAGGGATATACCAAATAAGTATACATGGGAAGGATGTTGATCCAGGGAGTAATCCGATTGCCAATTCTTGGAGTCAAGAAGGAATTTATTTTTTCCCTTATGAGATATCATTAGATAATTTGTCACTGGGGTTTTGTGTTTGCTTCCTCTGGATCACTATACTGTAAGTACGGATATAGGATAAAATATCTGTCGTCTAAATTTAGCATAGGTTCAACATCATGGACGTATGTCTTTTTTTTTCAACCTAATCTACTATGTATCTCGGGGAACCAAGGGGATCTCGGACCAGACAATTCTGCGGCTCTGCTCCAGGGAGATCCTCTCAGACCCTCTCCCCCAATTACAACTCTGTTAAACAAAAAGTCAGTTTGGGGCATTGCGGCTTCAAATAATGTTTTAAAGCAATTTGTCAACATGGGAAGCGGAGACTTGGGAGAGGGTTCAGGAATTCAGGCTTCTCCCCATTCAAGACAGCAAGGTGTCAAGTGTCGCCCAGCGCTGGAGGGCGTCTCCTCGCAGGAGGCTGCTTCATAAATACAGCTCTAAATGTCACTGTCATTGTGGTGCGCGGAGGGACTGCAGCTTCAAATGAGCCGTATGGTGTGGGACACAGAAGGGCCAAGAGTCTCAAAAAGATGCAGACGCATGAACTGGGATCTCACCCTTCACATTACCAGGGAACCCCTTCACCTCCCACCTCCCCACCAGGGAACCCCTTCACCTCCCCCGCATTACCAGGGAACCCCTTCACCTCGCCCCACATTACCAGGGAACCCCTTCACCTCCCCCCACATTACCAGGGAACCCCTTCACCTCCCCCCACATTACCAGGGAACCCCTTCACCTCCCCTGCGTAACCCCTTCACCTCCCCCGCGTAACCAGGGAACCCCTTCACCTCCCCCGCACTACCACAGAACCCCTTCACCTCCCCCCTCCCTACCACAGAACCCCTTCACCTCCCCCTCCCTACCACAGAACCCCTTCACCTTCCCCGCACTACCACGGAACCCGTTCACCTCCCCTGCATTACCACGGAACCCCTTCACCTCCCCCCTCCCCTGCATTACCACGGAACCCCTTCACCCTCCCCCACATTACCAGGGAACCCCTTAACACCCCCCCCCCGCATTACCAGGGGACCCCTTAACCTCCCTCCCCCCCCGCCCCTCCATTACCAGGGGACATCTTCTCCTCCGCATTACCAGGGGACCTCTTCACCACCCCCCCCCCCCCGCATTACCAGGGGACCCCTTCACCTCCTCCCCCCCCGCATTACCAGGGGACCCCTTCATCCTCACTACCAGGGGACCCCTTCATCCACCCCCCCCCCCCTTACCAGACACACGGGGGGGGGCTTCCCCAGACAGAGAGAAACCAACCCTATATGAGAAACTCATTTTCATAAAGGACAAATGCTTCCCTCCTTAATCAGAAAGACGCTGATCTCAGCCCCCCTTTCCTCTCACATACACACCCTCCGTCCCATTCAATCGCTCCTCCAGATCGAATTCCCTCAAAGGCCGCTACCCGGCTGGCTAAGAAGACAACACCGGAAATCAGCCATCTTGCTCCCCCCCCAAGGGTCCAGAAGTCAGCAGACGTCTACCATCTTACTACACCCAGATAGGAAGTGCGTAACTTGTCACAACGGCCCACTCAATGTTGATAGGGAGCTAAAGCCGCCATGTTGGTGCTCACAACGTAGAAAACACTAAGGGCTCAAAGCCTAGCGTCCGAGGTAGTCGTTATGCGCTAAACACACATAAAGTTGTCCTTGACTTGATCGTGCAGTGTCCCCAATCACTTACCTGCATGATTGTCACCCCCCACTGACCGTGGAAGCCGCCTTCCCTTCTACCTGACCCCCGCAGTGCGGCGGAACTGACCCGGGTGCTCTGCTGTGAGACACCGCCTCAGGGGGAGTACCAACATGGCCGTCCCAACTACTTTGTATCACCGCCCTCTTGCCAGTTACACCCATCCAATCAGAAGCGCGGGGCGTGACCCCTCTCTTCCAATCAGCACGTCTTTCCTTTGACGAGCAATGCGCAATAAGCCATTAGCAGAGGTTAATATCATGACCACCGCCTCCTTCCAAGATGCGGGGATGCGTTGTTATAACTGGGCAGCAGCCAATGAGGGGAGTAGTGACGTCATCACCAAAACAATGTGTCGAATGACGTCACTGCTGTCAAGTTTGTTTTTTGCTTATTTTAAAGTGAAAATGGAAATTTCTTAACTAAAAATATTAAATAATGTTGTTTAAAGAGAGCAACAGCAATATTAAAGTTAGCTCAGCAATATATTGTCTGGAATAATGTGTACTGTGCACCCAATACCTGTATCCTGTGGTGTTTTTGTAGGGGAAAATGTGCCTTTAAATATCAAACTAATGTCTAAACCAGAGGTGCGCATAGTGGGGCGGGAGAATTTGCAGGGGGGCGCGGCGTCCCGGGCTCTCAAGGCACTTAAATTAAGTGCCGGGGGGGGGGGGGGCTCCGCGCGAGGAGTCTGCAGCTTCTACCTGATCTTGGGCGACGCATCGCCATGGTAACTGCGGGATCACGTGACGTCACATAAACCTACGACGTCATTTGACGCCGGAGCCTTGCAGTTGGGGGAGGGAGGAGGGGGCATGAGCCGGGAGCTGAGAAGGCAGGGGGGGGGTGCAGGATCAAAACTTTACGCACCCCTGGTCTAAACTACAATAATTCATTCAGCTTTAAATAAAGATCCTACTTCCAGTTAGTGATACAACCCTATTCATAATCATTTCATAATCACTATCCGGAGTCTCTTGATCCCTAAAAAATAATAATAAAGGGCTAGGATTGTCAGGAGGCTTCTCCAAAAATACTGGACACAATGGTGACAGGTGCGACGCGCCTCGAGAGACACACACACCTCTCTCTGCTCCATGCTGTTTCCTCCTCTCCTTGGCCCCCAACTCCAGGCTCGTGCCGTCTCCTGCTGCTGGGTAATGCAGCCAATCAGGACGAGGAAACTACCCAGCCCCTAGCAGCAGCCCTACACGGGTGAAATACCATGGCCCCCCCAAGTCGGTCAGGTCACTATGTCCAGAGAGATAATACCGGTATACACATACACGCCCAGAGAGGTAATACCGGTATACACATACACACCCAGAGAGGTAATACCGGTATACACATACACGCCCAGAGAGGTAATACCGGTATACCACATACACGCCCAGAGAGGTAATACCGGTATACACATACACGCCCAGAGAGGTAATACCGGTATACACATACACGCCCAGAGAGGTAATACCGGTATACACATACACGCCCAGAGAGGTAATACCGGTATACACATACACGCCCAGAGAGGTAATGCCGGTATACACATACACGCCCAGAGAGGTAATACCGGTATACACATACATGCCCAGAGAGGTAATACCGGTATACACATGCACACCCAGAGAGGTAGTACCGGTATACACATACAAGCCAGAGAGGTAGTACCGGTATACACATACAAGCCCAGAGAGGTAATACCGGTATACACATACACGCCTAGAGAGGTAATACCGGTTGTGACAGAGTCACTCTCCTAATGGACTAGGGAACTAGTAGCTATGGGACTTTCCAGCTCTCAGAGTTAATCCCCTAGAATAGGCAACAGCAGCTGCTGCCTAATTAATCAGGCTGGATGAGGAAGTGTTTTAAAGACGCAGGAAGCTGTCAGACTGAGAGCCAGAGAGAAACTGTTTCCATCAGGGAAGAGTGATCCCCAACAAGGAAGGCTGGCACAGTTCCTTAGACCCGCTGGACGGTGGTCGCAGAGTTTGCTGGGACTGCCTGGGTTGGCAAATCCAAAAAGAAGGAAGGACACGAGGACGCGCTGAAGCGGGGACGTCTGTTCAAAACCTGGACTAACATAAGCAAAACCCTTTATTGCTGTGTGCAGAGACTGTGCATATTGTTGCATATGCCAGGGCATGTTTTGGGGGTGGGAACCAGTTTAGCTGCCCATCCAGTCAGTAAGGGTTAAAGCTACGGTGTAGTTAGTTTTACATAAAGGGAATAGGTGTTCTTTTTATGTTTTGTTTTGACTTAAAGTGACAGTGTTTAAAAATGTGTAGTGGAGAAATAAACCGCTGAAGGTTGAGGGCTGAGTGCCCTTGTGTGCATACATGTGTTTGTCCCCCTTTTATACAAAACAAACCCTAGAAGAATGTGTCAAGAAGAGCCTGGGCAAGCGTCAGCGCTACATAAAGGAGCAGATTGCCACACGGTATATAGAGATACACACCTAGAGGGGTAATACTGGTATACACATACACGCCCAGAGAGGTAATACCGGTATCTTTTGAGAGAAAGAATGCCAAAATCTGGAGATAAATTGTGATCCCCAATCGGAGACGATGGTTTTGTGGAACTCCATGTAGACGGAAGATCTCCTTGACAAAAATATCCGCCAGACTGGAAGAAGTAGGAAGACCTCTTAAAGGGATGAAATGTGTCTGTTTGGAGAAACGATCAATAATGACAAGAATGGTGTTGATTCCCTTGGAAACAGGCAGCTCTACAATAAAGTCCATAGATAAATGGTTCCAGGGAGGATCTCGAATGGGAAGAGGGTGTAAAAGACCAGGTGGCTTGCTCCGAGGAGTTTTATTGCGAGCACAAGTGGAACATGATTTGTCAAATTCCTTAATATCTCCTTGATTGCCGGGCCACCAGAAGGTTTGTTCGATGAGATCGGCGGTTCTTCTGGTACCCAGATGTCCAGCAGACTTGGATGAATGACCCCACTCTAAGACCTTTCTCCGGTAACATGGTGAGGCGAAGAGGCGGCCCTCTGGGACCTCGATACCCACTGGAATACGGGTTTGGTTCTGAAAGATGTTGTCTATTACATCAAATGTGTTGGCGGATAAAATGTACTTAGACGGAAGAACTGTCTCCATATAGTCCTCGGACTTGTCTTCGGTTAAGAACTGACAAGAAAGGGCATCGGCTTTCAGGTTTTGGAACCTGGTATGAAGGATATGATGTCATTGAAACAGGGAAAAAAAGTGACCAACGAGCTTGACGAGCAGCTAGACAACGAGGACCTTCTATGTAGAGTAAATTCTTTTGGTCCGTTAAGATGGAGGATACGGAGAGTCCGATCACCAACAGGTGCCTCCATTCTTCAAAAGCAAGCTTAATAGCCAGAAGTTCCCGGTTACCAATATCATAATTCTGTTCAGCCGAATAATTTTTTTTTTAGAAAAAAAGGCGCAGGGGTGGAGACTGGCCTGAGGTGACCTCCTTTGAGACAAGATGGCTCCGGCCCCAACATGTGTCCATCTTCAAAGTAAACTGCAACTTGGGATCCAGATGAATGAGGATGGGTGCTGATACAAAGGCTTTTTTCAGGAGATGAAAGGCTTGAGTGGCCACTGGTGGCCAGGAAGCAGCATCCGCCCATTTTTTGGTCAAGGCTGTGATGGGGGGTACCGTGGAAGAAAAGTTCAGAATAAACCTGCGGTAATAATTCGCGAAGCCCAAGAAACGTTGCATAGCTTTGAGAGTGGTAGGGTGTGGCCAGTCCATAACGGCCTTGAATTTAGCTGGATCCATGGGGAACCGGGAATAAGAGATGATATACCTCAAAATGCAGTGGAAGTTTGATGAAATTGGCATTTCTCCAATTTGGAGTAGAGATAGTTCTCGCAAATGTGAAATAGTACCTGTTTGACATGACTGATGCGTTCTGGAAGAGACTTGGAAAAAACATTATGTCGTTGAGGTAGACAATTAGAAACTGATTGTCAATGAGATCTTCTGAGATCTTCTCAAAGTCCTGAAAAACAGGTGGAGCGTTGCAGAGACCAAAGGGCATGACTAAGTACTCATAATGGCCGTCTCGTGTGTTGAAGGCCGTCTTCCATTCGTCCCCCTGGCGAATCCTTACCAAATTATAGGCACCACCGCAAATCTAACTTGGTGAAGATAGTTGAGCCTTGAAGACGATCAAAAAGTTCTGAGATCAGTGGTAACGGGTATCAGTTCTTGAGGGTGATCTTGTTAAGCCCTCTATAGTTAATGCATGGGCGAAGAAATCCGGCTTTTTGTCTTGACAATAAAGAACCCTGTCTCGGCTGGAGACAAGGATTTTCGTATGAACCCCTTTTTAAGATTTTCCTGGATGTAATCGTTCATGGCTTTAGTCTGGAAGTGAGAGTGGATAAGACCTTCCTCTGGGAAGAACAGAACCTGGCAAAAGATCAATCGGACAATCGAAAGGGCGATGAGGCGGTAAAACTTCGGATCGTGACTTATCAAAAATGTCACAGAAGTCCGCGTATATCTCGGGTAGGATACTTGTCTACTCTCCAGGGGTGAACAACCCACAAATCTTCTGAACAGGAAACGCACAGCTATCAACACAATGTGTGCTCCATTGGATAGGTACCTTGTTAGTTCAGTCGATGCAGGGATAATGGCGTTGAAGCCAATGAAGGTCCAGGATCATTTCGAGAGAGGGAGTGTGAATAACATCCAGGTGTATTTCTTCCTTGTGATCCTCTCCTACTAAAAGAAAGAAAGCAATCGTCTGTAGAGAGATGAAAGCCGGTTGTAATGGCCGACCGTCTATGGCTTCCAATCCTACTGGGACCTTCTTGCGGATGACTGGGATGTTGTTTCTCTCCGCGAAACCCTGGTCAATAAAATTACCTCCAGACCCTGAATCTATAAATGCCAATGCGGTGGCACGAAAACCCTCACCCGTAAGAGACACTGGGATCATAATTCTGGTCGGTAAGAGTTCTTTGGAGATAGGGGAAATGGAGATTGTTCCCAATGAGATTCCCCTGTACCTCATTGGGAGTTGGCTTTTCCCGATTTGTGGGGAGAGGTGCCCAGGATTGCCACAGTAGAGACAGAGTCCAGTACTGCGTCGACGTTGTTTCTCGGGCGAGGACAACTTATTACCACCCAGTTGCATGGGTTCCGGAACATCAGAGGAAGAAGATTCTGGCATAACGAAATGGAAGGCAGGCGACCTGGAGGGCAGTTATCTGTGGCGAGAACGTTCTGATCTCCTTTCTTGCAGGCGTTGGTCTACATGGATGCAGACAGCGATTAGTTCTTCCAGATCCGTTGGACGCTCTTGAGCGGTGAGTTAATCCTTTAGTGACTCTGAAAGACCCTGCCAGAAAGCTGACGACAATGCCTCATTATTCCATCCCGTCTCTGTAGCAATGGTATGAAACTCTAAGGCATATCTGGCAACCGGGCGATTTCCCTGGGAAATATGAGATAGAGACAAGGCAGCAGTTACCTTGCGGCCAGGTGTGTCAAAAATGCTTCGGAATTCGTTGAGAAATCGTCCAATGTTCTGCGTTAGATTCGACCTGTGTTCCCAGATGGGGGAAGCCCAAGCCAGAGCATCGTCCGTGAGTAAAGAGATGATGTATGCCACTTTGGATCGTTGGGAAGGAAAACGAGAAGGCATGATTTCAAATTGTATAAAACATTGGTTCAAAAACCCTCATCATCCATGGGGATCGCCCGCATAGTGGTTAGGATTCAGGAGCCTAGGCTCAGAAGAAATAGCATTAGCCAGCAGAGTAGGTAGAGGACCGATGGGATCGAATGAAGTGGAAGTTTGCACCTGAACCGCGAGAGCCAAAAGATTCTGCTGTACCAGGTCCATCCGTCGGTCATTCTGCTCTAGGTATCTTTCTAGTCTAGTAAAGGTGCTGGCGGGCGCAGTCAAGACGCGTCCCACCTCAGTGGGGTCCATGTTTGTAGGGCTGAGCATACTGTCACACTGTGCTCACCAGAAACAAGACGGGACCCCGAAGCTGAGGTGGGAATGGGTATAAATGCTACCCACAGCCACGAGGGCCGTCTGGAGTGTAGGGTGGTCGAGGTAGCCAGGTCGGGGTTGGAGAGGTATGGGTTGTCATTATACTTGCCGGGGTCAGAGTAGGAGAGGTCCGGATCGTTGGAGGTACTATTAGCTGTGGTCTGGGTTGGAGAGTGGAGAATTGTTGTAGTCCGAATGCCGAGGTCAGGGTAGGAGAGATGCGGATGGTCAGGAATAGCTGGGGTCAGGAGTACGGAGGTGCGGAGTCCAAGAAACAAGCCGGGTCGGTACACAAACAAGGTTCAGTTAGGCAAGGCAAGACTGCGGAGGCAGAGATGAGGAGAACAGCAACGTAACAAGAACTATGCTCAGCCGATGTGCCATTGTGTAAGGATCCGTCATCCGCGCCCCTCTCGATTGGGTGCCCTGCGGCCTCCTGCAGCACATCTCACAGATCAACCATAGCCAGAGTCCCTCCTAGGGGCGCGCGCGGATCTCACTCGGCTTCTAATGCTCCCTCCGCTGGTTCCGTCTCCAGGGTTCGCTCGGGCGGTGACGTCACCGTCGCGCAGTAAGCACCCGCTATGAGCGGCACGCGCGCAAAGTTAATCTTGCTCCGCTGCACAATAGGATTCACCTGTGTTTTCCAGCTGCCAACCACTGCCAAGCTTACTAGGGAGTATGCTCCCTCCTCACTGGTCTGTTCTTCCTATATATGCTCAGCCTGCCCTCTGGCACAACGGCTGAGCATAACCGTGTGTATGTGCGCGGTGTTCACGGCAGTCCTGCCTCCTGTCTGAGCCTTGCCTGTCTTGTCCTGTGTTGCCTGACCTTGTTTGCCTTGTGGATTCCGCACTTCTCCGCTCCTGACCCGGCTTACCAACGACGATCCGTATCTCTCCGCTCCGGTTCCCCATTTAGATTGCATTGTCAGGGGATTTCACCGTTTGCTGCAGTGTGGACCTCTTTACCACAATTTCGGCAACACAATCCCAACGTTTTGCAGTCATCTTTTGTATGGTCATATTTAGGGTGACCAGATTTTGAAAATGAAAAACCGGGACACATTTTTTTTTTTTACATAACAGTTTATTTATTGTAGTACACTTATACTTTACTACAATTAGTCCTTGTTACGTGTGTGTGTGTG
Source organism: Ascaphus truei (assembly GCF_040206685.1). Taxonomy (NCBI): domain Eukaryota; kingdom Metazoa; phylum Chordata; class Amphibia; order Anura; family Ascaphidae; genus Ascaphus; species Ascaphus truei. The sequence goes on from NC_134499.1 coordinate 10,393,748, forward strand.
TGTGTGTGTGTCTGTGTGTGTGTGTCGACCTCACTAATCGAACAAAAAAAAAGCCAGATGTGAATGATTCTGAACCCCTAAACCAGTGTCAAGATGCCCCCTCTTCACAATTTCTAAAGCCGCAATCCCGCCTGGGATCTTACCTGATCCGCTGTCCCCCAAGGTACTATACAGGAGGGGAGGTGTTCCCTACCTGTATTCCGATGTCTCCCGCGTGAAACTTGAGTCAGATCTGGAAGAAAGCAGGATAGGTTACTACGGCAGTTAAGATAAGACACAGAGGGTGAGGGAGACAGGGAGGGAGAGGGAGACAGGGAGGGAGAGGAGACGGGGAGGGAGAGGGGGAGGGAGTGGGAGAGGAGGAGGGAGAGGGGGACAGGGAGACGGAGAGAGGGAGAGGGAGGCGGAGAGGGGGAGACGGGGAGGGGGCGAGGGAGACGGAGAGGGGGAGACAAGGAGATGGAGAGAGGGAGGGAGAGAGAGGGAGGGAGACAGTGAGGGAGGCAGAGAGGGAGGGAGACAGAGAGGGAGGGAGGCAGAGAGGGAGGGAGGAAAGAGGGAGGGAGGGAGGCAGAGAGGGAGGGAGGCAGAGAGGCAGAGAGGGAGGGAGGCAGAGAGGGAGGGAGAGAGGGAGAGAGAGGGAGGGAGAGAGGGAGGGAGGCAGAGAAGGAGGGAGGGAGGCAGAGATGGAGGGAGGCAGAGAGGGAGAGAGGCAGAGAGGGAGGGAGACAGAGAGGGAGGGAGACAGAGATGGAGGCAGAGAGGGAGGCGGAGAGGGAGGGAGGCGGAGAGGGAGGGAGGCGGAGAGGGAGGCGGAGAGGGAGGGAGGCGGAGATGGAGGGAGGGAGGCGGAGAGAGAGGGAGAGGGAGGGAGGCGGAGAGGGAGGTAGGGAGGCAGAGAGGGAGGGAGACAGAGAGGGAGGCAGAGAGGGAGGGAGACGGAGAGGGAGGGAGGCGGAAAGAGGCGGAGAGGGAGGGAGGCGGAGAGGGAGGGAGAGAGGCGGAGAGGGTGAGGGAGGCGGAGAGGGTGAGGGAGGCAGAGAGGGTGAGGGAGACGGAGAGGGTGAGGGAGACGGAGAGGGTGAGGGAGACACACACACACACAGAGATACACACACACACAGAGACACATACACACACACACACTGATACACACACACACACTGATACACACACACACACACACTGATACACACACACACACTGGTACACACACACACACACACACTGGTACACACACACACACACTGGTACACACACACACACACACACACACACACACACACACACACACACACACACACACACACACACACACACACACACACACACACTGGTATACACACACTGGTACACTCACACTGGTACACTCACACTGGTACACACACACACTGGTACACACACATACACACACACACACACACACACACACACACTGGTACACTCACACTGGTATACACACACAGATACACACAGATACACATACAGATACACACACACACTGGTACACACACTGGTACACACACACACACACACAGGTACACACACACACACACTGGTACACACACACTGGTACACATACACACACTGGTACACATACACACACACTGGCACACACACACACAGTCACACTGGCACACACACACACTGATACACACACACACTGGTGCACACACACACACACACTGGTGCACACACACACACACACTAGTACACACACACTGGTATACACAGACACACACAGACAGACACACACACACACACAGTGGAGTACAGACAGACACAGAGGCAGCCACAAGCAGGCGGCTCCCCGCCTCCCCCTGCACCCACCCCGCGCCCATCTCCCGCACCAAGGGGGGGGGGGTGGGAGCGCCGGGACGCAAAGGTACAAACTGCCGCCCCCGCCTCCCCCGCCTCCCCCGGCGGGCAGCCACGGGTTCCCGGGGCAGAATGGGGGGACACCGCGCAGCCACCACTGCCCGCCACCGCACCAAGGGCACCGGGGGGGGGGGGGAAGGGAGCACCGGGACAGGAGGAAAAGGAACAAAAACCCACCTCCTATCACCCCGGGCGGGCAGAGGGGAGGAGCCAGGAACGGGAAGACACACACACCACGTGTGCTCTGCAGGAGGAAGCGGAAGTCCCGCCCCCAGCACCCTCTGACCTGCAGCCAATCCCCTGCGGCCCGGCCGGCAATCTAAGTCCCGCCCCCCGGCAACCATTCATTCTACATAGGAAAATAACTTACCTGCTCCCGCACGGCATCCTCCTCACCGTCGCCACATACCGGGACCGGGGCCAAAACCTGGGACAAATCCGGGACAGACAGGGAACCGGGACAGGACAGAAAAAACCGGGACTGTCCCGGCAAAAGCGGGACAAATGGTCACCCTAGTCATATTGGAAACCGTTCCTGTAGAACATGGCTTAGACTGTGAGAAAGGGGGCCCGGCCGCCCGGGCCCCCAGTGCGGCCGTGCCCCTCGATAAATCCCATCGCCCGGTCACCACGGGATGACAGGATTTAGCGCGCTCGCGATGCACCAGGCAGCGCGCACTTCTCTGCGAAGGGAAGGGGAAAAAAACCTCCCCCCTCTCCTGATTGGCTGGCACGTGTTGGTACGCTGCCAGGATTTGTTTTTTTGGACCGCAGCAAGCTCTATACGAGCTTGCAAAGAGAGGCCCGCCTCCGATTCCCCCCTCCCCATTCCGATTTCCCCCGTGTGTATGTGGGAGTGTCTGAGTGTGTGTGTCTGAGTGTGTGTGTCTGAGTGAGAGTTTGTGTGTGTGTGTGTGTCTGTGTGTGTGTGTGTGTGTGTGTCTGAGTGTGTGTGAGAGTGTGTCTGAGAGAGAGAGTCTGAAAGAGAGAGTCTGAGAGAGTGTCTGAGAGAGAGTGAGAGTGTCTGAGAGAGAGTGTCTGAGAGAGAGAGAGTGAGAGTGTCTGAGAGTGAGAGTGTCTGAGAGAGAGAGAGTGAGAGTGTCTGAGAGAGAGAGAGAGAGAGAGTGAGAGTGTCTGAGAGACAGAGAGAAAGAGAGAGTATCTGAGAGAGAGAGAGTATCTGAGAGAGAGAGAGAGAAGAGTGCCTGAGAGAGAGTGAGAGTGTCTGAGAGAGAGAGTGTCTGAGAGAGAGTCTGAGAGAGAGAGTCTGAGAGAGAGAGAGTGTCCGAGAGTGAGAGTGTCTGAGAGAGAGAGTGAGTGTCTGAGAGAGAGAGTGACAGTGTCTGAGAGACAGAGAGAGAGAGAGAGAAAGTCTGAGAGAGAGAGTGTCTGAGAGAGAGAGTATCTGAGAGAGAGAGAGATAGTGTCTGAGAGACAGAGAGAGAGAGTGTGTGTCTGAGAGAGAGTGTCTGAGAGAGAGAGAGAGAGTGTCTGTGAGAGAGGAGTGTCTCAGAGAGAGAGTGGGAGTGTCTGAGAGAGTGAGAGTGTCAGAGAGAGAGTGAGAGTGTCTGAGAGAGAGAGAGAGTGTCTGAGAGAGAGAGTGTCTGAGAGACAGAGAGAAAGAGAGAAAGTCTGAGAGAGAGAGAGTATCTGAGAGAGAGAGAGAGAGAGAGAGAGAGAGAGAGAAGAGTGCCTGAGAGAGAGTGAGAGTGTCTGAGAGAGAGAGAGTGTCTGAGAGAGAGTCTGAGAGAGAGAGTCTGAGAGAGAGAGAGTGTCCGAGAGTGAGAGTGTCTGAGAGAGAGAGTGAGTGTCTGAGAGAGAGAGTGACAGTGTCTGAGAGACAGAGAGAGAGAGAGAAAGTCTGAGAGAGAGAGTGTCTGAGAGAGAGAGTATCTGAGAGAGAGAGAGAGTCTCAGAGAGAGAGAGAGAGAGTGTCTGAGAGACAGAGAGAGAGAGTGTGTCTGAGAGAGAGTGTCTGAGAGAGAGAGTGTCTGTGAGAGAGGAGTGTCTCAGAGAGAGAGTGGGAGTGTCTGAGACAGTGAGAGTGTCAGAGAGAGAGTGTCTGAGAGAGAGATAGTGTCAGAGAGAGAGTGTGTCAGAGAGAGAGAGTCAGAGAGAGAGTCAGAGAGAGAGAGAGTGTCTGAGAGAGAGAGAGAGAGAGAGAGAGAGAGAGAGACTGAGAGAGTCGGAGAGAGTCTCAGAGAGAGTCTCAGAGAGAGAGAGTCTCAGAGAGAGAGAGAGTCAGAGAGAGATAGGGCGTCAGAGAGAGAGTGTCAGAGAGAGGGAGAGTCAGAGAGAGAGAGGGAGAGTCAGAGAGAGAGAGGGAGAGAGAGTCAGAGAGAGTCAGAGAGAGGGTGTCCTGGAACTAGATATCCTTGCTGACAGTTAGTATAGTCTCACTTCACTTTAGTGTGACCCTTGCCCCTCACTTCCTTTTCCACCTAAGCTTACAGTGAGTACAGACCTGTCTGCATCCACCCCTGGTAAGGCCTTTCTGTCTTACCGTAGTCTAACCTAATAGAAGCATCCCACATAGAGAAGCTCTCTCTGCCTACACTACACCTACAAGTTCCCGTTGTTTTCTACTTCTGCATTAAAGTTAAGAAAGACATTAAGGACTTGTGATGCTTTGGAAGAGGGAAGACATGAGTTAAAGCTAACTGAAGCTATTCATACCTCAAAACGTGACCCTAGTTTCAGGATAGTAAGAGAGAGACCGTGTACTAGAGGTCTATGCAGAAGCTATCACTCACAGCCTTCATGCTAGAAAAGTGCAGCATTACACAGCTATACAGCAAACAGCTACAGCTTTCTGCAAAAACAAGCAGCAGTTTAATCAGCACAGTACAGTAAAAACGGATTCTATATACCTTGAATTCAGCATAAAAGCCACTGCTTACAGCCTTTAGACAGAAGCCTGCAGCAGTACAGCAAGCAGCTTACACTGCACACAGCCTGCAGCTCACACAAAGGCAGCAGCACTGCAGTCAGACTGCAATATACACAGAACTTTGATTGCTCTTTTCTGTCATTGAGTCCATCCTCTGCACAGTTTCTCAGTGAGGAGCTACCATCTCACCTAACCCTGCGGACGTCCCCATGGCTGTTCCTTTAAGGGTACACACTACCTGGGACCGCCACAGCCGCAACAGTGATCCACACGCCAGCACGCACACGGAAGCACTACAACAGGCTCGCAATCCAGGTACACCCACATGGGAAAACACAGCCCCTCACACTGACCAGCAGTCATCACGCGTGCACGCTAAGGAAGAGACGACCGCACGGACCCTCCCAGCAACTACCTCAGAATGTGACCAACATGCCGATGTCTCAGGCCTGACAGACATAGCCAAGTACATGATCCGGCGTGACCTGGTGCAAACAGGACTTACCAACTTTGATGACCGTCCCGAGAACTACCGGACGTGGAAGTTCGCGTTCAAGGACACAATCAAGAGCCTGGGCGTCTCAGCTAGGGAAGAACTCAGACTGCTAGCCAAATGGCTGGGAAAAGAATCCAGGGAACACGCGAAGAGACTCGGGGCAGCAAATGCGAACCACCCCCAAGTAGGTCTTGACCTAGTATGGGAAAAGCTAGAAGAGTGCTACGGTAGCCCCGAAGCAATCGAAGATGCGCTCTTCAAAAGAGTCGACAGCTTTCCCAAGATCACAGCAAGAGACTACTCGAAGTTACTAGAACTCTGGGACCTGCTACAGGAGCTGCAGTCTGCGAGAACAGACCATTCCTTAACAGGTCTCAACGTCCTAGACTCGGCTCGCGGAGTGAGACCCATCTTGGAGAAGCTACCCTACAACCTCCAAGAAAGATGGATTTCACAAGGCTCCAAATACAAAAGGGAGAAGCAAGTCGCCTTCCCCCCATTCTCATTCTTCTTGAGCTTCATCCGCGAAGCGGCAAGGACAAGGAACGACCCCAGCTTCATCTTGGGTGCGCAAACCACACACAGTGCAAGCAGCCTGAGGAATGAGAGACCAGTGGCGAGATACGGTAACACTCAAACACCCATCTCGGTCCACAGGACGGACGTGTCCCCCACGACCCAAACTATTCCCGATCAGTTGGTCACCGGAGACGAGGAACCAAGGGACCCAAACAGGGAATGTCCCATACACAAAAAGCCACACCCACTTAACAGGTGCTTTGGGTTCAGGATGAAGTCCCTAGAGGAACGCAAGAAGTTACTCGGAGATTTCGGAGTTTGCTTCAGGTGCTGCAGTTCCACGACTCAACTAGCCAGAAACTGTAAAGAAGACATCAAATGTGTAGTATGCAAAAGTGACAAGCACGTAACATCGCTACATCCAGAGGCGCTGACACTCCACCAACTCAACAACCCATCCTCCGTAGCGGAGCATGGCGGGGAGGAAGGAGAAGGAGAGCCAACATCCGTCACATCTCAGTGCACTGAGGTTTTTGGAAAAGGAAGTGACAAAATATCCTGCTCCAAAATATGCCTTGTCGCAGTGCACCCCCAGGGACAACCTGAGAAGGCTATCCGGATGTATGCAATCCACGACGATCAAAGTAACAGATCATTGATGAAGACGGAATTGTTCAACTTATTCAACTCACAAGACAATTCCTCACCCTACACCCTCAGAACCTGTGCAGGGTCAACTGAGACAACAGGGAGAAGAGCAAGCGGTTACATCATACGTTCAGTGGATAACAGAGTGAAGATAGCTCTCCCCACCCTCATTGAGTGCAACCACATGGCTGCAAACAGGGACGAGATTCCCACACCAGACGTGGCACGCCATCACCCGCACCTCAGAGCGATAGCCAACTACATCCCGCCGGTAGAACAAGGCGCCAAGATCTTGCTGCTGCTCAGTAGGGACATCTTGAGGGTGCACAAAGTCCGTAAACAGCGTAACGGACCCCACAACGCACCATTCGCCCAAAGACTTGACCTAGGATGGGTGATAGTGGGCAACATGTGCACCGACAAAGGACACGAACCTGACTATGTCAATGCCCGCAGAACGGTGATAACAGAATGCGGACGCACATCTCTCTCCGAACCGTGTCTTGGCCATCTCCAAGCGACAGGATGGCCAAGTGAAGAGAAGAGACAAGGTCATACTCCTGAGACCAACAAAAACATCTTCACATCAGAGGGATGTGACAATGGCCTAGGATGCTCAGTAGCCCAGACAGCTAAGGATGATGAGTCGACTCCACTGAAGGAAGAAAGTAACCTCCCAAAAGGTGAACGACAAAGGGATCGTCCAAAAGATAACAAACAATCGGACGGTCCTCCCGCGAGCAATGACACGGCGAAGACGTACAGTTGTTCCTCTCCGCAGAATACCAAGTGGCAAAGCAGCCAGCTGCCACGGCTGGCATAGCCACAAAAGATTGCGCCCTGCAGATGAAGCCACGGTGGCAAAAAAACTGTCATCTCACACGTCAAAAAGGTAACAGTCGCAGAGACATTTCACAAAGGGATTTACAAGGACAAAAGAGACTGTTCTTCGTCATGTCCAGGGAGAAAACAACCTCCTGACGGCAGTTAACAAAGAGACACAAAAGATGTTAGCAAACGCCAACCTAAGATTGCACAAAATAGCTTCCAATAGTGCCATAGTGATGAAGGCGTTCCACGCAGATGATCACGCAAACGATCTCAAGAATTTGGACCTGGGGGCCGACACGCCTCCCATACAGCGGAGCCTGGGGATAAGCTGGAATCTTAAAACAGATACATTTACGCTCCAGGTAGCCATCAAGGAAAAACCCTACACACGACGCGGAGTCCTGTCCACTGTTAACAGTCTTTATTATCCGCTAGGATTCGTAGCTCATGTCACTATACAAGGGAAGTCTCTTCTCAGAGTAATGTGCTTCGAGAAGCAGGACTGGGACACCCAACTACCTCCAGAAAAACGGAAAGAGTGGGAAACATGGAAGTATTCCTTGAAGACCCTTGAACAACTTCAGATCCCACGCCCCTACTCGCCTATATCTCTCACCGCTGCACACAGCAAAGAGCTTTGCGTGTTCTCAGATGCCTCCACAAAGGCCATAGCAGCAGTGGCCTACCTAAAAAACACGGACGTGGGTGGAAGTTACCATATCAGGTTAATCCTTAGCAAGGCTAAGCTAGCGCCACAAGCCGACCACACTATACCCAGACTCGAGCTATGTGGCGCAGTGTTAGCGGTAGAACTGGCAGAACTTATCAAAAACAAGATGGACTGCAGAGCAGATGCTGTCAGATTCTACACAGATAGCAAGGTGGTACTGGGCTACACATGCAACAAGAAAAGAAGATTCTACGTATACGTGGCCAACCGTGTAGAAAGAATCAGGAAGTCAACCCAACCAGAACAATGGCACCACGTGCCCACAGATCAAAATCCTACAGACCATGCCACCAGATCAGCGCCTGCAGCGCAACTACAGAACACGTCGTGGTTCACAGGACCAACGTTTCTTACGCAGCCCGCAGAAATGCCATCAACCCCAGTTGGCGCTTTTGAACTCGTGGATCCTGAGAAGGACACGGAGATAAGGCCTCAAGTATCCGTGCTTCTCACTAATGTACTGCACAGAAATGCGATCGGATTATAACAAGGAAGAACTGACTACCAGTTCCGTGGACTCTGAGAGACATTGTGGTGCATCAAGCTAACCTAGAGCTGTGCATCCACCTGGCCTCTCTTACCGAGATGGCCAAAGGACTTCAAGCTGGTGGTACCGGCCGGTATCCCATCGTTATGTGGACATGAACTTTGCATTGGTATGTTTGTTGTACTGCACATATGTTCCACATATTCCAGGAATATAGTGGTATCTCCAGATACCAGACGGGAGTGTCCTGGAACTAGATTCCATATTCCTCTGTTCCCCTTTACAGCTTACGGGATTCATTTCTCCCTAGTTGGCTGCCTGTTAATTTCCCTGTCACAGCAGCTTGCTGCATGTGGAAAGGCAACATTATTGTTACATGTTGTTTACACAGTCTGTGTTGGTTGCCTGCAGCTCCTATTCTCCTAGCTGAGAGTGGGCTATTCCTACCCCCCTGTCCTTGCTGACAGTTAGTATAGTCTCACTTCACTTTAGTGTGACCCTTGCCCCTCACTTCCTTTTCCACCTAAGCTTACAGTGAGTACAGTCCTGTCTGCATCCACCCCTGGTAAGGCCTTTCTGTCTTACCGTAGTCCACCTCATAGAAGCGTCCCACATAGAGAAGCTCTCTCTGCCTACACTACACCTACAAGTTCCTGTGTTTTCTACTCCTGCAATAAAGTTAAGAAAGACATTAAGGACTTGTGATGCTTTGGAAGAGGGAAGACATGAGTTAAAGCTAACTGAAGCTATTCATACCTCAACACGTGACCCTAGTTTCAGGATAGAGGGAAAGAGTCAGAAAGAGGGAAAGAGTCAGAGAGAGGGAGAGAGTCAGAGAGAGGGAGGGAGTCAGAGAGAGAGTCAGAGAGAGGGAGGGAGTCAGAGAGAGGGAGGGAGTCAGAGAGAGGAAGAGAGTCAGAGAGAGGGAGGGAGTCAGAGAGAGGAAGAGAGTCAGAGAGAGGGAGAGAGTCAGAGAGAGGAAGAGAGTCAGAGAGAGGGAGAGAGTCAGAGAGAGAGAGGGAGAGTGTCTTAGAGAGGGTGTCTGAGAGGGAGAGTGTGTGTGTGTGTCTGTGAATGAATATAGACACCAACCCATAGTCACCCACCCACTCGTCAGTCAATCACCCAAGTGTCACCCACCCAAGTGTCACCCACCCAAGTGTCAGTCAGTCACCCACCCACGAGTCACCCACCCGTCAGTCACCCACCCGTTAGGCTTTTCTTTGTATGCTTTTGTTTTGCCCTAAAGCAGGGGTGGGGAACCTCCGGCCCGCCGTATAAGGCCCCCGAAGTCATTTGGTCTGGCCCCCGGGAAGCCTGCAAGAATCTGCCAAGATTTTTTTTTGGCCCGCCTCTTCCTACAGCACCGCCCCCCTCCCTTCTCTCCTCCAGTAATGCCGGGCTCCTTAGGCTCCGCCCCCCTGTCCCTCCCTTTAGGCTCCGCGGGCCTGTCACTCTCGGCTGCACTGGCCATGCTGCTCCAGCTGCCCATCCCCGGGCCCCAGGAAACCCACATACCCCCTCCCAGGCACCTTACCCACCCCAAGGGGGGAGAGGCCTTAATATTGTGTCTGTTTGCAGAGGTTGGGCTTATTGTGTGTGTGTGTGTGTGTGTGTGTGTGTGTGTGTGTGTGTGTGTGTTATGTGTGTATCTGTCACTGTGTGTGTGTGTCAATGTCACTGTGTGTGTGTGTGTGTGTGTCAATGTCACTGTGTGTGTGTGTGTGTGTGCGTGTGTTTACAGAGGTGGGCTTATTGTGTGTGTGTGTGTGTGTGTGTGTGTGTGTGTGTGTATCTGTCACTGTGTGTGTGTATCTGTCACTGTGTGTGTGTGTGTGTCAATGTCACTGTGTGTGTGTGTGTGTCAATGTCACTGTGTGTGTGTGTGTGTGTGTGTGTGTGTGTGTGTGTGTGTCAATGTCACTGTGTGTGTGTGTGTGTGTGTGCGTGTGTTTACAGAGGTGGGCTTATTGTGTGTGTGTGTGTGTGTGTGTGTGTGTGTGTGTGTGTGTGTATCTGTCACTGTGTGTGTGTATCTGTCACTGTGTGTGTGTGTGTGTGTGTGTCAATGTCACTGTGTGTGTGTGTCAATGTCACTGTGTGTGTGTGTGTGTGTGTGTGTGTGTGTGTGTGTGTGTGTGTGTGTGTGTGTGTGTGTGTCAATGTCACTGTGTGTGTGTGTGTGTGTGTGTGTGTGTGTGTGTGTGTGTGTCAATGTCACTGTGTGTGTGTGTGTGTCACTCTCACTGTGTGTGTGTGTGTGTGTGTGTGTCACTCTCACTGTGTGTGTGTCACTCTCACTGTGTGTGTGTGTGTGTGTGTGTGTGTGTGTGTGTGTGTGTGTGTGTGTGTGTGTGTGTCACTGTCTCTGTGTGTGTCACTGTCTCACTGTCACTGTGTGTTTGTGTCACTGTCTGTGTCACGGTCACTGTGTTTGTGTGTCACTGTCTGTGTGTGGCAGCAGCCACCTGAGGTGATGAAGGACCTGAGTATCACCAGGGCGGCGCGGGTAAGCAGCGCTCCGGGGGGGAGAGGGTATAAGAGGAGTAGGGGATGGGGGGGAAGGGGTATAAGAGGAGTGGGGGATGGGGGGGGAAGGATGTATAAGAGGCTTGGGGGATAGAAGAACGAGTCTGCGGTGGGAGAGACACCTCACTACCGCCTCTCCTCCTCCTCTCCACACCGGGCAGCAGTTGTGGAGGGTACCTGCTCCAATCCCGCCCTGCTCCGCCCCTTCCCCCCACCCCCCCCCGTGCACTTACACGGCCCCCCTCCCCACACCGGGTAGCAGTTGAGGAGGGTACCTGCTCCGCCCCCTCCTCCCCACACCGGGTAGCAGTTGCGGAGGAGGGCACCTGCTCCGATCCCCCCTGCTCAGACTCCCCCCCCCCCCTTGCGCACTTACACGGTCCTCCTTCTCCCCACACCGAGCAGCAGTTGCGGAGGGCACCTACTCCGATCCCCCCCCCAATCAGATTTCCCTCCCCCTGTGTGTGTCAGAGAGAGTGTGTGTCTGAGAGAGTGTGTGTGTGTGCCTGAGCGAGTGTGTGTCTGAGAGAGAGAGGGAGAGTGTGTGTCTGAGGGAGAGTGTGTGTCTGAGGGAGAGTGTGTGTCTGAGGGAGAGTGTGTGTCTGAGGGAGAGTGTGTGTCTGAGGGAGAGTGTGTGTCTGAGGGAGAGTGTGTGTCTGAGGGAGAGTGTGTGTCTGAGGAGGAGAGTGTGTGTCTGAGGAGGAGAGTGTGTGTGTCTGAGGAGGAGAGTGTGTGTGTCTGAGGGGGAGTGTGTGTGTGTCTGAGGGGGAGTGTGTGTGTGTCTGAGGGGGAGTGTGTGTGTGTCTGAGGGGGAGTGTGTGTGTCTGAGGGGGAGAGTGTGTGTCTGAGGGGGAGAGTGTGTGTCTGAGGGGGAGAGTGTGTGTCTGAGGGGGAGAGTGGGAGAGTGTGTGTCTGAGGGGGAGAGTGGGAGAGTGTGTGTCTGAGGGGGAGAGTGGGAGAGTGTGTGTCTGAGGGGAAGAGTGGGAGAGTGTGTGTCTGAGGGGGAGAGTGGTAGAGTGTGTGTCTGAGGGGGAGAGTGGGAGAGTGTGTGTTTGAGGGGGAGAGTGGGAGAGTGTGTGTCTGAGGGGGAGAGTGGGAGAGTGTGTGTCTGAGGGGGAGAGTGTGTGTCTGAGGGGGAGAGGGGGAGAGTGTGTGTCTGAGGGGGAGAGGGGGAGAGTGTGTGTCTGAGGGGGAGAGGGGGAGAGTGTGTGTCTGAGGGGGAGAGGGGGAGAGTGTGTGTCTGAGGGGGAGAGGGGGAGAGTGTGTGTCTGAGGGGGAGAGGGGGAGAGTGTGTGTCTGAGGGGGAGAGTGTGTGTCTGAGGGGGAGAGTGTGTGTCTGAGGGGGAGAGTGTGTGTCTGAGGGGGAGAGGGGGAGAGTGTGTCTGAGAAGGAGAGGGGGAGAGTGTGTGTCTGAGAAAGAGAGTGTCTGAGAGAGATAGAGAGTGTGTCTGAGAGAGAGTGGGTCTGAGAGAGTTGGGCTGAGGGTCTGAGAGAGAGAGTGGGTCTGAGGGTCTGAGAGAGTGGGTCTGAGAGTCTGATTTCCCTACCCCCTGCCCGATTTGTGTGTGTGTGTGTGTGTGTGTGTGTGTGTGTGTGTGTGTGTGTGTGTGTGTGTGTGTGTGTGTGTGTGTGTGTGTGTGTGTGTGTGTGTGTGTGTGTGTGTGTGCATTTGCGTGTGCACAGACACCAACCCACAGTCAGTCATAGTCACCCACCACCCAAGAGTCAGTCAGTCACCCAAAGAGAAGCAGTTCCAGCCATCACATTAGTGGTGAGTTCATTAAATGTTTCACCAAATATAGCAGGCTAATTTTTAAGTTGATAATTTTGGATGGCCCTCGAATGATTTTATAAATATCAAAATGGCCCTTGGCAGAAAAAAGGTTCCCCACCCCTGCCCTAAAGGGACAGTGTGCCTAGAATACTTTGTTTTTGATGTGGGAAAATAAACCACCAGAGGGGTTGTTAAAGGCTCAAATACACTGTGTGGACTCTTTCTGCCCCTACCCGAGGCCGTCCTGCCACAATATAGTCACTGGCTTTTCCTCCACCATAAAATCGGGAATTAGTTTAATCCCTCGTGAGGTTCCATCATTTGCCCTTTCCTTAGTCCTCTTGTATAAAGTAAGGCAGTTGATCTCTTAGGCTAAGGCCCCGCTGCACGCGCCCGCACGGCCGCCTTGCTTGCCAGCGGCGCGTGCAATTCACTGCACCACGATCTGCGGTCTGCAGTGACATTATTCCGGCACGGGGGGCGTGGCTAAAACGGGCGAGGGGGCGGGACCATCACACAGACACAAAGACAGCGCAGCACTGCAGACAGCCCCACACGGGGGAAATCGGAACGGGGGGTAATTGGAACGGGGGCGGGGGGGAATCGGAACCGGGGGGGGGGAGGGATCGGAACCGGGGGGGGGGGGGGAGGGATCGGAACCGGGGGGGGGGGGAGGGATCGGAACCGGGGGGGGGGGGGGAGGGATCGGAACCGGGGGGGGGGGGGAGGGATCGGAGCAGGGAGGAAAATCGGAAACGGGGGGGGGAGGGGAAATCGGAATGGCTGCTGGGATCCAATTCGTAATTGGTTCCCTTGCGTGCCACGTGACGCGGCACTCGCCGAAACCACAAGCTCCTTATAGCTCCGGCTGGCTGACGCGTCACAGCACGCAGTCAGCCACGCCACAAGGTGCCAGCGGGGACCTCCAGACCGGCGGTAAGGGGCTGGTGGCGCACGCGGCCGTGTGCACCGCCGGACGCAGCCGCGTGCGCCGCCGGACGCAGCGGGACCCAAGCCTAAGGTTTCATTGAAAATGTCTTTAAGTTTCGTTCTTTTTAAACTTGTTTAACAATCAAACATACATTAGCAGTGGTTATTTTCGAACTTTGGTGATTTCGCAAATATTACAAATTGCTACATGCTGACGTTTCGGCGGCGAAGTCTGGTGTGAAATTCCCTCGTCTCTAGTAAGGAGCTGCTGGGTTTCTAGCTTGCAGTGATGCACTGTTGCCACCAGATGGCAGCTCAGTCTACAAGACTGGAATTTTCCATCTGTTGCTCCTGCATTATATTTAAAACCAGAGACAGAACATAAAACACAGACAAAGCTCAGTTTTAGCACATCCAGTGAGACTCGTACACGGTACAGTGCCTAAATATATATGTATAAATATCTAATAAGTAAAATGGTCTTTTAGTTTGACATTTTTGGCCAAAATTGTTGTAAGCCCCTGAGCCAACAGCACGGCAGACCACATATCAGGGGTCCCTAACGCTAATATAAATTCTTAATAACCTGTGTAATAACAGGGGAACTTGCCTGCTTGCAGTTTGGCTGTGACATCTCTAATACAGAGTGCTTTTCCTGGTAATGTACAGGTTAATAAAAGCTTCAGTCAGACTTAGAACTTTGCAACTAATATTGACAGATTTACTATAAATCATTCTTCCTGTTATTACACAGGTTATTAAGAATTTATATTAGCGTTAGGGACCCCTGATATGTGGTCTGCCGTGGCGTTGGCTCAGGGGCTTACAACAATTTTGGCCAAAAATGTCAAACTAAAAGACCATTTTACTTATTGGATATTTATACATATATATTTAGGCACTGTACCGTGTATGAGTCTCACTGGATGTGCTAAAACTGAGCTTTGTCTGTGTTTTATGTTATGTCTCTGGTTTTAAATATATATTGCCATGCTCAGTAGCACTCCTCTGTGACACTCATATGCTTATATATATGTTGTGGTCATTTTGGGGGTTCAATAGGAGCTTGTTAGGTGTCCAGTATGTTTTACAGCTCCTGCATTATACACAGCTTGAGTTTGGTCTGATTCTCCATGTTAAGGCCCGTAATATAGTGGGGGCGCGCTTGTTGCGCGGTGCGCGGCACTTATAGTTTGCTGTGGTTAGCCAGCCATTGTATGCTAGGGCCGCTCGCGCACGGCCGTGAGCGTGGAGCCGGCCGATAAGGGGGAAGATTCAGAAAAGTAAGTATTTGCGCCGCTACCGCCGCTGTAATGTATATGTGTGTATGTGTGTATGTGTGTATGTGTGTGTATGTGTATATGTGTGTATATGTGTGTATGTGTGTATATGTGTGTATATGTGTATATGTGTGTATGTGTGTATGTGTGTATATGTGTGTATATGTGTATATGTGTGTATGTGTATGTAACGGGTATTCCCCCACCCAATCGCATATGGTATGTGTGTGCGGGGAACCTCGTACTCGGTTCAGTGCCTCCACCTGCGATGGCTCCCACCAGAGGGGGAGTGGTTCCTCGCAGGAAAACTATATATATCACTCCACACACCGTATGTAAAACAACCGATGACTTTACTGTATAGCATATGCACATATATCAACAGGTGTCCCTCCCTAGAGGAGACACTATCTACTGCGTCTCGCAGGACGCTAACTCCCCTCCCCCACCGGGTGATCCCACCCCGTGTCCAGTAACCCCACACAGTATTACCCCACTCTCAAGTGAGATAGATATGTGTGACTGCGCAGCCACTATGTCCCGTGTGAATGTGAGAGGACTCGTTGGTGCACTTGTGGATTACCTGCCGGCACTCCGGTGCCCGGGCCTGCCAAGGAACTTCACAAAGGATCCCGATGTCGGCTGAATGCAGGAACTACCGTCCGGGGCGATCCCACCCGGATGGCTGCGGCAGAGACCGCGAAGGTCTGAGCCCAAGCCTCTGGATGGACGCGCGGCGTCTGCTGGGCCCCTAACTGACTCTAGATAGTAAGGGTCAGGGTCCCTAACCTGGGGCCTGTCCCTGACACAACTCAAAATACTGGGTGACTCAGGACTATCTGGGGCCTTGGGTAGGGTGACCATTCGTACCGGTTTTACCGGGACAGTCCCGGTTTTTTGTGTCCTGTCCCGGTTTTAAGTCGTCCCGGTTTTTGTCCCGGTTTTTGTCCATGGTCCCGGTATTGCGGGGCAGCGGCGGTGAAGAGAATGCGGCGTCCGGTAAGTATTTTGTATGTGTGTGTGTGAATGCTGCCGGGGGGACTGAATGAAGGAGAATGCCGGGGGCGGGACTTAGAATGCCGGCCGGCCCGCATGGGATTGGATGAATGATGCTGCCGGGGGCGGGACTTAGAATGCCGGCCGGCCCGCAGGGGATTGGATGAATGATGCTGCCGGGGGCGGGACTTAGAATGCCGGCCGGCCCGCAGGGGATTGGTTGCAGGCAGGTCAGAGGAAGCCTGGGGCGGGACTTCCGCTTTGTGCAGAGCACACGTGTTTTCCCGCACCCGGCTCCTCTGTGCGCGGTGAGTGTCCCCCTTCTGTCCCGGGTCCCAGCCAGGGGGTGGGTAATAGGAGGTGGTAGCGGGGGTGCGCCTGCCTTTGTAACACCTTGTACCTTTGCCCCCCCCGGCGCTCCCACCATTGCCCCCCCCGGCGCTCCCACCATTGCCCCCTCCGGCACTCCCACCATTGCCCCCCCCTGGCGCTCCCACCATTGCCCCCCCCCCAGCGCTCCCACCAACACCCCCCCCGGCGCTCCCACCATTGCCCCCCTGGCGCTCCCACCATTGCCCCCCCTGGCGCTCCCACCATTGCCCCCCCGGCGCTCCCACTATTGCCCCCCTCGGCGCTCCCACTATTGCCCCCCTCGGCACTCCCACCATTGTCCCCCCGGCGCTCCCACCATTGCCCCCCCGGCGCTCCCACCATTGCCCCCCCGGTGCTCCCACCATTGCCCATCGGCGCTCACAGCTTTGCCCCCCGGCGCTCATTTCCCCCCGTCCCCTTGGTGTGGGAAATGGGCTCGGGGGCGGGCAGTGGTTGCTGCGCGGTCGCGGGCGGTGCAGGGGCTGGCGGGCGGTGCAGGGGGAGGCGGGGTGTATCTGTGTGTGTGTATCAGTGTGTGTATCTGTGTGGGTGTGTGTATCTGTGTGGGTGTGTGTATCTGTGTGGGTGTGTGTATCTATGTGGGTGTGTGTATCTGTGTGGGTGGGTGTATCTGTGTGTGTGTGTGTGTGTATCTGTGTGTGTGTGTGTATCTGTGTGGGTGTGTGTATCTGTGTGGGTGTGTGTCTCTGTGTGGGTGGGTGTATCTGTGTGGGTGTGTGTATCTGTGTGGGTGGGTGTATCTGTGTGGGTGGGTGTATCTGTGTGGGTGTGTGTATCAGTGTGTGTGTGTGTATCAGTGGGTGTGTGTATCAGTGGGTGTGTGTATCAGTGTGTATGTGTGTATCAGTGGGGGGGTGTTGTGTGTATCAGTGGGTGGGGGTGTATCAGTGGGTGGGGGTGTATCAGTGGGTGGGGGTGTATCAGTGGGTGGGGGTGTATCAGTGGGTGGGGGTGTATGTATCAGTGGGTGGGTGTGTGTATCAGTGGGTGTGTGTGTGTATCAGTGGGTGTGTGTGTGTGTATCAGTGTGTGTGTATCAGTGGGTGTGTGTGTGTGTGTATCAGTGGGTGTGTGTGGGTGTACCAGTGGGTGGGGTGTGTGTGTATCAGTGGGGGTGTGTGTGTGTATCAGTGGGGGTGTGTGTGTGTATCAGTGGGGGGTGTGTGTGTATCAGTGGGGGGGGTGTATCAGTGGGGGGGTTGTGTGTGTGTATCAGTGGAGGGGTGTGTGTGTATTAATGGGGGGGGGTGTATCAGTGGGGGGGTGTGTGTGTGTATTAGTGGGGGTGTATGTGTGTATCAGTGGGGGGGTGTGTGTGTATCAGTATCAGCGTGTGTGTGTAACAGTATCAGTGTGTGTGTGTGTAACAGTATCAGTGTGTGTGTGTATCAGTGGGGGGGTGTGTGTATCAGTGGGGGGGTGTGTGTCAGTGGGCGTGTATCTCTCTCCCTCCCTCTCCCTCCCTCTCTCCCACCCTGTCTCCCTCCTTCCCTCCCACCCTGTCTCCCACCCTGTCTCCCTCCTTCCCCTCCCACCCTGTCTCCCTCCTACCCTGTCTCCCTCCTTCCCTCCCACCCTGTCTCCCTCCTTCCCTCCCACCCTGTCTCCCATCCTGTCTCCATCCTTCCCTCCCACCCTGTCTCCCTCCTTCCCTCCCACCCTGTCCACCTCCTTCCCTCCCACCCTGTCTCCCTCCTTCCCTCCCACCCTGTCTCCCTCCTTCCCTCCCACCCTGTCTCCCTCCTTCCCTCCCACCCTGTCTCCCTCCTTCCCTCCCACCCTGTCTCCCTCCTTCCCTCCCACCCTGTCTCCCTCCTTCCCTCCCACCCTGTCTCCATCCTTCCCTCCCACCCTGTCTCCCTCCTTCCCTCCCACCCTGTCTCCCTCCTTCCCTCCCACCCTGTCTCCCTCCTTCCCTCCCACCCTGTCTCACCCCCTCTCTCCCTCCCTGTCTCACCCTCCCTCCCTCCCTGTCTCACCCTCCCTCCCTCCCTGTCTCACCCTCCCTCCCTGTCTCACCCTCCCTCCCTCCCTGTCTCACCCACCCTCCCTCCCTGTCTCACCCACCCTCCCTCCCTGTCTCACCCTCCCTCCCTCCCTGTCTCACCCTCCCTCCCTCCCTGTCTCACCCTCCCTCCCTCCCTGTCTCACCCTCCCTCCCTCCCTGTCTCACCCTCCCTCCCTGTCTCACCCTCCCTCCCTGTCTCTCCCTCCCACCCTCCCTCCCTGTCTCCCTCCCTCGCCCACCCTCCCTGTCTCCCTCTCTCGCCCTGTCTCCCTGTCTGTCTCCCTCCCTTCCTGTCTCCCTCCCTCCCTCGCCCTCCCTTCCTGTCTCCCTCCCTCGCCCTCCCTCCCTCGCCCTCCCTCCCTGTCTCCCTTCATCTCTGTCTCCCTCCCTCGCCCTGTCTCCCTCACCCTCTGTCTTATCTTAACTGCCGTATACCTACACCGAAGTAACCTACTCTGCTTTCTTCCAGATCTGACTCAAATTTCTCACGGGAGACATCGGAAGACAGGTAAGGAACACCTCCCCTCCAGTATAATACCTTGAGGGACTGCGGATCAGGTAAGATCCCAGGCGAGATTGCTGCTTTTAGAAATTGTGAAGAGGGGTCATCCAGACACTGGTTAATGGGTTCAGAATCATTCACATCTGGGTTTTTTTTTAATTTGATTATTGAGGTGTACACACACACACACACGCACGCACGAACACACACACACACACACACACACTCTCTCTCTCTAATGGTAGTAAAGTATAAGTGTACTACAAGAAATAAACTGTTATATATATAAAAAAAAAAAAATGTGTCCTGGTTTTTCATTTTCAAAATCTGGTCACCCTAGCCTTGGGGGCTGCAGGCCTAGTGCAGGGAGTCACCGACTCCTGCACCCCATCTCCTTCCCTATCTTCTCCTGGCGCCAACTAACTCTCTCCTCAAAACCCTGCCAAATGTATCTATTCTCCCTGCAGGGCAATCCTCCAGCCCTATTGGCCACTCTGGGGCACCTGGTACCTTCCCCCCTTAGCCTCCTGGGAATTGTAGTCCCGTGGAGGCTATTCCTACATTGGGGCCGCGTGCGCGACTGCGCATGCGCAACTCCTCAATGGCCGCCGCAACTCCCTGGCCTCATCTGCGCATGCGCGATCACACCGCATGCGCGATCACACCGCATGCGCGCGCAACCACAATGGCGGCCCCCGCTAGCAGGGTGCACCGCCGAGCCCCCTAAGGCTCGAACCGCTCCCTGCTCCGGCCCCCACCTTTGGAAGCAGCCAGCGGGTCCGTCGCTGGCTCCAGCGGCACCCGCGACCGCGCTGAGGCAAAGGAGGGGGGTCTCTAGGAGCCGCCGGGGACCGGGGCTACATGTATATGTATATATATGTGTGTGTGTGTGTGTGTGTGTATATATGTATGTGTGTTTATGTGTGCACAATATTAATAAATAATTTATTCTCACAGCATGTCTTTTTTTTAAAAATGTTGATATACACACACACGCACGCACGCACGCACACACACACGCACACACAGTACCTTCCAAGCCTGTCGCTCACAGCAGCACGGACCGTACACACAAAACGTGTGCGTCACATGCACGAGCGCGCACGCCCACCATATTACTGGCCTAAGGCCGCGTCTGGTGTGAGAGGGAGCGCTACCGTGCGCGTGACGCGCGCCTTTACCTGCAGCGATCTGTGGCCTGGGTAGACGCGACAGGGGGGAGTGTCGGGTGGCGCGGCCGTGACGTCACGGAGCTGATTCGCCCTCATTGGACAAACCATTCACGTGACGCGCCCGTCGCGCGAGAAATCAGTTCATTCTGTCTGTCTCCCCATATTTCGCGTGCTTTTGAGCCCCGAAGGGCGAGCGCGGTAGCGCGCTCCAAAGACAGCCTCGTAGAGGCACAAATAATTGATCGCGCGGTCTCGCCGACCATGGACGCGGCTTTAAATGGACAAGAACAAAGAGTGGCACAGTGAGTGCTCATTTGCATGCCATTACCCAGAATCCCTGGCTGAGGTGGAAGCCCTGTATAAGAGATAATGGGGAAGCGCAGGCTACAGATCTGTCTGAGACGTGTGAATGTGCTCACAAGGAGGATTGTTACTTACTGCGCAAGGTAGGATGCAGGCACTCTGTCATTTATTTACTCCGCATTAGTTACTCTGTGCCTGGTGTCAGAATGCAGAGCAGGATGTATCTCACCAGGACATTGGTGACTATTTCCCTTGTGCGTGATCTTTCGTAGTTGAGGTTTCTTTAGCAGTAAAGGGTTTCAAGGAGCAATCCCACATAGCTGGCCAAAAATAACCTTTTGTAAAGAATTTAAGCTTAATTGGCTTCCCTAAACAAACCGAACCATGCTAATATCAAATACTGTATTTGGCCGCTTAATTTTGGGGATAATTAATTACAAATTATATTTCTTAGGGGCCTCTACATGAAGAAGTGTTTGTCATCCAAGTGTTTTCTTTCCCCTTATCCCCGCTGTCCTTATCAGAGAGCCAGTAAAGATAAGGGGAGGGGGAGAGAGGGGGCTCTGCCTGTGCAAACTCTTGTAGAACGCACAGTGACGTCAAACAGAAGGGAGCAGCCGGAGGAGATCAAACCCCCTCCCAAGTCTCAGCTCCCCGTGCTTACATAATAACGTTAAATAATGATTTACAAATACTTTGAGGTGTCAGAATTTGGAAAAAATGTATCATTCACCGAGATGTCGCCCCTTAAACATGTCACTGTCATTAGTGCACTTTGGTCTATGGAGGGATTGCAAGATTATTCTTATTTATTGATAAGACACCAGCATATTTATCCCAGAGCGCAGTACAATGGTGCGTAAATACAATAAGAATAACATGACCACATTGAGACACTTGGTCTTCACACGCAGAGACCTGAATCATGATACATGGACAAAGCAGATATATCTCCTTCAGCCATCTTCTGCGTTACTGCTGAATCCTTCTACAGCCTCTACCCACCAGACACCCCATCTTCAGAACCCACCTACCAGCGCACCTTCTGACGCAAGCCTACCAGTACATTTTTTGTAACCCCTTCAGTGCCAGACAGCGGCGGATTTCAAGGTCCGCCGCCCCTAGGCACTTACACGCGTCGGCCGCCTCCTTGCTGCCGCCCACCTCCTCCTTCCGAATCGCAGCGTCAAAGGACGCCGTGGGCGTCACCAACGTGATGCCGCATGGCGTCGTGTTGCCACGGTAACGCAACGCCATGGCGTCATTGGACAGGGCGCCGTCGCATTGCCGTGGCAGGAGGGCGGCAACAAGCAGGCGGCCGCCACATGTAAGGGCCTTCCCATCAGGCCCGATAGGCCAAAGAGAGCGCGGCAAATGTATATAGATGCGGACATTTTTGCCGCCCAAAATGTTGCCGCCCTAGGCCCCGGATTACTGGGAAATCCGCCACTGGTGCTAGGGGGACTTGCAATACAGGGGGTTTAGCTAGTTTGGCCACTGCCAAATTAACCACAGGTCAGCAATGCCGGATTTACGGGTAAGCTAATTAAACTACAGCATAGGGCCTCTCAATATGAGGTAACCTCAAAAATGGAAACAAACGAATGCATTTCAAGTTCTGTCAAAATCGGACGACAAATAAAGAAGATACGGAAAAAAGACGATTCTCTACAAATATGGCCGCTTTCGTTCAAGGTCAAAGTTCGGCCCGAACCAAAGGACACTTAAACCGCCGGGACCTTTATCAATTCATCATCAAAGATATGATTCGGTTGGCGTTCCCCAACGTAGAAACAACATTGCAGCTGTATGAGTCTAATGGTAACGAAGGGCCGAGGAGAAAGGTTGTTTACATATTGAAGGATTAAGGGCCTCATGCAGTAAGCCCCGATACAAAATTTTCGGCACGAATTGCGAAAATGTATTTTTTGGGCGATTTGCCCTCGCAGTATTCAGTAAGGGCCGAATCCTTCCGATCCCTGCTGAAGCACTGCGAAAGCAAAGCTGCCGATGAGCTGTGGCGATACAGCCTGGCTCCCGATAAGGCTCCCGATAAGCCTTTGGTGCCGATAGATGTTTGCAGCTGAGAGAGACAAGCCGCTCTCTCAGCGCAAACGTCGGCACCAAAAAAAGTATTTAAAAACAACTTTTATTTATACTCTACATGTGCAGGGGGTCTTCGGAGCTGAACCGCGTTGGTTTGAGGTCCGGGGACCCCCTGCCCCCCGAGATACAGGCCCCTTTATGAGGTGCCGGTATCCCTCGGCGTTTAAAGGTCCCGATCACGTGACCGCGGCCTGTAAACAAACCAGAGGGATACCGGCACCCCATAAAGGGGCCTGTATCTCGGGGGGCAGGGGGTCCCCGGACCTCAAACCAACGCTGTTCTGCTCCGGAGACCCTCTGCACATGTATAGTATAAATAAAACACACACACATCAATAAAGACTCGTTCCTTACCTTGGCGGCTATGTGCAACGGTAATGAAGCAGCATGAATGTCTTTTTAATTATACTGTACAGTGAGCAGGGGGTCCCCTGAGCTGAACCGCATTGCTTTGTGGACCAGGGACCCCCTGCTTCCCGAGTTACAGGCCCCGGTATGTGTCATCGGGTGGCAGTGTCGCCGCCATGTTTATAGCGTCCCCGCAATAAACATGGCGTCCACACTGTAACCGATGGCCCAAACCGGGGCCTGTAACTCGGGAGGCAGGGGGTCTCTGAGCCACAAATAAATGCACTTCAGCTCAGGGGGCCTCCTGCTTCCGCACAATATTATTAAAATACATTAATGCTGCTTCATTACCATAGCGGATAGCCGCTAAGGCAATGAAGGGGTTAACGCATAGTAGCATGTTTATTGGGGACAAATGCCCCCAATAAACATAGCAGCAATACACAACATACAGTATAGTAATGGGCAGAATGACTATTATCCACAAATGGATAATAGTGCAGTTGTCCATTTACAATACTTACACAACAATAAAGACTTTAAATACATATAGCACTCACCCATGTCCCACTGCCACGATGAAGGCCATCCTCATCTTCATCCTGCCCATGCCCCATCCGCTTCTGCAAAACAAACACAAGAATTACAACATCCAAATTAATGTCCCCTAACCCCTTAATCACCATAGCGGTTATTAACCGCTACAGTTATTAAGGGGTTAAGCCACCATCACCCACATACCCTCCCCCACAAAGCCCCCCAACCACCCTCACCCAATACCCACAGGGGAGTCCTACCAAATACCCTTGGGCCTAATACCCCCTCCCCCAGCACATACAGTACAATAATGTGCCAAATAACTATTATCCACATAGGGATAATACATTATTTGGCCATTATTAAACACATTCAATAACGTTAAAATGTAAATAAAATTGTACTAACCTCATCAATAAGAAGTCTCCGTCGCCAGCATCATCCTTGGGGTCCGTTGCCAACATTAGAAATAGCCACAACATTTCAATATCATTAACATAACACTGAACCCCTTAATCACCTTATCGGGTACTAACCTGAAAGGTAATTAAGGGGTGAAGCCATCCTGCAATGCCTACAACAGTTATGCATAACATCTTCAGTGAAATAAAAACCAATTGCCTAACCAAATTCCATTTAATCATTCAATCTGTAGGCTCACATGCCTCATAAAACATTGCATTTACAGTGTATACATGTAGCATAACATGTAAACTGCATGTACACGCTGCAAATCAATGTTAACAATACAATAATGCCACTCAAATCGCCATACATCACAAGAAGTATATTATTTAATACAATAAACTCACCATCAATGAATTACCACACATCAATTACATCCCTAAACAATTAAAATACCATCCATACCAATTACACAATGAACTAAAGCTATCCTAACAGAGAACCACTTCAAAACATAGAAAAAAGTACACCAACAAATACAATATACTAAAGCAAGGCTTTCCATATCCTATTGTACGGCCTGGAAGCCCAAAACTTACATCTGTCTAAAAATAAAATACATTTAGCACACATCAATGCATAGCCACAATGATTAACAATACAGAATTAGAAGCTTTAACAACACTATCATTTCTTACCCTGTATATATATCTGTACACATACATACAGACATACATACAGTGGGAAGAAATGATATGCATTATAAAAAATGAAAACATGAAAAAGCAACACAAAAAACAGTTACATTAAGTACATTTCTTTATTTAACTTACCATTACTTGCCCCCACCGACTCCCGTTGATCAGCTTACTCACGAACCAATCCACGACACCATCCACGACACCATCCAGGAACAAATCCACGACACCATCCAGGAACAAATCCACGACACAATCCAGGAACAAATCCAAGAACAAGTGCAGGAACCAATCCAGGAAGCAAGCCACGAAGAAATCCAAGAAACAATCCACGACACGATCCAGGAACAGGAACCCATAAAAGAAAAGAAAAAAACAAATTAAACATTAAAATAATAAAACATGACAATCAAGGGTTGTACTAGTTTTATTCTTAGTGAATCTGTATTACAATACCTTGTTCCGGGGTCTTCTTGACATCCGGTGCCACGCCCTGGTCTTCAATCTTCAGGAGGAGGTCCGTCCTCCTCGGCATCTGCCTTCAAAATGAGACGACATAGGCTTTTATAGGCCTATGACGTCACATTTGTCGTCATATGGTTCCCACGGCCCTGATTGGGCCGTGAAAACCATGTGTTTTGGCCGATGTTAAAAAATTGATGACGTCACTTAAAGGCAATGCCAGCACAGCCAATCAGAATGGCTTTGCTGCTATTGCCTTTAAGAAAACGTCATGAAATGACACATGGCCGGACTCACATGGTAAGCCAGCCAATCAGAGCGTGGGAACTCCATCCCTACTCTGATTGGTTCAAGTACCATGTGAGTCCGGCCATGTGTCATTTCATGACGTTTTCTTAAAGGCAATAGCAGCAAAGCCATTCTGATTGGCTGTGCTGGCATTGCCTTTAAGTGACGTCATCAATTTTTTTACATCGGCCAAAACACATGGTTTTCACGGCCCAATCAGGGCCGTGGGAACCATATGACGACAAATGTGACGTCATAGGCCTATAAAAGCCTATGTCGTCTCATTTTGAAGGCAGATGCCGAGGAGGACGGACCTCCTCCTGAAGATTGAAGACCAGGGCGTGGCACCGGATGTCAAGAAGACCCCGGAACAAGGTATTGTAATACAGATTCACTAAGAATAAAACTAGTACAACCCTTGATTGTCATGTTTTATTATTTTAATGTTTAATTTGTTTTTTTCTTTTCTTTTATGGGTTCCTGTTCCTGGATCGTGTCGTGGATTGTTTCTTGGATTTCTTCGTGGCTTGCTTCCTGGATTGGTTCCTGCACTTGTTCTTGGATTTGTTCCTGGATTGTGTCGTGGATTTGTTCCTGGATGGTGTCGTGGATTTGTTCCTGGATGGTGTCGTGGATGGTGTCGTGGATTGGTTCGTGAGTAAGCTGATCAACGGGAGTCGGTGGGGGCAAGTAATGGTAAGTTAAATAAAGAAATGTACTTAATGTAACTGTTTTTTGTGTTGCTTTTTCATGTTTTCATTTTTTATAATGCATATCATTTCTTCCCACTGTATGTATGTCTGTATGTATGTGTACAGATATATATACAGGGTAAGAAATGATAGTGTTGTTAAAGCTTCTAATTCTGTATTGTTAATCATTGTGGCTATGCATTGATGTGTGCTAAATGTATTTTATTTTTAGACAGATGTAAGTTTTGGGCTTCCAGGCCGTACAGTAGGATATGGAAAGCCTTGCTTTAGTATATTGTATTTGTTGGTGTACTTTTTTCTATGTTTTGAAGTGGTTCTCTGTTAGGATAGCTTTAGTTCATTGTGTAATTGGTATGGATGGTATTTTAATTGTTTAGGGATGTAATTGATGTGTGGTAATTCATTGATGGTGAGTTTATTGTATTAAATAATATACTTCTTGTGATGTATGGCGATTTGAGTGGCATTATTGTATTGTTAACATTGATTTGCAGCGTGTACATGCAGTTTACATGTTATGCTACATGTATACACTGTAAATGCAATGTTTTATGAGGCATGTGAGCCTACAGATTGAATGATTAAATGGAATTTGGTTAGGCAATTGGTTTTTATTTCACTGAAGATGTTATGCATAACTGTTGTAGGCATTGCAGGATGGCTTCACCCCTTAATTACCTTTCAGGTTAGTACCCGATAAGGTGATTAAGGGGTTCAGTGTTATGTTAATGATATTGAAATGTTGTGGCTATTTCTAATGTTGGCAACGGACCCCAAGGATGATGCTGGCGACGGAGACTTCTTATTGATGAGGTTAGTACAATTTTATTTACATTTTAACGTTATTGAATGTGTTTAATAATGGCCAAATAATGTATTATCCCTATGTGGATAATAGTTATTTGGCACATTATTGTACTGTATGTGCTGGGGGAGGGGGTATTAGGCCCAAGGGTATTTGGTAGGACTCCCCTGTGGGTATTGGGTGAGGGTGGTTGGGGGGCTTTGTGGGGGAGGGTATGTGGGTGATGGTGGCTTAACCCCTTAATAACTGTAGCGGTTAATAACCGCTATGGTGATTAAGGGGTTAGGGGACATTAATTTGGATGTTGTAATTCTTGTGTTTGTTTTGCAGAAGCGGATGGGGCATGGGCAGGATGAAGATGAGGATGGCCTTCATCGTGGCAGTGGGACATGGGTGAGTGCTATATGTATTTAAAGTCTTTATTGTTGTGTAAGTATTGTAAATGGACAACTGCACTATTATCCATTTGTGGATAATAGTCATTCTGCCCATTACTATACTGTATGTTAGGGGGGTATAGGTGTTGTTGGGTATATATATATATATATATATATATATATATATATATATATAATTATTTAATTATTTATTTAATTCGTTATTGTGGTGCTGGGGTGTTTTTTTTTTATTATTGTGGGTAGTGGGGGTGTGTGAAGGGGGCATTAGCCCCAACGGTGGTTGTTTAGGGCTTGCGGGTGGGTAGCGGGAGGCCTTAACCCCTTCAGGACCGTAGCGGTATTAACCGCTACGGTCGTGAAGGGGTTAAGTGCCCCCGCATCCCCCCTGCAAGTTCTAAACTCACACCCAGGGCCAAATACCCCCCTCACCCATCCCCGCTACCCACAATAACGCTGGCACGGTGGGTTAACCCCTTCATTGCCTTAGCGGTTAGCCGCTAAGGTAATGAAGTGGCTTTTAAATGCCTTTTTCCTGCCTCGGATGCATGCCGGGGGGCTCCGGTGCGGGTATCAGCTCCGGAGACCCCCGGCATCAATCACAGGCAGGAAAAAGGGCTGATTTTTCCTAAGTGTCGCCCTTGCCGATGCTTCTCCTTCAGCAAGTTGCCAACTTTAGTTGGCGGGCTGGATTGGCCATAAAATCTCCAATCTGGCCTGCCGATCAGCACCAAAAAGCTGATCGGGGCTTACTGAATTCAGGCGGGAAAAAAAAGTCCCGATAAGTGGCTTATCGGCAGCCGGGTGGCGAAAAAAAATTTTTCGCAAGAAAAGTTGCCGATAATTCCCACTTATCGGGGCTTACTGAATCAGGAGGGCAAAAAACGGCTATAAAATGCCGAAAAAGCCTTATCGGGGCTTACTGCATGAGGCCCTAAGTCGCAGAAGATTCGCGAACATATGGAAAACAGTCGTAGGAAAAATGTGAATGAACAAACACATACATCTTAATCCTTCAGCCAAGAGATAGAAGTGGCGTTTGTTTCTGCATCAAATATAAGACGCTTGTTAAGAAACGATGTCACATGTACACAACTTTCACACACTTACTGTAGTATAGTTTGGCGGGGGGAGGGAAGGAAGATATAGAAAGACTTATACGGACATATAAGATCCCGCGTAAAATGCAGGCATGAATTATTATCGTTTATTTGTACTGGAGCGCGGTAAAACCGGGTTACAGAGTTATGTATATTATACAAACAGAGTTACATACCAAATAAGCGCAAACAGTTACAGACAGGTAACGAGGCCTCTGATCCTCAGAGCTTACACTCTATTGGGAATAAGGGGCAATGCTGGAACGTCTCATTGTGGGATGGAGTGTACATCAGGATGGAGTACAGTCCAGCCGCACAGCTGATCTTGCTAAGGTTTGGGGGTGTGGATGTTAGGGGGGGTGTTACATAGCGCGGTGTGCAAACTGCTCGTGTTACTGCACAATTTTTTTCGGGAATTTTGCCGTAGTTGTGCTTCTAAAAATCTTTGTGTTTTGGATTTTAACCAAACGATGGAAAGAAACTCAAAATAAGCAGGAAAATGCTACAGCTGTGTAATAAAGGTATCGAAAATGCCTAAAACAAGTACAAAATAATAAAAACAAGAAGGACAGTAAAATAGTATAACTGAAAACGTCAAATAATGAAGCATTTTCCCCTGGAAGTGTCACAGTAGAAATGGGCACGTGGACTGGCGGTTTGGTTGTAAATAATTTGGGGGGTTTGGTTCTAACAAATCTTTTGGGGGTTTGGCAGGTTATGATTTCACACGCCCTTTTTGAACATTAGGCCTCGGTCACAGCAACCACAACCACGCAATGGCGTGCACAAGAGACGGCCCACGGCAGTCCGGCGCACACATGCACAAAGCGCGATGGCGCAACCACATTTTGACTATGTCACTTGATAAAGACCACTAAGGTCGAAACGTTGTGTTGGCTCAATAAATGAGTGTAATTATCTGAAATCCGTTGTGCCCGGTGTCCCTTCTACCCGCGACCACATTTTGAAACATCAAGAAATTTGACTTGGCGCGGCGGCCGAGCGATCGTCACCACGGCTGTTCAGCCAAAGAGGGTGAACCAGCTGTGTGACGTCATGGCCGCGCCCCACCACACCTCCCCGTCGCGAGTGATCTGAAGTCCTCAGATCGCTCGGGTGAAGGACACGAGCGCCGCCAGCGCTCACTGGGGCCGAAGCCTTATAGATGTTATAGGTTACTGAATGTAGATCATTTGTACAGGCAGTCCTCATTTTACAACGCTTCGCTTTACAACGAATGGCTTATCCAACGCTATGCAATGCATACCTATGTTCATTTTTACAGCGCCAAAATGGCTTATCCAACGCTCTTACGACGCTTTGCAACGTTGTGTATGTGTGTATATATATATACATATTCACATAAACAACGTTGCAAAGCGTCGTAAGAGCGTATATATATATATAATATTATACTATATAATATATTATTTATTATGTTATATTATATATATAATACAGTATATACACTATATAATTTATGTGTGTGCTGCATATCTTATTGCCTGCATAAAATATTTGGTGTATTTTAGTGTTAAAAATGCCTTCAGGAACGGAACCTTTCATTTAAACAGTGTTCCTATGGGAAAATGTGTTTCGCTTTACAACGCCATTTTGAGTAACGCATTGTGTCGGATAACCGAGGACTGCCTGTATCTAATAACTACCCTTATAACGCTTCCCCTTGTACTAAACAACAACAACAAAAAAGGCAGCGCTAATAGGAAACTACTGAAAATAGCCAGCAGCCTGGGATATAACTCTGACACCCTAGGTCAGATACAGAGAAAAGAAAAAAGTTATATCTATGGCGCTTAGCCCCAAGGTGAACTAAATATATAAAGAAATATTATACAACCAGATGGAAGGTGGTATCCACTTGGGCTCTCCTCATGAAGACGATCAATCAGGTAAAAGATATAAAAACAGACATAGGGGCCTATGCAGAGAGCAGCGAATTTTAAAATTGGCGAATTTATTAAAAAGTAGCTTTTTTGGAGAGTTTTAATCTCCATATGCAGAAAAGTGCGAATTCTGCTATGTTTAACATGGATGCGTGTGGCGAGTTTAAATTGGCGAGATGCGCGCTTCAGAAATGTGTTAAAACAAATTCGCGGCTTTTTTTTCCCCTTTGCAATGGCCGCGAGCGGCAGTTTTTTCTGGCGAGTTAAAA
Organism: Ascaphus truei; assembly: GCF_040206685.1. Classification (NCBI taxonomy): domain Eukaryota; kingdom Metazoa; phylum Chordata; class Amphibia; order Anura; family Ascaphidae; genus Ascaphus; species Ascaphus truei. The sequence goes on from NC_134499.1 coordinate 10,424,144, forward strand.
CTGAGACAATCGCGCCATTTTATTGGCGCGAACAGCCGCTAGATGCCGTTCGCGCCTCTCTGCATATGGATATTTTTAAAACTGGCGAGATTGAGGTTCTCGCCAGCCGCGAGGCGAGTTTTATAACTAGAAAAGAAAAATTGGCGCGTTTTTCGGAACTCGCCATTTTCTGCTGCTTTCTGCGCGATTTTCTCCAAAAAATGGCGAATTTCGAAATAGCGCTGCTCTCTGCATAGGCCCCATAGTGTGATACAGTAACTAAAAAACATGCAACAATACTGACACATATGGGACAACGAATGCTGAGACAAACAAATGACTGAATTAAATAAAAAGCATTTAATACAACAACTAAATGTGCAATAAAAGATATAACACTAAAAAGAATAGGTCACGTGTGCACTCCAACATTGGCTGGACTGGCCGCTTACCAGACACTAGAGAGTAGAAGGCAGTGGATAAATCTGAGAGTATCCCCTCTCGGGATGGCAGAAAGAAAAGTACTTTTTTACCCCTGAGGAAGGAAGCGCAGTCTTCCGAAACGCGTAGGGTGATCTATGCGTGCACTGCTGTCCTTACAGCATCTACCACACTCTCACTACCATCTCCACGGACAATTCCCAGCCATTGTGCTGTCTACGGCTGCTGCTGCGCTGAGCTGGGCATTGACGATATCGCTGGCTTGTTGCTGTTGGCTTGGATCCTGCGCTTCTGCTGCGCACGTGACGACGCCTGTTCCTGCGACACGCTGCCCTGCGGAGGTCCGTGGTGTGGAAGGCAGGGAGGGTCCCCCTCGGAAGCTCCTGCTGATCGTGTGAGACGTTTGGGAGCTGAAATCTGCCATCCCGAGAGGGGATACTCTCAGATTTATCCACTGCCTTCTACTCGCTAGTGTCTGGTAAGCGGCCAGTCCAGCCATTGTTGGAGTGCACACGTGACCTATTCTTTTTAGTGTTATATCTTTTATTGCACATTTAGTTGTTGTATTAAATGCTTTTTATTTAATTCAGTCATTTGTTTGTCTCAGCATTCGTAGTCCCATATGTGTCAGTGTTGTTGCATGTTTTTTAGTTACTGTATCACACTATGTCTGTTTTTATATCTTTTACCTGATTGATCGTCTTCATGAGGAGAGCCCAAGTGGATACCACCTTCCATCTGGTTGTATAATATTTCTTTATATATTTAGTTCACCTTGGGGCTAAGCGCCATAGATATAACTTCCCCTTATACTGTTACATGGACCATACCCACGTGTACACGTTGTACTATCCCTCCTCCCCTTGTACTGTTACATGGAATATACCCACGTGTACACGTTGTACTATCCCTCTTCCCACACCAATCCCTTGGTTTAGTGAGTGATTCCTACGTCCCTCTCGTTAATGTGCTCCGACAGCTGGACAGTAATAATTAGGGTTGCCTGGATACCGGAAATGACAGCCAATCTGAGGCAGCGTCCACCTCACTGATGGGACTCTACCCTCTAGGGTTATATATATATATATTATTTTTTTTCTTCAGGGTTTAATGTCTGGTAATTATTGTGCCGTCTCTCTTTAATTTAATTACGCTGTCCTCGTTAGCCAAACAGAACATCAAAAGCGAAACACTGTGGATAAACAATCTCTCATACCGCAGCTTACAAACAGTCTCATCATATCAGAAATTAGGTAAATGTCATAAACACCCTGCAGAGCGTTTGAATATGGAAATATTAAACATTTATGAAAAATAAATATTTAAAACTTGTCAGATTTGTTTAAAAACATCTAAATGTCGTGGGGGTACCACTATGTTAGTTCTCTTTGGTCTTGGGAGGAGGGACTACCGATTTAAGGTTAAAAGATCAAACCCAGTTTTAATGCTGCTAGTTTAATTGTGTATACTCAGTTCAAACCAGTTTGCTGGCAGTGTTACATAGTTACATAGTTACACAGTTACAGTGTTACGCAGTTACAAAGTGTTACATAGTTGCAGTGTTACATAGTTACACAGTTACAGTGTTACGCAGTTACAAAGTGTTACATAGTTGCAGTGTTACACAGTTACACAGTTACAGTGTTACGCAGTTACAAAGTGTTACATAGTTGCAGTGTTACATAGTTACAGTGTTACGCGGTTACAAAGTGTTACATAGTTGCAGTGTTACACAGTTACATAGTTACATAGTTACACAGTTACAGTGTTACGCAGTTACAAAGTGTTACATAGTTGCAGTGTTACACAGTTACATAGTTACATAGTTGCAGTGTTACACAGTTACATAGTAGATGAGGTTGAAAAAATGTATACGTCCACCAAATTCAATCTATGCCAAATTTAGACGACAGATACTTTATCCCAGGGGTGCGCAAACTGGGGGGCGCATGAATTTCTAGGGGGGGAGTGGTTGTTACCGATGCCCCGCGCTCTTCCCCAAGCATTTAAAATAAATGCCGGGGGAGGCATGAGGCCTCTAACTCCCTTACCTGCTCTCTTCCGGGTCTTCAGCGATGTGTCGCCATGGCAACGCAGCATCAATTGATGCCCCGAGGTCATGTGACGTGACGTGTCGCCATGTCAACGCGCGTCAAATGACACGGTGGGGTCATGTCACATGACCCGCTGCGTCATTTGATGCCGGGTCCTTGGAGAGTGGGGGCGCGAATGTTGCGTCTGCAAGGCAGGGGGGCAAAGCTCAGAAAGTTTGCACACCCCTGCTTTATCCTATATCCGTACTTACAGTATAGTGATCCAGAGGAAGCAAACACAAACCCCAGTGTCACATTATCTAATTATATCTCATAAGGGGGAAAATAAATTCCTTCCTGACTCCAAGAATTGGCAATCAGATTACTCCCTGGATCAACATCCTTCCCATGTATACTTATTTGGTATATCCCTGTATACCTTTCCTTTCTAAAAAGATGTCCAACCTTTTTTTGAACAAATCTTTTGTATCTGCCATCACAGTCTCCATGGGTAACGAATTCCATAAATTCCAGTTTAAACTAGGAAAGGCAGAGTACCTTAAAAAAAACTACAGTTACCAGTTAATGTGGTCTAACAAAGCAGTGAAACCGTGCTATTCTAAAACACATCTAAATGTATTAACTGTTGGGGCCAAGCTCTGTGGTCCATATTACAGAATAATCTATACAAATACATATAAATACACAATGAGGGCATTGCTCTCTAGAATGAAAAGACTCATCAGGTTCCTTCAGCATCAAAAGGTAATTAATGACACCAAACAAAATTGTCATCAGTTAGTTCACTTCCCAAATGCAGTGGACGGACGCCACTTGGCACAAGTGCCTCCATGGAGGGATGAGGCCACGTACGGCCACGAGAAACTCTACCATTCCATTAATGTCCAGATCATTTGTGATACTTCACTTATCATCATCAATCTGGCTGCTAAATACCCACACTGCCCCCCATGATTCCTTCATATTTCGCCACTCCGCCATTTTTTGTCAGACAACCCCAATTGGGATGGCTTCTCAGCAAGAACATTTTTCAAATATTAAACCTTCCTACTCATTTTCTGGTATTTGCCCCACAAGTAAGCTTCAGCTTTCCCCCATGTCTTAACTGTGAACGAACATGAACCAACTCTTTGACAAAGGGATTCGTCCCGAAACGCATCAGAGTTGGTTCTGACCCCCCCACCTCCTCACAATAAAAGGTTTTTAATCTTCATAGTAGATTGCAGCTCCTTTTTGTTTCACCGTTGCTGTGCTCCGCTTCCGGATTCCACGGACTACCTTCAACTTAACAGGGATAGTGTCTACTCCCTGAGGCCTTGGCTCTTAACACCATTATCCAATTGGCAGGACTCACGTACAAGGACCGCTTCCTTCTAGGCAACCCCTTAGCTGTCAGCTGTGCCGATTGCATCACATGTCTTTCCACAGCCTATAAGAAGGCACCTGTCCATTCCTTCAGTGCTTCACAACATGTTTGCTTGCCTGGAGGCAGGTTACCCTGTCTCACTGCTACTTGGAAGCTTCCTGCTTTTCTGCTGACTATTCCCAAAACTTGACACCAAATCTGGCTAATCCTCTGCTGCCCGCTCTGACCTTGGATCACCTGACTAGCCCACCTGCCTGCTCCTCCCTGGACTCTCTGCTACCATCGCACCGCGGATCCGGATTCCTGGCTCCAGGTACCTGGGATCGCTCCAGGTGAATCTGCACTACACAGACTCTCCTAGTGCAGCCTCCCCACTAAGCCTGGTATCAATCCAGTCACACCCATGGAGATATGCTACCACTAGACCCATGCTTCCCCCAAATCTGCCATGGAGGGCGCCATCGGACTTCTGCAAAGTCGTTGCAGGTGCTGGCGGAGAACTTCTCTTATGCTCCAGCTATAGTGTGTGACTGCGAGTAATGGAAAGCCGGTTGGGTTTTAAAACGAGAAGCCTGAGGAAAATGGAGGAGTTTGATGCAGAAGTGGGTGATGCAAAGGAAGAAAGGACGAGAGATTATGGCCCAGATCCCCAAAAGGGTGGTAAGCTTTAACAAGCCTTCACTCCCATTATAATTAATGGGAGTAAAGGAGTGCTAAAGCTTAGTACCTTTTTGGGGATCTGGGCCTTGTCATGTAATGGAGGTTGCCTCACAACCAGAGGTCCCCGATTGGTGCCCAGAATTTTGGGTGTCCACTGCCACCAGAGCCATTGAGGGTAAGCTCAACCCAATACTAGCTCCTAGGGCTACCCGAGACACAGGTCACACTAGCCAAGTACAGGCAGTATAATACATTTTGGGTTTATTATATGGGGGCACAACAAGTGGGATTCCAACACCCGGGGCAGATATAGGAAAAGGGAAATCACATGGGGGAAAATACTCACAAAAAGGGTAAGCACAGTCCTCCAGGATTCCACCTAAGCTAAGAGATCCTCGGATCTTAATCCTTGTGAGGGCTCCAGTCGAGCCTGAATAGCCTGCAGAACCCACCTTCAGTCCTTAAGTAACTTCCCAGCAGTTCAACAGAGCAAAGTACTGGGAAGTGGGGCTAATAGCCTTTGGGCTTCTTGGTTGGTGAGGGTGGCCTTTATCCTCCATCCATGGATGCCCCAGCTTCCTTTTCCCGACATAACAGGGGAACCTGGTGAAAATAAATGTTCTTGCTTCTGGTTCTTTGATTTAGACCACGTACTTACAACTTTGTTGAGAAAGGAGTTTTGAAACTCACCCCTAAGATCCGGGGCACCCTCCAGTCCCCATCGTAAGTACGGTGTGTCATCAGAGACCAGGACTCTTTCATGGGATCACGCACCAGACAGGACACAGATCAAATAAACAGGTGTGTATTTCGCCCGGAGCCAGCAGACATAACATCACCAACAGACCTATACTCACTCCAAACAGGGAATACAGGGGAATCCTAGCAGTCCTAGGTGCCCAACTTCACTGGAATGACTGACCCGGTGCAGCTTCCACCCCTGTGGGGGGGTCGGGAACTCAGCCAGCGCTGGATGCAATTTGCTACTTTCTCACATCGCACAACCAGTTTTACAAACTAACATTACAGAATAGAGTCTGTGGCACAAAATGGATTATAGCAGACCGGACGGAATTTGAATGACATAAATCAAGTAGCGTCCATAAGAGACTCTTAATCACAGAAAGCCATCTTCATGTGGCTTGGTAACCTCCTGGCTACCCAGTTCAAGGTAGTTGGTAGTCGCCTGGCTAGTTTGCTGGTGTAGTGGAGATCGCCACCCACCACAGCTGGATGCCCCAAAACACACAACTCCTTCACAGGATGCAAATAGAAATGTGGCTTGGTAGCCTCCTGGCCACTTAGCCCTGTGTGTTGGGGACCGTCACCCGTCTCAGCTGGAGGCCCCAAATGTACCTCTGGAGGCCACCACAGCTTGGCTCTCCAGGCTGGGTTCCTCCAAGTGGTTATGTGTGGCCGATCTCCTCTGCACCGGTGAGTATATATTCGGCTTTAGATACAAGATATACAGTATCATATTGTGAAATTATATAAACTGTGGGTTTGTCGTCTGCAGCCCTTTATATGTGTTTTTAATTGTCATTAGGTTTGTCTTGCGTCAATAATGAAATGTTAACATAAATGATCTTTGATATACTTCTAAATCAGCCCTTGAGTGCTGATTCAACTCTGTTTTCCTCTTTTTTAGGGGTGTTTGGTTTTGCTAAAATGTAACTGTAAACATACAGAGTTTTATAAACTGTTGCTGCACTATCCTACGTACAAATGGGTTAGGGAAGATGGTTACACTTTAGCAATGATGCCAAACATGGGCAGACAAGTCAAACGTATACCAAGTGATGGACTGATCTTACAAAAACATTGTTAAACCGTAGGATCTTCTGGCTAATGGCCCCTGGAATGGGGCACCTTTCTCTGTAGCCTATAGGTAATGGGGTGGACTGTTAGTCTGGATATAGACTGCTGTAGCTGGGATAATGAGGAGCACGATGAGCTAGTGAGGAAGGACTCAGTAGGCAATCTGGATTTGAAAGAACTCACATTTAGGTCTTATCTCTCAAAAATGAGGACTCTTTGTTAAAATGAGAACATCTACAAAACTGAGAAAGGGATCTAAGCGGAACAAAAAAAGGAAAAGAGAAAAACATATGGGGTCGATGTCTGAATGGATTCAGGCTCAAGATAGTATGCACAAACAAATTCACATAGCGTCCACTGATGTCATCTGAAACGGACAACAACAAATATTCTGATTAGACGGCCTTAATTGTTTTGTTTGCTGGGCGCTGTCTTTTCTTTCTTTACATCTACACAACTGCCTATAAATATTTCTAGTGCCCAGAATAAATAGTGCATGGTTTGTCCCAACTGGGGAAGCACCAACCAAAATAAGATAAGAGCTTGTTGTCTACAACTGTTGCTGACAAACAGTGGGTCCATGATTGTTCTGGCTTCTGCAGTTCCCCCAAGCTTACGTTGGATAGAGAAGTTTTAGTAGTGGAGGTAGGCGAGTGTGTAATTGCAGTAGTATTTACAATGTCCTCTGTAGGTTGCTATTGTAGTGATTGGACAAGTTGTGTGTCTGTGCTGAGACCCTCTTGACCATTCTTTGTCTTTAATTGGTTCTATGTTCTTGATGACCATCTGTTCTTGAGCCACCTGAGATATTGAAGCTCTCACTTTTCTTTAAGCTTGTAGCCATGCCATCTTTTCATGATCTCTTCCCCAGTGAGCTGGGATTGGAGCCTATAGCGTTGACTTTTCTATAGGCAGCCTTCCATATTGCCGTTTTCTCTGCCCTGAGATTCTCACCGGGACCTTTCCATAGAGCGTGTCCTCATGCTCCTGGGCACTTTGACTTCCTCTCTGGTACATTTGCATTTTCTCTTCCTCCCAGCATGCTAGCTGCTGGTTTCCTCTGTCATCATTTTGCAAAGCTTGCTTCTGCTATACAAACCTGCTACAGACTGAAGGGAAGCCCCCAAAAGTTATACTTTATAGGGCATGTACTGGTATCCTGAAGCACTAGAGTAACACTGACGTCATTATTTGGTATAAATCAATATGTGAGCAAGACCGTCGGTAAAGTTACAAAGAGCCAATAGCAATAACCGAAGGCCTCATTATAATATTCCTCGTTTGCGATTCTTGTGCCCACAACGCTTAATTGGTGTCTTATTTCTGAAATAACGATGGCGCATCGCTACCCTCTTTATGTCAATGCTATGTTTGCGACTACGTCTCTGTCCTGTAACTATTGAAAACCCCCGTACCACCTTACAAGGTAAACCTATTTCCACTGTAAGAGTTGCCACTGTACCAGGGAGATGCTGTCGTTGCTATTTCTTCTCCCAGAATCCCCTGCGTGCCTCCTCTTCCTTGTCTGTTGGCTCTCAGTCGGAGGATGTTATTGCAATAACATCAGACAGGAATTAAAACTTCATGTGATTCTATCTGCCATGCTGTTCTATCCCGAAAGCAGCAGCTTATTTCCTCTTTTATAATGTAGGATTTGTAGGACGACTTTTGTATTAAATATAGGGTTACCAGGTGGTTTCTCCAAAAATACTGGACACAATGGTATAAGGTGTGACGCGCTCGAGACACACACACATACACACACATACACACACACACACCTCTCACCGCTGCATGCGGTTTCCACCTCTCCTTGGCCCAACACCCGGCTCCTGTTACCTCCTCCTGATTGGCTGCTTCTGGGTAATGCAGCAAATCAGGATGGCAGAATCTGCCCAGCCCATTAGCAACAGCCATGCTCGCTCCCTGCTCTGGGAAATCCCGTGGCCCCCCAAGCCGGTCAAATTACTACTGTATGTCAGCAGGGCTGGCTAGGAAAATTGCGGGGCTCGGTGCAGAGCAGTGGTTTGGGGCCTTTACCTTCTCCTGCACGATCTCTTGCTGTTAGTATCCCTCCTCATGGTGCTGCAAGATACCAACGGGACACCGCATGACATCACGAGGTGGCCAATTGTCATGGCAACGGGACACCATTTGTCACGCCCAGAGAGGTAATACCAGTATACACATACACACCCAGAGAGGTAATACAGGTATACACATACACACCCAGAGAGGTAATACCGGTATACACACACACGCCCAGAGAGGTAATACCGGTATACACATACAAGCCCAGAGAGGTAATACCGATATACACATACACGCCCAGAGAGGTAATACCGGTATACACACACACGCCCAGAGAGGTAATACCGGTATACACATACACGCCTAGAGAGGTAATACCGGCACACACATACACGCCCAGAGAGGTAATACCGGTATACACATACACGCCCAGAGAGGTAATACCGGTATACACATACACACCCAGAGAGGTAATACAGGTATACACATACACACCCAGAGAGGTAATACCGGCATACACGCCCAGAGAGGTTATACCGGTATACACATACACGCACAGAGAGGTAATACCGGTATACACATACACGCCCAGAGAGGTAATACCGGTATACACATACACGCCCAGAGAGGTAATACCGGTATACACATACACGCCCAGAGAGGTAATACCGGTATACACATACACGCCCAGAGAGGTAATACCGGTATACACATACACGCCCAGAGAGATAATACCGCTATACACATACACGCCCAGAGAGATAATACCGGTATACACATACACGCCCAGAGAGGTAATACCGGTATACACATACACGCCCAGAGAGATAATACCGGTATACACATACACGCCCAGAGAGATAATACCGGTATACACATACAAGCCCAGAGAGGTAATACCGGTATACACATACACGCCCAGAGAAATAATACCGGTATACACATACACGCCCAGAGAGGTAATACCGGTATACACACACACGCCCAGAGAGGTAATACCGGTATACACATACACGCCCAGAGAGGTAATACCGATATACACATACACGCCCAGAGAGGTAATACCGGTATACACATACACGCCCAGAGAGGTAATACCGGTATACACATACACGCCCAGAGAGGTAATACCGGTATACACATACACGCCCAGAGAGGTAATACCGGTATTCACAGACACGCCCAGAGAGGTAATACCGGTATAGTGTACGTACATGTCCAGTATTACCTGTAATTTTTAACTGGGTGGCGTGTCCAAATACAGGACAGTCCGGTTGAATACTGGACACCTGGCAACCTTAAATACATCAGGGATTTTTAACTTGGCTCCTGCTAATGTCTCTGCCGTTGCTCACACCGCTGAGTGCAATGTTTCCCTCTGAAACTCACTTTTAAGGCAAGATAATTTAAATATATATGGTACCGATGTTACAAAACGCTCAGATATATTTATTTCAAAATCTTCAGCTACATTTCGGATCTCATTACAATATTCTTGTCGTCACGTTCCTCTTCATTTTTTTCCATCTTATCTGGAGAAGTAGCGGCAGAACGAAGCACCGCGTCCCACAAGGCCGCGGGGAACAGGCGCCCCGCACGGGGGGGGGGGGTCGAGAGGCGAAGAAATGCAAACTTCTAAAGAAGGGTTTTTCTGCCACAGCCAGAGCCGGCCATGGAAAATCACTGCGCAGTGATCGAGTCAAGGGCAAAGAGCGCCTGCGGGAGGGAGGCAGGGAACGGGCGTGAGAGAGGGAGCGCTCAGCCAGAGCCAGATTCAGCCTCGGTGTAAAGCAGTGATGGGCAGCGCTCGGCACAGCTATCGATGCAGCAGCTCTCTTGGATGGGGAGTTAATGCATCACCCAGCTTCTCCCTGGCTGGAATAGGGGGCTCAGAGAGGAGGGGACAGGAATACATTGTTACACGGTGATCATAATAACCACAACTTTATTTTCTAATGCCACCACATTTGTAGAAAGCCTCACCAGGCCAGGTTTACAGGAGGCAGACATGTATCAGATTCACTGTGTTTAAACAACATTTATTTGGATTTTTGTACACAGGATTGGAGCAGGCGGTCTGCGGGGCTGAACACCATTCGCCTTATCTCCGGGGACCCCCTGCTTCTGGAGATACAGACCTCCGTAGGGGGGTCCGGCTGAGCTAGTTGGGGTTTAACGTTTCAAGCTCCCGCGTGACGCGGGCCAATAGGAAGCCGAAACTGATGACATCACGGTTTCTTATTGGCCAGCGGGGCGTGGGAGCTTTGAAACGCCGCCATAATGGGAACCCTGGTAGCAGAGCGGAGCGGCTACGGGCGCCCCTTTCGGAGGTTTGTATCTCTGGAAGCAGGGGGTCCCTGGAGCGGTAATTAAAGGGGCAGCTCAAGAGACCCCCTACTTCCATCCTGGGTTTAAAAAATAATGAGAACCGCTATTGGATTGCTTTAAAATATAACCCAGGTTTGCAGCTTGTCACAGGCCTTCTGTGCTGTAATACTGGTCCTATCTGTGTTTTAATACAGACCGATGGGAATAGAGATTTCCCGGATAAACCAGCACGTTTATTTTTGTTTATAAACTACTAGTTCCTCTTCTTTAAACATTAAGTATGCTGTGCGACTTCAGAAATAACCTGCGCGTATTTTGTTACAGGGGATAGAACAAAATGTCTGCTTTTGACTACTTTGACTTCTCACACAATGTTTAAGTCTACACCTTTCATGACATTTTGTTTTCTACAGTTAGTTTTTTTGTCTGCAAACCAACGTTTGCTGGAAATGACAAGAGTTCTGCTTAAACATAACGCGGATGCTAACTATAATCTCTGCATGCACTGTGCTTTATTGTTGCACTAGATACAGCGCGCTGTGCTTTATTGTTGCACTAGATACAGTGCGCTGTGCTTTATTGTTGCACTAGATACAGCGCGCTGTGCTTTATTGTTGCACTAGATACAGCGCGCTGTGCTTTATTGTTGCACTAGATACAGCGCGCTGTGCTTTATTGTTGCACTAGATACAGCGCTGTGCGTTATTGTTGCACTAGATACAGCGCGCTGTGCTTTATTGTTGCACTAGATACAGCGCGCTGTGCATTATTGTTGCACTAGATACAGCGCGCTGTGCTTTATTGTTGCACTAGATACAGCGCTGTGCTTTATTGTTGCATTAGATACAGCGCGCTGTGCATTATTGTTGCACTAGATACAGCGCGCTGTGCATTATTGTTGCACTAGATACAGCGCGCTGTGCTTTATTGTTGCACTAGATACAGCGCGCTGTGCTTTATTGTTGCACTAGATACAGCGCTGTGCATTATTGTTGCACTAGATACAGCGCGCTGTGCTTTATTGTTGCACTAGATACAGCGCGCTGTGCTTTATTGTTGCACTAGATACAGCGCGCTGTGCATTATTGTTGCACTAGATACAGCGCGCTGTGCTTTATTGTTGCACTAGATACAGCGCGCTGTGCTTTATTGTTGCACTAGATACAGCGCGCTGTGCTTTATTGTTGCACTAGATACAGCGCGCTGTGCTTTATTGTTGCACTAGATACAGCGCTGTGCGTTATTGTTGCACTAGATACAGTGCGCTGTGCTTTATTGTTGCACTAGATACAGCGCGCTGTGCTTTATTGTTGCACTAGATACAGCGCGCTGTGCTTTATTGTTGCACTAGATACAGCGCGCTGTGCATTATTGTTGCACTAGATACAGCGCGCTGTGCTTTATTGTTGCATTAGATACAGCGCGCTGTGCATTATTGTTGCACTAGATACAGCGCGCTGTGCTTTATTGTTGCACTAGATACAGCGCGCTGTGCTTTATTGTTGCACTAGATACAGCGCTGTGCGTTATTGTTGCACTAGATACAGTGCGCTGTGCTTTATTGTTGCACTAGATACAGCGCGCTGTGCTTTATTGTTGCACTAGATACAGCGCGCTGTGCTTTATTGTTGCACTAGATACAGCGCGCTGTGCATTATTGTTGCACTAGATACAGCGCGCTGTGCTTTATTGTTGCATTAGATACAGCGCGCTGTGCATTATTGTTGCACTAGATACAGCGCGCTGTGCATTATTGTTGCACTAGATACAGCGCGCTGTGCATTATTGTTGCACTAGATACAGCGCGCTGTGCTTTATTGTTGCATTAGATACAGCGCGCTGTGCTTTATTGTTGCACTAGATACATCGCGCTGTGCATTATTGTTGCACTAGATACAGCGCTGTGCATTATTGTTGCACTAGATACAGCGCGCTGTGCATTATTGTTGCATTAGATACAGCGCGCTGTGCATTATTGTTGCACTAGATACAGCGCTGTGCATTATTGTTGCACTAGATACAGCGCTGTGCATTATTGTTGCACTAGATACAGCGCGCTGTGCTTTATTGTTGCACTAGATACAGCGCGCTGTGCTTTATTGTTGCACTAGATACAGCGCGCTGTGCTTTATTGTTGCACTAGATACAGCGCGCTGTGCTTTATTGTTGCACTAGATACAGCGCGCTGTGCATTATTGTTGCACTAGATACAGCGCGCTGTGCTTTATTGTTGCACTAGATACAGCGCGCTGTGCTTTATTGTTGCACTAGATACAGCGCGCTGTGCATTATTGTTGCACTAGATACAGCGCGCTGTGCATTATTGTTGCACTAGATACAGCGCGCTGTGCTTTATTGTTGCACTAGATACAGCGCGCTGTGCTTTATTGTTGCACTAGATACAGCGCGCTGTGCTTTATTGTTGCACTAGATACAGCGCGCTGTGCATTATTGTTGCACTAGATACAGCGCGCTGTGCTTTATTGTTGCACTAGATACAGCGCGCTGTGCTTTATTGTTGCACTAGATACAGCGCGCTGTGCTTTATTGTTGCACTAGATACAGCGCGCTGTGCTTTATTGTTGCACTAGATACAGCGCGCTGTGCTTTATTGTTGCACTGGATACAGCGCGCTGTGCTTTATTGTTGCACTGGATACAGCGCGCTGTGCTTTATTGTTGCACTAGATACAGTGCGCAGTGCTTTATTGTTGCACTAGATACAGCGCGCTGTGCATTATTGTTGCACTGGATACAGCGCGCTGTGCTTTATTGTTGCACTAGATACAGTGCGCAGTGCTTTATTGTTGCACTAGATACAGCGCGCTGTGCTTTATTGTTGCACTGGATACAGCGCGCTGTGCTTTATTGTTGCACTGGATACAGCGCGCTGTGCTTTATTGTTGCACTGGATACAGCGCGCTGTGCTTTATTGTTGCACTGGATACAGCGCGCTGTGCTTTATTGTTGCACTGGATACAGCGCGCTGTGCTTTATTGTTGCACTAGATACAGTGCGCAGTGCTTTATTGTTGCACTAGATACAGCGCGCTGTGCATTATTGTTGCACTAGATACAGCGCGCTGTGCTTTATTGTTGCACTAGATACAGCGCGCTGTGCTTTATTGTTGCACTAGATACAGCGCGCTGTGCATTATTGTTGCACTAGATACAGCGCGCTGTGCTTTATTGTTGCACTGGATACAGCGCGCTGTGCTTTATTGTTGCACTGGATACAGCGCGCTGTGCTGGGGGACATTAAAAGGACGGCGGCTGTGGGTTGTATTGGATGACTGGCGGTACTGGCACGAAGCCTGAAGCTATATCTGATCAGCGGAGTCACACTTTGTGTAAGCAACACTTTTTAACCCCTTTCGGGGCAATGTGTTGCTGGACACTCTGGCAGGGAAGGGGTTAATGGTGCCTGCTGCCATTTATAGCAATACACCCCTAAGGCCAAACAGATTCACTAACACACTGATACACACTAACACACTGATACACATACATGCTGATACACACACTAATACACTGATGCAGTTTCCACTGACACACATACATATAGACACTAACACAATGATACACACACACACTGATACACACACTAAGATACTGATACACACACACAAACACACTGATGCACACACTAACACACTGATACAAATATAGACACACTGTACGCACACATTAACACACTAATACACATACATAAAGTATTGTTACAAACACTAACACACTGATGCAGTATCCACTGACATACTCATACATATAGACACTAACACACTCCTACACACACTGTGCACACACATTAACACACTGAAACACACAGTATATGCGTTATACACACAAACACATACAGTCCAATACACATTAACACACATTACACAGACACACTGATTATATATATATAATGATATACACAGATTTGAACGTGCGCGCACACACACACACACACACACACACACACACACACACACACACACACACACACACACATACAAATACACACAGACCCACACATGCTTATATGCAGTTATATGCTGTTGATATGTCTGTGCTATTCTGGTTATGCGGATGCTATGCCTGAGCTGGGGCTCTGCTATGCCCTTGCTCTCACTCCTCCCTGGGCACTCTCTGTCTCAGTGGTAGTTTCTGGCTGCTCTCCATCAGATCACAGCAGTGTAAGGGGGGGCAGGCAAGACCTGGGGAGCTATACACACAGCCTGTCTCACTGTGGATGGAGGGAGCTCCCTCCCTCTCTATACCACCTCCTCATCAACTCATTCTCCTCCCTCCTTCCCATGCAGAGGGACCGCAAAGATCTCACACTTGCAGAGACCTGGTTGAGAGAGGACAACTGTGGGGGGGGGGGAGAAAAAAAAGGGAGCGAGAGCAACCGAAAGGAAGGACCGGAAAACAAGTGATTAAAAAGAACAAGATCACCAGCAACAGACGTAAAATAGGGAGAGAAGGTGAGAGGGAAATAACACTGCGGTCAAGAGAAAAGAAGAGAAACAAGGAGAAAAAGTAGTGAGAAGAAAATAGAACAACAAAAGACAGGAAAGTAGGGACCTCCAATATAAATGATATAGCTTACAGAATTAATAGGAAGGGGGAAGTGAATTAAACAGAGGGGTATCTTAGCAAACAAGGCACAGAGAGACAGGAGAGTGATACGGAGCTTATCTTTAATTTCTTCATTCGTGTTTTTTTTTACCTGATCCACCTGGATAAATCTTTTTCTCTAACACTACAAGCTCTACCCAAGTAAATTCTCCTTCTCCGTGACATTGGGCTGGGGTAGTGGAGAGATGTGTCTTACGAACTGAGTTTTCAAGAAGGCAGAGGGGAAACTATCGTCAGCAAGTGGTTTCACCTTGACAAGATCCTGTAACGGGATAACACTGCCAGAGGGCAGTTTAGGAGGACACTTCGGATGGAGGGTTTTCTTTGGATTGGGGTGTGCTGGCTCGTGTTATGGGATCCATGGTGCGTGAGAGCCAGAGCACCCAACACAAAGGCAGGGGGAGCAGGGGAAGCGGTGCTGGGGAGCCCCAAGCCTCCGATGCCCACCGAGATCCCACAGGTAGTGGCAGACCGATGCAGGGGCTACTACGATGTGATGGGCCAGTGGGACCCGCCTTTTAACTGCAATGCAGGCAGCTACCAGTACTGCTGTGGTACATGTGGATACCGCTTCTGCTGCCAATTCATGCATGGGAGACTGGACCAGAGTATGTGCTCCAACTATGACACCCCAAACTGGGCAAACACTGGGAAGCCTCCTGCCCATGGTGAGGACTCAACCGATGACCCAAGCAAGGATAAGACCAACATGATTGTATATATCATCTGTGGGGTGGCTGCACTCATGGTGCTTGTGGGAATCTTCACCAAGCTGGCAGTGGAGAAGACGCAGAGACCCCAGAGTGACATGAATGTGTCCAGGTGAGGAGGTCATCTCATGGGGCCAGGGGATGTCTCATGGGGACAGAGGGATGCAAAGCAAAGTGAGAGCAAGAAGGAGCATGAGCGAATAGATAGGACCATGTCAAGGGGACATGAGGGCGATAGAGGGAACCAAGAAGCAGTGTGGGATAAGAGATAATACCACATCATGAGGAGAAGTAGTGGAAAGGGGGAACAGAGAAGAAGGAAAAGTGGGGGATAATTAATGAGAGAAGACATGAGGAGGGCAGAGTGAATAGAGAAAAAAAGAAGAGCATGGATAAGGATTGAGACCATCTTTGGGTGGACAGGACTAACAAAGTCAGAGCAAGGAGCAGTGTGGTATAAAAGATAAGATCATCTCATGGGGATATGAGGAATGGAGAGAGTGAGGTGCAGGGAGCAGTGTGGGAAGGGATTTACCTTTAAAAAACTGTACTGTAGTGGTACAGTGCATGGTCCTAAGATATTAAGTGTTGTGAAGCCCTTCTGCTTTATTGTACAATATTTCTGCTATATAAACAGAATGGCAAAGACCCTTTATCAAAAATAATAATACAAATTTCTTTATTAAATACAGTAAGTTTATAGAATAAACAATGATGGTACCCCTAGTCTGTGCACTAGAATCATTACATCACTGGACAAGACCGTACAGAATTAGCCCTGTTGCCTCCAGAAACGACTGCAATAATGTGTGTGATGGGTCTCCCATTGGGATGGCAAAACGATTATAGGAAAGGTTTCTTACCTACGAGACTATAGGATTGTTACATGGTTGCTTCCTTCTGAAGCAGCAGTCTGTGATGCTCGTTCTTTGGGGGGATATTTCATTTGTACATTATTTTGACGGGGAAGTACCTCAGAGAAGATCTGTGTTCCCTTGACCTTCAGTGCCCCCCCTAGTTCCTGAGATGTAAGCGATTGCTTTACTGGGCAAAACTATTTACCCAGAGGACAAAGTATGGCCACTGGGGTCAGCCTAGCTGCGATGGCCAATAGAAAGCGATGACGTCATCGGGAGATGATGTCACAACTTTCTGTTGGTGACCCCTCGGCCATATTTGTAGTGTTATGGTGTCTCACACCGGCACAAAAAACGACAAATATCTCAGAAACAGTGGGGGGCCCTAGAATTCGGGGGAGCATAGATCTGCTGTGGGGGACCCTCTGATTCAGGTACTTAAAAATAAAAAAAGGGGGGACTCCTGTGTAACTCTTTGAGCACCAGAGGCCCGGGACACCGGAGTGCCATGGCCCCTCTGGCAAACAGTGACCACTTGACCACTCCTTAGGGTAGTCATGTGATCGCGGAGGCCCTTAACTCACAAACGGAAGAGGTGGAGTTTTCGTCTTCCATTTCCCTTCCCAACCAATCATGTCCTACGCTTCATAGGAACGCAGAACGCGATCTCCCTTGAAAAAAGAGCACTCCTTGGGCATGATACGGCAACTAAGTTACTGGGACCCTGCTGTGCCAGACCCCATGGACGTTCTGGCTACATCTTGGGGCCCCCAAAGGGTTAAAAAACCCAAAATGATACTCGTGTAAGGTCTGAAAAGCATATGCAGAACTATATCTATGCATTACATCCTCATCATGATTATTTAAAAGGTATTACAATCAGCCACAAACCTGTACAAACCAATACAGCTACAAGGACTCCGGACTCTGCCCTGCATCAGGGAAGATACGTGGAACAGGATTAACTCACTACAAGGGATTTTAGGGTATATTTAATAAGCTGTGATAAGCCATAAGACAACTAATGGCCTATTCACTTCAATGAGCCACGAAGCGCCTTGTGGCTTAGAACATAGTAATTAAGGCCGTTTATCCCCATACTGGATGCCCTTTAAAAATATAAGTCAAGCCATGTCTTGAAGACGCTCACCCCTCCTTTCAGACCAGCAGAGTTAGTGAGATTTGGTTTAAAAAAAGGGGGAGACCTTACAGTACAATAATAATATTAAGCCCCATTTTCCCCCTAAAAGGAGCTGAGATCTCTTCTGCAGATGAACTCATGGGTCTTTCTTCTCTGCAACAAATTCAGAATAATCCACCTTAATATTTAGACTCTTTGTCCTACCCTGGTCTCTTCCGTTCTTTTTAGCTGGTTATACTTGTTTGTAAGTTTACACGCGTATAAAAATGCACACACACATGTATTTGACTTTTTATATATTATTACAAACCAGAATTTCCACTTATGTTTTTCTAAGAATAATGGACCCAAAACAAACCTTCTAAAAACCTCGATTTTCTAAAATATCTATAAAATTCTGGATCAGATTAGTTTTGCTTTTTAGCATTCAACCGCAGACCTCTAATTTTAATTAGCGCTCATATCAATACACAAAGTAGGGGAAGACGAGATTAGATCATGAGTAACTCTATGTACTGTGTCCTTTCATTCTACCTTCCTCCTTTTTTGTCTTCTTTCTCTTTCACGCTCTCATCTCCTCTCTCATTTAAGGTCTGCCTGTCCCTAGGACATAATCATCATCATCATCATAATACTGCAGATGCGCAGATACAGTTCAAAGGCCGATGGCCGATTTAATGTTACATAGTTATATAGTGACATAGTTACATAGTAGACGAGGTTAAAAAAAAGACATACGTCCATCAAGTTCAACCTATGCTAAATGTAGACGACAGATAATTAGGCTATATCCATACTTACAGTATATTGATCCAGAGGAAGGCAAACAAAAAACCCCAGTGACACATTATCCAATGATATCTCATAAGGGGAAAATAAATTCCTTACTAACTACAAATATTATTATTAATACTCCCTGGATCAACATTCTTCCCGTGTTTGCTTATTTGGTATATCCCTGTATACCTTTCCTTTCTAAAAAGATGTCCAACTTTTATTGAACAAATTTATTGTATCTGCCATCACAGTCTCCATGGGTAATGAATCCCACATTGTTACTGCCCTTACTGTAAAGAACCCTTTCCTTTGTTGCTGGGGAAATCTCCTTTCCTCCAACCTTAAGGGATGGCCCAGAGTCCTTTGTACTGCCCTTGGGATGAATAGTTCCTATGAAAGTTCCTTGTATTGTCCCCGAATATATTGTAAATCTAATTTAGCTAGCCTCTCCTCATAAATCAGATTATCCATCCCCTTAATTAATTTAGTGGCTCTTCTCTGCACTCTCTCTAGTTCCATAATGTCTTTTCTAAGGACTGGTGCCCAAAACAGTACTCCATATTCAAGGTGTGCTCTTACTAATGCTTTATAAAGAGGTATCATTATGTTTACTTCCCTTCCATCCATTCCCGTGTAATAATGCAAGATAAGATCTTGTTTGCCTTCGCAGCTACTGCATGACTTTGAGCACTATTGCTAAGCCTGCTGTCTACAAGCACTCCTAAATCCTTCTCCAGCAAGGATTCCCCCAATATATCTCCATTTAATTTGTAAATTGCCTGTTTGTTTTTGTTTCCCAAATGCATAACCTTGCATTTATCTGTATAAAACCTCATCTACCATTTACCTGCCCACGTTTCCAGTCTCTCCAAGTCCTTCTGAAGAGAAATTACATCCTGCTCTGATTCTACTACCTCACACAATTTAGTATCATCAGCAAAGATGGAGACTTTGCTCTCGATGCCAAACTCAAGGTCATTAATAAACAAGTTAAAAAGCAGGGGTCCCAGTACCGATACCTGAGGTACTCCACTCACGACTTTAGCCCAACCTGAAAATGTTCCATTAATGACAACTCTCTGTTCTCTATCCTTCAAACAGTTTTCTATGCAGGTGCAAATATTATTACTGAGTCCAATTTACTTTATTATCTACACTAACCTCTTGTGTGGAACCGTAACAAAAGCCTTTGCAAAATCTAAGTAGACAACATTAACTGCATTACCCTGGTCTAAATTTCCACTTACCTGCTAAAAGAAACAAATAAGGTTAGTTTGGCATGATCTATCCTTCATAAATCCATGCTGACTATTACTAATAATTTTGTTTTCCATTAGGTATTCCTGATTATTATCCCATAGTAAACCTTCAAGTAGCTTCCCCACTATTAAAGTCAGGCTTACAGGTCTGTAATTCCCCGGTTGTGATCTAGCTCCCTTTTTAAATATAGGCACCACATCTGCTTTACGCCAATCTTGTGGTACTGAGCCTGTGGAAATTGAGTCCTTGAATATTAAATATAATGGTTTGGTTATTACTGAACTAAACTCCTTGAGAACACTTGGATGTATGCCATCGGGGCCAGGTGCCTTGTTTACTTTAATCTTTTCAAGCTGCCTATGGCCTTCTTCCTCAGTTAACCAATTGTTCATTAATATGGAGGTTGTGGCTTCCTCCTGTGGCGCTACTATTGAAATTGATTCTTCCCTGGTAAACACAGAGGCAAATAATTTGTTTAATACCTCAGCTTTTTCCTTATCTCCAATAAACTGCCTACCCATCTCACACTGAAAGGTTCTATATTTTCTTCTCTCATTTTTTTGTTATTAAGGTACGTAAAGAACTTTTTAGGGTTGATCTAAGGCTGCGTTTATAGTGACGGCGACGGCGACGTCAGGCTGCGGTCGCTGGAAAAATCAAATAGAGATGACTTCCAGCGATCGCGACCAATCCGTTGCGTCGCGCTTACTATAAGCGCACACGATGGTGGCGGAAATGCATTTATTTTGACGCAATGTCGCGTCGCCGGCACTATAGGAGCAGCCTTACTTTCTATTGAAATCCTTTTTTCATTATCCATTTTTGCTCATTTGATTGCCCTTTTGCAACTTTTGTTACATTCCTTATAATTCTGATACGATGTCTCCGTCCCTTCTGACTTAAAGAATCTAAACTCCTTCCTCTTCTTGTCCATTTCCTCCCCTACCTGTTTATTTAGCCACATTGGTTTAGACTTGTTTCTTTTATACTTATTACCCACTGATGAGTGTGCTTTTCTAACAATGCTTTAAGGACTGCCCATTTATCAAATACAAATGGTATCTTTGCCCTGTCCTCCGGGAAACAGGTTCTTTTCACCTATAGTCCAATGTCCCACATACCCCATTATCCTTTTTGGGACGGGATGTGGGACATTGGACGTCCCATACTATAGGTGAAAAGAGACAGTTTCACGGAGGACGGTGCACAGATACCATTGGCTGTGAAGAGCTCACACACGTGTGAGTACAGTTATCTTATCTCATATTTCCTGCTTCATTCCCTGGCCCCTGATCTATTGTTCATCTTGACGATTGGGCTCTCTTTCATAGATTGTTTTATCGATGTTCTGTTTGCATGAGATATTGGAGTATTAATCAGTTTTTTTATTAAAAAACTATTTAAAATGTTATTTATTCCATATATGCGCTCACCATTTCTCCATCTCCACTACCACTTGAGGATCAAGGGATGGTCCTCCTCAGGTTGAGCTGCAGATTCAACAAAGGGCTATTATAAACACTATTATCTGGTATTTCTAGACAATTTTTGTGTGTATTTATCCTTTGACATATTTGCCCTATATATGGGCAGGACATTACATCTGTCCATAGTATAGCAAGGGAGCACCGTGGTTATTCCTTTTTTGCATCCTTTTGTTGTAATGCTAATCTCATTTCCTAGCCTATGTTTGGATAATTAAAACCCCCCATTATGCAAACATGACCCAGTTTTGATGCCTTCTCCATTTGCAAAAGTATTTTTAGCTTCCTCAATCTCACAGATATTTGGTGGTTTATAGTGTGTCCCTACAAACATTTTATTTGTACTTTTACCTCCACTGCTAATTTCTATCCACACTGTCTCTACATTTTCATCATTCCCTTCATAGACATCATCCCTTATAATAGGTTTTAGATCCGGTTTAACATATAAACATACTCCACCCCCCTTCTATTTGTTCAATCCTTCCGAAAAAGGGAATAACCCTCTAAATTAACTGTCCAGTCATGAGTTTCATCCCACCATGTCTCAGTAATGCCTTTGATATCATACTGCTCCCTTGCAGCTATTAATTCAAGCTCCACCATTTTATCTGTCGGGCTTCTTGCATTAGCAAGCATGCATTTAAGGATCTTTTCAGCCTGTACTATTATCTTATCTTCTCCTTCCTTTCTACTCCAATTGGATTTAGTTTTTGAAGTTTGCTAGTATTATCTGTATTGACTATGGGTGTCTCCCTGCTTGTCAAACTCGCACTTGTCCCCATTCTACCTCCATGACCCCTGGCTATTTCCTCATCTATTCTATTTAGTTTGTTATCTGTTTCTTTCCCTTCCCCTCTCTATCCTAGTTTAAAATCTCCTCCAACCTTTTTAACATTCTCCCCCCTAGTACAGAAGGAGTCCCAGTGCTCTAAAAACCCCAAACCCTCCTTCCAGCACCACTTTCTTAGCCAGGCATTAACCTCAATAATCTCTGACTGTCTCCCTGGTGTAGCGCACGGCACTGGCAGTATTTCAGAAAATACTTGTTAACTGCTTGCCTTAAGCTTGCGGCCTAGATCCCTGAAATCATGTTTTAAGAATGCTCCATCTTTCTCTAATTTTGTCATTGGTGCCAACGTGTACCAAAACCGCCGGGTCAGTCCCAGCCCCTCTCAACAATCTGTCTACCCGATCCGCAATGTGGCGAACCCGAGCACCCGGGAGACAACAAACTGTTCGGTTCATGCGGTCCTGGCAACAGATTGCCCTATCTACCACAATGTTTCTTGGTCTCTGAGTATTCCGAGTCCCCTCTGTGCTGGAGGAACTATTCCCCTGGCTACTAGAAGAACCAGTCCCCCCTAGCCTTGCCACTCCTGCCCCGACATTCCCAATATCTTCACTCAATATGGCAAATCTATTGGGATGGGTCAGCTCAGAACTGTCTTGCCTCTTCCTCTTCCCCCTGCTTCCCCTTCTAACTGTTACCCAGCTACCTACCTGCTCCTTACTCACAGCACCACCATCTGCACCACTAGTCTCAGCCAGAGCCTGCTTAGTGAGCACTAAACTCCTTTCAAGATTGCCAATGTCCCTCAATATTGCAAGTTTCCTCTTCAGATCAGCAATCTGAGACTCTAAAGAGACCCCCAGCTCACACTTCCCACAGCGGTATGCTCCTTGGAACTGCTACTCCAAGTGCACATACATGTGGCAAGATGTGCATTGAGTGGCATTCTCAATCCTGCTCATTGTTGCAACTATGGAATTATAAGTACTAACAATTAACTGTACTTCACTATACTATACCTGGTTTCACACCTTCCTTGTTCCAACACCTTCTAGTTCTAACACAGAACTTGATACAAACAGCACTCCTTCTAGTTCTAACTCCACACTTGATACAAACAGCACTCCTTCTGGTTCTAACTCCACACTTGATACAAACAGCACTCAGACTGGGGACCATACCCTCAGCATGCTTTAGCGGCATGACCGAGGAGGTGGCTGTACCCTCTCGTGCTCCATACAGTACACTACCTCGCCCTCGTCGCCCGTCCCAATACCATCTGGAGGCGGGTACTACCAACAAACGAGGGCGGGAGGCCCCTGAGCTGGAGAATCCTCCATATTGCACTGAGCACGGGAGACCACCTTGCCCACTTCATGGCCTCCCCAGCCACATGCCCCTTTTGTGGCGCAAGGGAGTCCGCGTTCCACATTTATTTTAGTTGCGCCAGACTGCCGCCCCTCTTATCACTCTTGAGGGGCCTCCTCCTGCAGTTCTGATTGCATTTCTCCCCACACCTTATTTTTGGGTGCCGAGTATCCCGGAACACTAGGGCCAGTGATCTCCTCGTCAACCTGCTGCTGGCATTAGCCAAGCTGGCTATTTATAAGCCCAGGAAGCAACGTTTGGCTGGGGAGGTATCCCTTACCTGCCAGACCCCGTTCCGGGTGCTGGTGCGCTGCCGTATCCGAGCAGGGTACATCCACGCTGTGGCCACTGGGCAGGTACCTGCGTTCACTTCCCAGTGGGCCTTAAGCGGGGTGCTCTGCTCAGTATCCCCCATGGATTATCTTTTAAACTCAACCTAACCATTTAGTGCATTTTTGTTATTATTTACAGGTGAACTTGGTTGCCGGTTTATGTTAATGTTTAGTTTATAGACTGCTTTCTCGGGTTGGTCACACGATTGTGACCAGTCAGATGTGTAATATTGATTGTTTGTCTATAAAATAGATCTGGTTTTAACTGCACACTTAATACAAACAGCACTTGAAATCAAACAGTAATCCAGTCACACAGATGAGGACACGCCTCACACAGATCAGGACACGCCTCCCACAGATCAGGACACGCGTCACACAGATCAGGACACGCGTCACACAGATCAGGACATGCCTCACACAGATCAGGACACGCGTCACACAGATCAGGACATGCCTCACACAGATCAGGACATGCCTCACACAGATCAGGACATGCCTCACACAGATCAGGACACGCGTCACACAGAGGACACGCGTCACACAGATCAGGACACGCGTCACACAGATCAGGACACGCGTCGCACAGTTCAGGACACGCGTCGCATAGATCAGGACACGCGTCGCACAGATCAGGACACGTGTCACACAGATCAGGACACGCGTTACACAAATCAGGACACGCCTCACACAGATCAGGACACGCCTCACACAGATCAGGACACGCCTCACAAAGATCAGGACACGCCTCACACAGATCAGGACACGCCTCACACAGATCAGGACACGCCTCACACAGATCAGGACACGCCTCACACAGATCAGGACACGCCTCACACAGATCAGGACACGCCTCACACAGATCAGGACACGCCTCACACAGATCAGGACATGCTTCACACAGATCAGGACACGCCTCACACAGATCAGGACACGCCTCACACAGATCAGGACATGTCAACAAGTATTGTTAACAAGCAATTTCCCCTGGCTCATCTCAATCCAATGGGAATTATATTCTCTATAGCAAAAACCCTCTGCGCTGGACCGGGCAGAATGAAGTGATGTTTCCCAGAGTGCAATCTATAACCTGCATCAATAATCAGTATACAGGGCGTCCCAGCTCACGGGCTCACGGGAAGCAGCCTTTAGTACCGCGCCAACCACTTTCTCCCAACAAAGCCTGTGTTTCTAAGCCCCCTTCCTTTGAGATTACCCATATTACCAGAGTATAGTAAGGTTGTCGTTCCTTCCTTCCCTTTGTACTGCGCTGAAGCATATGTTGGAATGTTACAAATACATTGCTTTCATTATAGTTGTAGCCCTTTTTCTGAACCCTCCCAAAGGAACTACTGGTCACTGTACGACACCTGCGGCTCCAGGAGATCTGAGCCGACGCTAGCTGGGAGCCTGGGGTAACACTCATACACTTACTTAGCGCAGCGCCTCCACTTACCCAGGATCCCCGTGATGTGAGATTCCCCAGGGCAAGAAACATACAACACCTTATGATTGTAACTGGTTTTTACTGTAATAATGCAACGTAGCAATAACACATAACATGTACTTATACTCTAACGGTATAACCTTAGTGGCTGCCCACTCATCAGGAGCAACGTCTCCGTCCCCTCACCGCGTGCCCCACACACCGTGTCCATATATATAGTACTATAGGTATAGGCTCAGTTCTTTAACCACTCGCTCGGTGTTCCTAAAGAGTTTAGCCTAAGGCGGGATCAGCGCCTGTTGACCGGTGTTGGTGCACTTGTTGTTATAGTACCTTCCGGTCACGGCGGTGACCGGTACCTCTTCGCAAAGGGTCAGATGAATTAGCAGTCTGCCTCCTGGGTCTCAATATCCAGCCGTCTGGTCCCAGACGACTCGCCAGCAAGCCTGCTCCGCACGCTCGTCCCTTTGTCCCTAGCTGTCTACACAGTAAGGGTGATGCTCGCTACCACTATGGCCGTCCCTGCAGCACCGCAACCTTTGGTGACTTTAGGGAACACTCGTAGGGGCCTACGGGGTAGCCTGTCCTATGCAGGTGGGTCACTGACCCCCTGCACCCACACTACCTCTCTCTTCACCTCCCGGATCCCCTCTGACTACTTTTTCCTAACCTCTGCAGCAAACGCACTGCACTCACACTGAACCTGCAGCAACCCACTGCACTCACACTGAACCTGCAGCAACCGCACTGCACTCACACTGAACCTGCAGCAAACGCACTGCAAACACACTGAACCTGCAGCAACCCACTGCACTCACACGGAACCTGCAGCAACCGCACTGCACACACACACTGTGCCTACTTGTCAGCGCTCACAGCACTGCCAGCCGTGACACTGACAAGACTGCACACACACCTAAGGGCAGGGTCTTTAACCTAGGGGCTGTCCCTCAGTACCTACACACTACCCTGGTGGGGATTGGGGCCTGCCTGGGATCTGGGGAACTACCTTACCTGGTATAGGAGCCACTTGCTCCCTACACCCTTCCTCCCCCTTCCTGCTCCCAGCTTCAACTGCCAAACGTGGTCCCCGCAACATTGTAGCCTTCCTCCACAGGAGAAGCTGCAAAACCCTATTTGCTGGCTGGCTGCACGTGATGTGGGTGAAAGGGCAATGCCCAGAGGCTGCTGGGAATTGTAGTCCACTCAGAACCTCTTTAACATTGGGATCGCGTGCGCTACCCTTACTGCGCCTGCGCGACCAATGCGCACGCTCGCGCAACCTGTCATGGCAGCTCCCGCTAGCCGGGTACGCCGCAGAGACTCCGGGGACTCGGAGCGCTCCCTGCTCCGGCCACCACCTTTGCGTTTTGCCGGCGGGTCCGTCGCTGCCGGCGGCACCCGCGATCGCTCGGCACGCAACAGAGGGGGTCTCTGGAGGCAAAATAAGATTGGGGCTACATAGTGTTACATAGTTACATAGTAGATGAGGCTGAAACAAGACGGAAGGAGCGGCTCAGTGAGTAAATACACGGACTAAACAATGACACTGAGCGTGAATCAGGGGAGCCTGGCTCAATTCCCGGTGTCAGCTCCTTGTGACCTTATCTCCCTGTGTCTCAGGCACCAAAAACAGAGTGTAAGCTCTGCGGGGCAGAGACTGTGTCTGTAACAATGCTATGTGCTGCGTACTGCGCGCTATGCTGTCATTGTGACGCGCTTTGTGTCACATTGTGACTTGGTTATTATTATATATGTCTGTCAACTTGAAACTATGCTAAATTTAGACGACAGATACTTTATCCTACTGTATATCCGTACTTACAGTATATTGATCCAGAGGAAGGCAAACACAACCCCCAGTGACATATCATCCAATGATATCTCATAAGGGGAAAGAAATTCCTTCCCGACTCCAACAATTGGCAATCGGATTACTCCCTGGATCAACATCCTTCCCATGTTTACTTATTTGGTATATCCCTGTATACCTTTCCCATCTAAAAAGATGTCCAACCTTTATGTTAAGATATCAATTGTATCTGCCATCACAGTCTCCACGGGTAATGAATGCTTTGCTGGTCCCTCTGGCAGTGAAAGGATTAAAAGGCAAACACTAGTGCAGGGGGCGGCCAACTCCAGTCCCCAAGGGCCACCAACAGGTCAGGTATTAGGGATATCCCTGCTTCAGCACAGGTGGTTCAATCAGTGGCTCAGACATTGATTGCGTCACCTGAAGCAGGGACATCCTTAAAACCTGGCCTGTTGGTGGCCCTCTGGGACTGGAGTGGGGGTGGGTCAGGGTGATGTGTTATGTCCTACCCCAGCAGGGCTCTATGTGCTAAGATTATAGTTGACATTTTTTGCGCGTCACAATTTTAGTGCTAAAAAAAGTAGCACAAATCTCCATTAAATGTACGTTGCATATATATGAGGGCTTCATACACATGGCGCAGCATTAGTCGTGTTAAATGAATTTGAACGCACCGCGTCATCTGGAATACCTGGTTGATACAATTTAAATATAAACCGAATTATGTGTATTTTTGTTATTTGTGACTAGCATTCAGTTACTAAATGCAACAACTAGCTGTATCCAGCATAACATACATCTAGGGGGTCTGAAGGTCATTAACTAAACATTACTCTTTGTTTTCACGCCTCCCTGTAATGCTTTGCTGTCTCTTGTCCCCTCTAACCCACCTTAGTTTCCCATCCATCATGCCCCGCAGTGTATGTGCACGAACCAAGGTACCCCGAACACTGTCCTGTGGGCTTCTACAGCCCCTGCCGAT
This sequence comes from Ascaphus truei, assembly GCF_040206685.1. NCBI lineage: Eukaryota > Metazoa > Chordata > Amphibia > Anura > Ascaphidae > Ascaphus > Ascaphus truei. Next base: position 10,452,409 of record NC_134499.1, read on the forward strand.
ACCCTCCAGTCCTTGGACGCACCTATCTGTGGACGTTATTGTAGAACTTCCCCCCTCTCAGAGTATGACAACAATTCTTGTTATTGTTGACTTTTTGCACTTCCTGCCTTCCTGTGTCTGCTGCTCTAAATGCACACTACACTACACTCCCTCCTCTCCTACTTATCTGATCTGTCTTCTATGCTTGCTGTCTCTCTGTTTCCTCCTCCTACTGACCTTGCTGTCTCGCCTCCGTTTTCTTTTGCACTCCCTCTTGCCCAATGTCCACACTGCCCTCCATTTCCTCCTCCTCGTCATCGCTCTGTCTCTTACTCTCCTTGCTGTCTCTCTCTCTCTGTGTCTCCTTTCCCCTCCTTGCTTTCTCTCCTCCCCTCCTTTTTCCATCATGCCCTCCTCCTCTTTGCACTCTCTCCTCCCCTCTCCTTGAACTCCCTGCCTTACTGTGTCTGCTCCTCTCTGCGCACACTACACTCCCTACGCATCTCATCTGTCTCCTCCTCTCCTTGCTGTCTCCACTGCCATTAAAATCCTCTCCCCCGGTGTTTCTTAGGTGAGTGAGAGACCGCTCAGTCTATCACAGAGGGGTATGTATGTATGTATATCTTTATTTATTAGCGCCTAGAGTGTACTCAGCGCTTTACAAAGACAATATAGTACAGTAAATTATTGTAATACAATAAGTGCAGCAAAGTCAGACAGTAGGAAAGGAAATCCCTGCCCCGGAGAGCTTAGAATTGAAGTGGTTTGTTGGGAGACTTACAAAGACAGCAGATGAGGGAATAAGTGGAGTAGATGGGAGTACCTGGCCTTGACAGTGGGTAAGTGTATAAGGGATCTGTCCGAATATCCAGGATGACTGCTGACAGGAAGTGACATCATCTTCTTCAAAGCTGCCACAGCCATATTACTTCCTGGCAATTCATGCCGTTACCCCCCTGACAGGAAGTAAGCCTCGCTTTGGACCTCATTGCCAGCAGCTGCTTCTGGCCTTTAAATAGCAAGCAGTTCCTATCCAACTTTGCTCGTGCAAAGTACTTGTACCTTGTCCTGTCTGAGCTCTGCCTTGCCTTTGTTTTGCCTGCCGCGACCTCGGAACCAGACCTAACTACCCCTTGCCTGCCTTGACCTCGGAACCGGACCTGACTAACCTTTGCCTGCCCGCCTGCCTCGACCCCGGAACCATACCCGACTACCCCTGCCTCCCAGGCCTCTGATCCCAGGCCAAGGTCGGTGTATTACTCCCTACTTCTGCCCTGTGGGTCCATATCCAGTCTTGCTGTCAGCAACATTACATATTGCATGAGTCACGTAATGGACCCCGCAGAGGTAGCGAACGCCATTACCCATCAGGGCCCGCTTCTGGGAACCCATGCCACCCGTCTAGCTACACTGGATCAGAAACTGGATTTAATCACTGCTACGCTGCAGACCCTGTGCAGCCACCTCAGGACCCCAAGGGTGACCCCCATCTATGCCCGCACCTTTTGTTCGTGACACTGCACCAGTATCTGTGGTCCTTAGGGAGCCCCGAATCCCTACTCCTGTCCGCTATGGAGTGCTCCCCTCGGCTTGCAGAGGATTCCTGAACCAGTGCCAGGTGCAGTTCGACACACAACCGTTATCCTTCTCTACCCACCGCTCTCGAGTGGCATATATCTTTTCCCTCCTCACGGATGAAGCATTAGCTTGGGTGTCACCTCTTTATGAAAATGGTTCTCCCTTGTTGACGATTCCGTCGCTTTCATGCAAACCTTCCGGACAACCTTTGATACCCCCGGTTGTGCAGCTTCTGCTGAATTTGCACTACTACAGTTAAAACAAGGCTCTCGCACTATGGGACAATATGCTATCGAGTTTAGGACCCCAGCAGCAGAGACCGATTGGAACGAGGGGGCTTTGAAGGCTGCTTTCTGTCAGGGCATTGAGGAGAGGCTGAAGAACGAAATTTTCAGAGATATGTTAGACTCCTCAGTTATCGTATACCTTGATGATATCCTCATCTATTCTAAAACTCTGGAACAACATCATCAGCAAGTGAGGGTGGTCCTTAAACACCTCCTGGAGAACAACCTCTTTGTTAAATTTGAGAAGTGCGAATTCGAGAAATCCCGTCTTTTTTTTATCGGATACATTATCTCTGCCCAGGGCCTAGAAATGGACCCTGCCTAGGTTGCTGCTGTTCTGGACTGGCCAGTACCTAAGGGATTAAAAGCTATCCAGAGATTATTTGGCTTCGCAAATTATTGCATCCGATTTATTCGGGATTTCTCCAAAATCGTTGCACCCATCACAGCCATGACAAAAAAAACAGGCAGATCACATGAACTGGTCTCCGCAGGCTCAGGCGGCTTTTCTGAAGCTCAAGAGACTCTTTTCCTCTGCTCCCATCCTGAAACACCCCGATTCTCGTCATTCTTTCATCGTCGAAGTGGATGCCTCTGACGTTGGAGCAGGTGCAGAGAAGTGAGTTTCGGGGTCGGTTACACCTGTGTTCCTTCTTCTCTAAGAAGTTTTCTCCTGCGGAACACAACTACGATGTGGGAAATCATGAACTTCTAGCCGTAAAAATGGCTGTGAAGGAATGGAGACACCTTCTTGAGGGAACCACCGTGCCAGTCACGATTCTTACAGACCATAAAAACTTGGAATACCTTGAGGGGGCACGCAGGTTAAACACTCATCAGGCTAGATGGGCACTCTTTTTTAGTCGCTTTAATTACGTAACCTCCTACCGACCGGGTTCCAAGAATGTAAAGGCGGATGCCCTATCATGTCAGTTCTCCACGGATGACACTGATTCGTCGGACAAGGGTCCCATCATTCCCTCATCTAAGAGTGTGTCCGCTATTACGATTCTTCATCGTATTCAGAAAGCCCAGAACAAGGTGCCTGCGGGAATAGCCATCCCTCAATCCAAACTTTTTCGTTCCCCCTTCTCTTCGACAGGAGGTCTTACGATGGGGACACAAATCAAAACTGGGAGGTCATCCTGGGGTTCGCAAGACTTGTGAACTTTTGGAGAGGACTTTTTGGTGCCTATAGTTAAAAACAGAGGTACAGGACTTCGTCTCGGCCTGCAGTATATGTTCACAAACTAAGGCTCCCCAAACAATGCCCTGTGGGCTTGTACAGCCTCTGCCGATACCCTCCAGTCCTTGGACGCACCTATCTGTGGACGTTATTGTAGAACTTCCCCCCTCTCAGAGTATGACAACAATTCTGGTTATTGTTGACCTTTTCATGAAACAGGCTAATTTTGTACCCCTAAAAAAGCTTCCCTCTTCTTCTGAACTGGCAGACATCATCACCAAGGAGGTATTTCATCTGCATGGACTGCCTTTACAAATTGTCTCAGATCGGAGATCCCAGTTCATCTCGAAATTTTGGAAGGTGTTTTGCAGGCGATTGGGGATTGACCTTCACGTTTCAGCCGCCTATTACCCACAATCCAGTGGACAAACTGAGCGCACCAACCAATCCTTGGAGCAATACCTCAGATGCTATATTAATGAACACCAGAATGATTGGGCAGAACTCCTACCACTGGTTAAATTTGTCCGCAACAATCTATCCCACGACTCTCTGGGCTGTTCTTCATTTTTGCAGCAAGGGGTTACCATCCTCGTACCCTTCCCCTTCATTCTCCAGTAACAGGTGTCCCAACAGCTGATATCAGGGCACAGAACTTGCAAGACCTTTGGAGGGGGATTCAAGCAACCCTTCAATCAGCTACTGAGAGACAAAAGAAGTCTGTGGATAAACATCGGAGGCCATCACACCCATACTCCATCGGGAATAAAGTATGGCTCTTGACGCGGAACATCCACTTACGCCCACCTTCAGATATACTCAGACCACGATTCATTGGTCCCTATAGCATAATTCGGAAGATCAATGAGATCACTTTTCAGCTGGAACTTCCATCCTCATTAAAAATTTCCACCACGTTCCACGTGTCCGTCCTGAAGCCTGTGGTGAAAAATAGTTTTTCAAAGGACCCTCCCATTCTTAATCCGGTAACCGTTGAGGGTCAAATCGAATATGAGGTACAACAGATACTTGACTCTCGCATCTCCAGGGGATCAATTCAGTATCTGGTGGACTGGAAGGGGTATTGTCCTGAGGAGAGGAGTTGGGTGAAGACTCAGGATCTTCATGCTCCAGAAAGGAAAAAGAAGAAAAAAATGGAGCACTATGTCCAGTGCTGACAAATCAGCAAATAACAACAAGGATGCGTTACCATAAAAATAAAGCTAATTTAATGGATCAAAAATAACAAACAAAACACACCAACGCGTTTCGGACTATGAATAGCCTTTTATCAAGGTGAAATTCACCTTGATAAAGGGCTATTCATAGTCCGAAACGTGTTGGTGTGTTTTGTTTGTTATTTTTGATCCATTAAATTAGCTTTATTTTTATGGGAACTCATCCTTGTTGTTATTTGCTGATTTGTCAGCAGTGGACACAGTGCTCCGTTTTTTTCTTCTTTTTCCTTTCTGGTGTTCATCTACAGACGGAGGCACACTTAACCCTGGGGTCGCTGGATACATTGGACTTACTGCATATCGTGGACATTCATCCCATGTGAGTTTATTCCAGTTGACCTACCTTATTTGGATATTATTCTGATACTTCACCACTGTCCCATGGAATAGGATGTTTAATTTACTGGTCACCGGCAGATGCTTATGAACATATCCTTACTACTGTGCTTTGTGGGATCATAATCTACCAGTTTACATCTTGTTGGACAGTTATACAATCAATGGGTTAATTCTTCCAAACATCATTTTTATTATACTGCGGTCTTATTTTAGAGCACCATACAACATTTTTTCATCTTCATGCTCCAGCCCTGGTTAAGGCATTCCACTGTCGTCAGCCACAAAAACCAGGACCTGGTCACCTCAGAGTTCAACCCTGAAGGGGATATACTTTAAGAGATCTGTCCGTATATCCAGGATGACTGCTGACAGGATGAAACCATCTCCGAAGCTGCCACGGCTATCTTACTTCCTGGCAAATCCTGCTCTTAACCCCTGACAGGAAGTAAGCCTCGCTTTGGACCTCAATGCCAGCAGCTGCCTCTGGCCTTTAAACAGCAGGCAGTTGCTATCCAACTTTGCTCGTGCAAAATACTTGTACCTTGTCCCGTCTGAGATCTGCCTTGCCTTTGTTTTGCCTACCGCCTGTCTCGACTTTGGATCTGAATCTGACTACCCTTTGCCTGCCGTCAGCCTCGACCTCGGAACCGGACCTGACTACCATTTGCCTGCCGCCTGCCTCGACCCTGGAACCATACCGGATTACCCCTGCATCCCAGGCCTCTGATCCCAGGTCAAGGTCAGTGTATTACTCCCTACCTCTGCCCGGTGGGTCCTTATCCTGTCCTACAGTCAGTAACATTACAAGTAGATGGCAGTGCTTGGCTACAATGGTTGGTATGAGTGATTGTGGGTGTGGGACAGTATCTATGAGTGCAGGGTGTTGGGATGCTTCTTTTGAGAGGGGAATTTTAAGGTTGATCAGTATTAAATTGGATGGGTAAACACCATTAGCAGGGAGTCAGGAAGCGTGGGTGAGAGCAGGTATGTATATGGCTGGATCCAGGACTAGGAGAGATATCCCCAGCAGCAGGAAGGAGGAGTAAAGAGAGAGAGAGAGAGAGAGAGATGAGGTGAGAAGTGGATTTGTGGGGGTGCTTTTTATTGAGGGATGAAGAAGTTGTTGGGAAAGAAGTGGGTAAATAGTGGTACAGTGTATGGGCACAAGCATAGGTGGAGAAGAGGAGAGATGAAGACGTGGATAGGAGGGGATTGGGGAAGGTGGAGAGAATAGAAAAGTTTACAAAGGAGTGAGGAAACATCAAACATAAAAGCAATAGAGAGGGCAAAATTACATGCAGGGAGAGAGGTAGTCAGGGAGGGGTCCCAGGTATTGGAGGAGGTGAGGAGTAGGAGGTGTATAAATCAGGCCTGGGAGGGCAGTGTAGCGCTCAAGGTTAAACAGCAGCTTAGAAAGTGAGTCTATACACGTGAAAAAATTGTCAGGGCATTTAGAAAGCCAAGTTCTCAGGGCAGGGGTTTGATGAAGTGCAGAGTCCAATTCTTGTATTCAATTTGAACTCCAGACACTTCATATGTGACAATGAAGATGTTACACAGCCAACGTGCAGTCTTATTACACAGGATGTTCAACCTCACTGGCTGTCCATGGGTGAGTGACCGGCCAATCAGCCTATCACAGAGGGATGTGCAGACATTGATTAGGTAGATAGGTATAATAGCCGTACTGTGAAAACAAACCCTTTTGTTAACGTATATAAGGTAATATTAGTGCTGCCCCAAATAATTTTTTGGTTTCTACTGTACTAATAATATAAATAGACTTGGGGTTTATGGATGATTTTGATGCACTTTCTACTTTTTTTGGTGTGCAGAAACGTTCTTTTTTAGTACATCCCATTAACGTCTGTACCCCAAGATCAGTTCGTTTTTGTGCACCAAAAAAAATTAAGAAAATAACCCCTCATTTTGGATGCTGTTTGCGCAGATTGGGAAATTTCAGGTTAGTACAAAGGCTCACACAAGACCAATTTAAAATGAGCTTGCCATGCCCCAATTCTGCCCCCAAAAAGTAGTTTGCGACACTTAGTACAGTACATAGGCCTCATAGTTTCAGATTTTTCGGTTCGTATGTTAAGCAAAATAACAGGTACAGTAATTAATATGAGGTATGCAGCATTTATTTTCCAATTCCCCATATCAGAGAAGTGACTGAGATCCATGCATGTTCCTCTTCTCTCCCTCTCCACGTCCCCTTCCTCTTTAGCCCAAAATGCCCAAGTTACCCACTTTGGCCCAGATACAGAGGTCCGTAAAGCCAGTACTCTTAATGGCCTGTTATCAAAATCAGAGACTCTATTTATCTCTCTCTCGCCAGCAAAATCTGGGTCTGTGTTACGTTTGCGTACGTCACTTTGTACTGCCAAAGAGACAGACCACCTAGGCAGAGGTGGAGAGTATAGACCGACCCGTTCCTGGGATCTAAATCCTGAATCAGTAGAATTGTGGGATCCGGTTCCGGGGTCAGGGAAGGAGAGTGGCAGAATGGTCGGGGTCACAGTTCCGGGGTCAGGGCAGGAGAGTGGCAGAATGGTCGTGGTCACAGTTCCGGGGTCAGGGTAGGAGAGTGGCAGAATGGTTGGGGTCACAGTTCCGGGGTCAGGGCAGGAGAGTGGCAGAATGGTCGTGGTCACAGTTCCGGGGTCCGGGCAGGAGAGTGGCAGAATGGTCGTGGTCACAGTTCCGGGTTCAGGGCAGGAGAGTGGCAGAATGGTCGGGGTCACAGTTCCGGGGTCAGGGTAGGAGAGTGGCAGAATTGTCAGGGTCACAGTTCCGGGTCAGGGCAGGAGAGTGGCAGAATGGTCGTGGTCACAGTTCCGGGGTCAGGGCAGGAGAGTGGCAGAATGGTCGTGTTCACAGTTCCGGGGTCAGGGCAGGAGAGTGGCAGAATGGTCGTGGTCACAGTTCCGGGGTCAGGGCAGGAGAGTGGCAGAATGGTCGTGGTCACAGTTCCGGGGTCAGGGCAAGAGAGTGGCAGAATGGTCGTGGTCACAGTTCCGGGGTCAGGGCAGGAGAGTGGCAGAATGGTCGTGGTCACAGTTCCGGGGTCAGGGTAGGAGTGGCAGAATGGTCGTGGTCACAGTTCCGGGGTCAGGGCTGGACAGAGACAAAGTAGTGCGGTGGCAGGCATGGGTCTTAGGCATGCAAAACAGCAACAAGGCTTCCAGCAGGAGACAAGGTAGGGTGTACCTTGCACAGGCAAGGAGAGAGAGGAATGGAAGCCTTATAAAGGGAGCAGGCAGGTGTGAGCAATCCAGCTCAAGCAGAGGCTGCCTTCTTGCCTCGGCGGCCATGTTGGGACAGGTAGTGAAGTCAGGGGACATCCATGTTGGAGATCCTTATAGTCTGGATGGGAGTAACACCACCTTTAGGTATGAACCCGGTAAGGTTTCGTTAAGCGGACCTCTGTGGATATGCGTTGTTAGTGGAAATGCCACGTTTGTAGATCATTGGCACTAATGAGAAAATGTGACTTAACCTGATGTTAGTGAGCGTTACAGATACATGTTAACGCTTAATCAGGAATTTATTATGCAGCTTTGGGATTGTATATTGGTTTTCCATGAATGTAAGGCCATTTCTTTTACCAGCTGCATACTCCATAAAGGGAGGAACACAGGTAACATGTCTTTATTTTTAAGTAAATGTAAGGTCAATTTTATTCCTACTCATTAAGGTATTGAATTATAGTGTTACTGTTATCAGGGTCGGCCTTACCCTTGGCGAGGGCCCAAGCAACATGTCAGCAGTGGGGCCCCTCCTCCTGCAGCATCATGATGTCATGGCGTAACGCGCCATCGCATTATGGCAACACGTTGCGTCGCCATGACAACGTGACACTGCAGAAGGAAGGCCACTCCGCATAAGGTAAGACCTCCTCCAGCTGTATACACACAAACCTCCACCAGCTACACACCCACCCTTCCCCCCCCTCCACACCGTGGGGTGAGCAGCGATGCGGTACTGCGCCAGTTCAGGAACTCAACCTCAGTGTCAGTGTTAACTTCCCTCTCCACTAGGGGTGAGTGTCTATGAGAGAAATAAGAGAAATATGTGTATACGTGATTATTTTTCACTAAGGAATTTGTGCACGCCCAGTTCTCCTTCATAATGTTAAGGGAACTTTGTTAGGGGTTTATGCCAGCTGTTTACTACGGACCCTACGTTTGGATTTTACCTCACTTTCAACTACAGTTGTCCTATTATATATTGACAATATTATTTACATTTCTTTACTCTCCGTTTTTGAGCTTTGAGTAGCCCTCCCCTGTTTTTCAGTTTTTAATTGCACTAAGTAATAATTTAAAAAAGCATTTTGCGTCATTCATTTAACCCTTTGAGCACTTTCCCATAGTGCATTTCACTAAGTTTAGTCCATAGGACAATAAGACGTTTTATTCATTAAGTATACTGTAGGAACCTGCTATTACGGGAGTTTACCGTGGTGCGCTGAATCGTTTTTTGATCAAAAGATGCAGCTAAACGGCTCCTGTGTTAGTAGACTTGGGTTCAGAATGCAGAAATGTCATTAATAGCCGAGTTGGAAGGAGCGCTGGAATTGTATATTTCTTTTCCATTAATTAAGGTTAACACATCGTTGAGTCATTAACAGATCGCTGTGAATCTGGGCTTTGGTGAGGCCAGTGTGATGATACAGCAACTCGTGTATTTGCACAAGACATTACACGGTCTGCGTTAGAAATATGGGTGGGCTTTATTTACCCACCTAACTCAATACTATTAGACCCATATTGACTATGCAGTCCTCTGACATGACATCTTCCGGCACTAGAAGACTCCTGTACTGAATAGGTGCTCCTGAATCAAGTATCCAAGCAGAACTTCTATACTGTAAGAAAAGATATCTGGGCATTTAAGGTGGTCTTGGGGAAGAAAATTATACATTTATTTGAATAGGATCGAGCCAAGAACACTGGAGTGCCTGTATATTTTGTCTTACTGGAAGGGTCCTTACATCCCATTGACTTCAATAGTCTTACGGTGTCTTCCAGTGTTTTGCTTCTTCTGTGTTGGGCTCCACTTATGGTTGACGAGTGACTCTTTTTTTCTTGACTGGTGAACCTTGATTAGTGACCAATGGTGACTACAGCTCTTTCTTCCTTCAATCATCACTGTGTATCGTCTTCTAGACCCTATGGTTAATATGCTGGGTAGTGTATTCCTCTTTATCCTGGAGAACTGTACATTTATATGGAGCTCACCTCTTCTCCAGCACTGGGAAGCGACTTCAAAGCAGAAGGAATAGATGGCTTTATTCAGACGGGTCATACAGATGGTGGAGTGGATAGTCTTCTTATGGCAGAAGACCGATGGGCCAATTATGGACCAAAAATTGTACACCTGTTAAACAACGTGGTAAAGTTCTGTGGTTCTCATTTTAGAAATGGGTCATACAATACTTATTCTCTAGAAATGGGAAAAGAGAGCACAACTTTTTTATCCGTTAATTAATTCTGTTTAATTTTTATTTTTTTTAAAAGTGAAACTAACTTTAAAATGAAAAGTAGTGGGATGGTGAATTAAAAAGTAGTGGTACTGTGGTACTGTATAAGAGTAGTGGTACTCTTTATCTCCTTGAACCATCAACAGTGCCGGCATGATGGCAGTGCCATAGGTGGCACTGCCCTGACCCGCGTGATTACAGAGGCCCTTATACTCTTCCCCACAACAATGAAACTGATTGCCGGGGGAGAGCACAGGGGCCTCTGTAACCGTCTTACCTTCTCCTTCACCATGTCCTCCTACAGGGCCCTTATCATGGCGCCGCTACGTCAAATGGTGTCGCCATGAGAACAGATCACCTGCTGTCCCGTTGTCATGGAGATGCCATTTGACGCCGCGGCACCATGATAAGGGACCCTGGAGGAAGAGATGGCGAAGGAGAACGTAAGAGGCCCCGCGCCACGTCCCTGAACCGAGCACCGCAATATTCCCAGCCGGCCCTGCCATCATACCTCAAGCACTGGTCCTTTCTCCATCAAAACAGCAGAGTGAGCCAAGAAAAGTCGCAATTTGTAATGTGAGAGTGGGGGGGGGGGGGCCTTTTGTTCTCACTCTTGTGTTACAATGTATCCCCTGCAGTGCCATGCAAAACCCATATCAAAGTAAATATGCAACGGTTCTTCTTGTTGGTGAAGGGAATGTTCCTTTTTTGAATGGAATTCAGCTGCTGGTAATATATACATGGCCGACCCAAGGCCTAGGTCTATGGCAGCCAGTGCTTAGTAGAGATGGGTTGATTTAGAAACCTCCCACTCTATACAGCATGTGGAAAGGTACCTGTGAGCACACCTGAGATACCAGGGAAATTGGCTACTTTGCATAATCAAATTAGCTTATTTTCAAGGTAAATATTCCAAGGAAACCAAGGACAAATTTCACAAGGTTCACAAAATGTTCTACATCTCTAGTGCTTAGGGGCAGCAAGCAGAGCCTTGCACTGCACTCCATGTTAATCCCAACTCTGAGTCTCCTGACAATGTGGCTCATATTTACTAGCCAGTTCTATTCTATAAGACACCTTCTAACACCAGAAGAAACCCGATGGCCTATTCAAGAGACTGGGCAATAAGGTGTCTTCTAGTACTGGAAAGTCTTTTTTGGCAGAGCACCATTTATAAAATATGCCCCTGCATGCCAATTGGGGTGTTAATAATAGTGTGGGCACGTCTGACTGTATATATGTGCCAGTGAGTGTATGCCCTTTTAATGTTAATGTGTGCATGCCTGTGCCAGAGTGAGGTTGTGCTCCAGTGTATGTATTGTGTAGGACATCCTCGAGGTTGGGTCAGAAAAAGTCCAAACGATATATTTAAGACTTTAACAACCCTTCAGGGGTTTATTTTCCATATCACAACAGTTATGTGTGCTGTCCCTTTAAGGCAAACATAAGCCATAAAATAAAAGCCTACTCCACAGTAGGGAGGCTAACTACACAAGATAGTCTAACTGACTGCTGGCTAGGCCAGTTCCAGTCTCAAATACTACAGGCTGTAGAATACAGTAGAATGGATAAATTGTCCTTAGCTGTGGTGCTGGTGGCCCTTGAGGACTGGATTTGGCCACCCCTGGACTACATCACACCCAACAGAGTTCCACCCCCCTGCTTAGATCACGTCCCGCGTTCCCATGAAGAGCAGGACACGATCTGCCCAATGAGAAAACGGAGGGGGCTCCTTCTCTTCCGTTTCCTGCAAAATGGCCACCACGGTCATGTGACCAAAGTTCCGGAGGAGCCATGGCACTCAGCCACCACGATTCCTCCGGCCTTGAAATGGGGAAATTGTGATTATCTTAGGTGGCCTATCAAGAACTGAAATTGTTTCTTTTGAAGCAGCAATCCCCCACCAGGGTCAAGAAACTTTGTCTTTTATGCCCAGCGGGATCTGAACCGCGGTGCTCAAAGCTCCAGGGCCCTCCCGATTGCAGAGACATTTTAAAAATCTTTTGCCAGTACTTGCAAGACAAAATAAAGATGGCTACAGGGTCACCCAATCAGAAGCGGCAATGTGCAGAGAAGAGGCACCAAATTAATAAAGGGGGTGGATAATCTGATTTATGAGGAGAGGCTAGCTAAATTAGATTTATTTACATTAGAAAAGAGGCGTCTAAGAGGGGATATGGTAACTATATACAAATATATTCAGGGACAGTACTAGTAGCTTTCAAAAGAACTATTCATCCCACGGGCAGTACAAAGGACACAGGGTTATCCTTTAAGTTTGGAGCAAAGGAGATTTCACCAGCAACAAAGGAAAGGGTTCTTTACAGTAAGGGCAGTTACAGTGTGGGATTCATTACCCATGGAGACTGATGGCAGATACAATAGATATCTTCAAAAAAAAGGTTGGACATCTTATTTTAGAAAGGAAAGGTATACAGGGATATCTATATATATTTTTTTGAAACCATTGTATGTCCCTGTGTCTAGGGGCAATCTGATTGGTCCGTCGGTCCGTGAGCCGGCCACCCTCCCACGGCTCTCATTGGCTCACCCTCCCCCCCGTGTCCCACCCCCCCCACGGCTCTCATTGGCCGGTGTACCTCGCCCCCCCCCCGTGTGTCCCGCCCTCCACGGCTACACCACGTGCCCCTCTGCATGCAGTGCAGCCGCAGATTCTCCTCTTCACCGAGCGCCCCTGCAACCCCCCCAGCCGCACCTCACACCCGGCCCGCCATCTGGCGCTGAAACCCACCAGCCACACCCTACACCCGGGCCGCAACCTCCATCCGCACGCCCGCCGAATCAGTCCCTCACACCCGCATTACCACCCCCCCTCGAACCGCACCATCAGCCCCTCTCACCGCCGCCTCACATAATCCGCCACCGGCCAACCGCATCACCAGTCCCTCACACCACCACTCCAAGCAGTCGCATCTCCGACCGCTATCACGCCCGACCGTCGCCTCTCTCCCGCCCGCACGCCGCATACACTTCCGGCCGTTGCCTCTCTCCCTGCCGCACGCCGCACACTCCAGGCCGTCGCCTCTCACCCGCTGCGCCTCCAGCACGCACGCCCGCTCCTAACTTTCACCCCCCCCCGCTTCTGCCTTTCAACCCCCCCCGCTCCTGCCTTTCACCCCACCCGCTCTTGCCTTTCACCCCCCCCCGCTCCTGCCTTTCATTCACTCCCCCCGATCTTGCCTTTCACCCCCCCTCGCTCCTGCCTTTCACCCCCCGCTCCTGACTTTCACCCCTCCGCACCTGCCTTTCACCCCCCCCACTCTTGACTTTCACCCCCCCCCCGCTCCTGCCTTTCACCCCCCCGCTTCTGCCTTTCACCCCCCCCCGCACCTGCCTTTCACCCCCCCCGCTCCTGCCTTTCACCCCCCCGCTCTCCCGCCCGCACGCCGCATACACTTCCGGCCGTTGCCTCTCTCCCTGCCGCACGCCGCACACTCCAGGCCGTCGCCTCTCACCCGCTGCGCCTCCAGCACGCACGCCCGCTCCTGCCTTTCACCCCCCCCGCTTCTGCCTTTCAACCCCCCCCTGCTCCTGCCTTTCACCCCCCCGCTCTTGCCTTTCACCCCCCCCCCCGCTCCTGCCTTTCACTCCCCCCGCTCTTGCCTTTCACCCCCCCTCGCTCCTGCCTTTCACCCCCCGCTCCTGACTTTCACCCCCCCGCACCTGCCTTTCACCCCCCCCCCCGCTCCTGCCTTTCACCCCCCCCCACTCTTGACTTTCACCCCCCCCGCTCCTGCCTTTCACCCCCCTGCACCTGCCTTTCACCCCCCCTCCGCACCTGCCTTTCACCCCCCCCGCTCCTGCCTTTCACCCCCCCGCTCTTGCCTTTCACCCCCCCGCTCCTGCCTTTCACCCCCCCCGCACCTGCCTTTCACCCCCCCCGCTCTTGCCTTTCACCCCACCCCCCGCTCTTGCCTTTCACACCCCCAAGCCTTTCACCCCCCCGCTTCTGCCTTTCACCCCCCCCGCTCCTGCCTTTCACCCCCCCGCTCCTGCCTTTCATCCCCCCCCGCTCCTGCCTTTCACCCCACCCCGCTCCTGCCTTTCACCCCCCCGCTCTTGCCTTTCACCCCCTCGCTCCTGCCTTTCACCCCCCCACTCCTGCCTTTCACCCCCCCGCACCTGCCTTTCACGCCCCCCGCTCTTGCCTTTCACCCCACCCCCCGCTCTTGCCTTTCACCCCCCCAAGCCTTTAACCCCCCCAAGCCTTTAACCCCCCGCTCCTGCCTTTCACCCCCCCGCTCCTGCCTTTCACCCCCCCGCACCTGCCTTTCACGCCCCCCGCTCTTGCCTTTCACCCCACCCCCCGCTCTTGCCTTTCACACCCCCAAGCCTTTCACCCCCCCGCTTCTGCCTTTCACCCCCCCCGCTCCTGCCTTTCACCCCCCCGCTCCTGCCTTTCACCCCCCCCCCCGCTCCTGCCTTTCACCCCACCCCGCTCCTGCCTTTCACCCCCCCCGCTCCTGCCTTTCACCCCCCCCGCTCCTGCCTTTCACCCCCCCCGCTCTTGCCTTTCACCCCCAACCCCGCTCTTGCCTTTCACCCCCCCCCGCTCTTGCCTTTCACACCCCCGCTTTTGCCTTTCACCCCCTCCCCCGCTCTTGCCTTTCACCCCCCCCCGCTCTTGCCTTTCACCCCCCCCCCCGCTCTTGCCTTTCACCCCCCCGCTCTTGCCTTTCACCCCCCCCGCTCTTGCCTTTCACCCCCCCGCTCCTGCCTTTCACCCCCCCGCTCTTGCCTTTCACCCCCCCGCTCTTGCCTTTCACCCCCCCCACTCTTGCCTTTCACCCCCCCGCTCCTGCCTTTCACTCCCCCGCTCCTGCCTTTCACCCCCCCCGCTCTTGCCTTTCACCCCCCCCCCCGCTCTTGCCTTTCACCCCCCCGCTCTTGCCTTTCACCCCCCCCCGCTCCTGACTTTCACCCCCCCGCACCTGCCTTTCACCCCCCCACACCTGCCTTTCACCCCTCCCGCACCTGCCTTTCACCCCCCCCGGCTCTTGCCTTTCACCCCCCCCCCGCTTCTGCCTTTCACCCTCCCCGCTCCTGCCTTTCACCCCCCCGCTCTTGCCTTTCACCCCACCCCGCTCCTGCCTTTCACCCCCCCGCTCTTGCCTTTCACCCCCCCGCTCCTGCCTTTCACCCCCCCGCTCCTGCCTTTCACCCCCCCCCCGCACCTGCCTTTCACGCCCCCCGCTCTTGCCTTTCACCCCACCCCCCGCTCTTGCCTTTCACCCCCCCAAGCCTTTAACCCCCCCAAGCCTTTAACCCCCCTGCTCCTGCCTTTCACCCCCCCCGCTCCTGCCTTTCACCCCCCCCCGCTCTTGCCTTTCACCCCCCCCGCTCTTGCCTTTCACCCCCAACCCCGCTCTTGCCTTTCACCCCCCCGCTCTTGCCTTTCACCCCCCCCGCTTTTGCCTTTCACCCCCTCCCCCGCTCTTGCCTTTCACCCCCCCCCCGCTCTTGCCTTTCACCCCCCCCGCTCTTGCCTTTCACCCCCCCGCTCTTGCCTTTCACCCCCCCGCTCCTGCCTTTCACCCCCCCGCTCTTGCCTTTCACCCCCCCCACTCTTGCCTTTCACCCCCCCACTCTTGCCTTTCACCCCCCCGCTCCTGTCTTTCACTCCCCCGCTCCTGCCTTTCACCCCCCCGCTCTTGCCTTTCACCCCCCCCCCCGCTCCTGCCTTTCACCCCCCCCGCTCCTGCCTTTCACCCCCCCGCTCCTGCCTTTCACCCCCCCGCTTCTGCCTTTCACCCCCCTGCTCCTGCCTTTCACCCCCCCCGCTCCTGCCTTTCACCCCCCGCTCTTGCCTTCACCCCCCCCGCTCTTGCCTTCACCCCCCACTCTTGCCTTTCACCCCCCCCCCCGCTCCTGCCTTTCACCCCCCCCGCTCCTGCCTTTCACCCCCCCCGCTCCTGCCTTTCACCCCCCCGCTTCTGCCTTTCACCCCCCTGCTCCTCCCTTTCACCCCCCCCGCTCCTGCCTTTCCCCCCCCCGCTCTTGCCTTCACCCCCCCACTCTTGCCTTCACCCCCCCACTCTTGCCTTCACCCCCCCACTCTTGCCTTCACCCCCCCACTCTTGCCTTCACCCCCCCGCTCCTGCATTTCACCCCCCCGCTCCTGCCTTCCAGTCACTCAGTCACCCACCCGCGCACCCACTCAGTCACCCACCCGCGCACCCACTCAGTCACCCACCCGCGCACCCACAGTCACCCACCCGCGCACCCACACAGTCACCCACCCGCGCACCCACTCAGTCACCCACCCGCGCACCCACCCAGTCAGTCACGCACCCACCCACGCACCTGTCTTTTGTGGAAAATATAAAAAGAAACAGGTTGCATTGTAATCTTTTTTTCGGTGTGACAATAACAAAACAGTCACGTTCAAGTTGTGCGCTAAAAAATATTTTTCCCTGGTAGGTGCGCTATGGGTTGGAGGGCGGAGGGGGGCCCTGCTCCTTTCATTTGTCCTGGGCCCCATGCTTTCTGTTGACGACCCTGCTCCCGCCCGCCACTGCAGCGGACACCCCGCCCCACAGTAAGTCCGCTGCCGCCACCCCCCCCGTCACACCCCCTGAAGCGCTATGTACATTAATGGCGCTATATAAATAAAGACATACAATACACACCGCACCCAAAGTCATCCGCCGCACATATACCCGCAGGGTGCCACCGCAC
Source organism: Ascaphus truei (assembly GCF_040206685.1). NCBI lineage: Eukaryota > Metazoa > Chordata > Amphibia > Anura > Ascaphidae > Ascaphus > Ascaphus truei. The sequence continues at coordinate 10,469,200 of NC_134499.1, forward strand.
CCTGTCACTAACCCACCTGCAGTGAGCCGCACAACCCTCCCGCTTGCGATTGGGGGAGGGGGGAGAATCAACCCTCACGCCCCCCCAGTGACCCACTGCTGCCGGGCTCTGAAGGGGGGGGGAGAAAACCACTAACCAAAGGTGAGCCACCGCCGCTAACCTCTGAAGGGGGCGGGGATTCCAACCCGCCCACCCAGGGAGACGCCGCCTAGCTGTGAAGGGGGGGGGGGTGGGAAGAATTGGAGCTGTGAAGGGGGGGGAATGGAGATGTGAAAGGAGGGGGGTGAGCGTAGAGCGAGGGGGAGCGGGATAATGTTATCCCGGGCAACGCCCGGTATATCAGCTAGTACCAAATAAGTATACACGGGAGGGATGTTGATCCAGGGAGTAGTATATAGAAACAGGAAAAAATGGCAGAGCACTACAAAAAGTATCCAATGTAGAATAAGGAGGAAAGTGCGTTTCCCATAAAAAAAAATATTTATTGGCCATGAAGGACAAAAAAGGGCAAAGTGTAGCGAGTTTTTTGCTTGCTACATGTTTCCTCATTATGGCTTTCAGGACACTTGGTCCAATCTAGGGCAGGGATCCCCAACTCCAGTCCTCAAGGACCACGTACAGTGCAGGATTTAAGGATATCCTCACATTAGCACAGGTGGCCCAATCATTTTGACTGAACCACCTGTGCTTTAGAGGGGTATCCGTAACACCCGCACTGTTAGTGGGCCTTGAGGACTGGGGTTGGGGATCCCTGATCTAGGGTGATTTATAGGCTTATGGTTTCTGGTTCTATTGTGTACACAGTCTCACTTAAGAGTTGTGAGTTTACCACCCAGGACCTTACACCCATTACCTGTCTTCAATCAAGTACTACCTGGGGGTCATTCTACAAGTATCCATTTATATATAATTGTTCTTCTGTTACTGGTCTTTAGCATTACACATCTACAGCTATTGTTGATCCAAGGAGAAATCTGATTGCTAATATTTGGGGTCAGGAAGGAATTTATTTTCCCCTTATGAGATATCATTGGATGATGTGTCACTGGGGCTGTGTGTTTGCCTTCCTCTGTATCAATATACTGTAAGTACGGATATAGGATAATGTATCTGTCATCTAAATTTATCACAGGTTGAACTTGATGGACGTGTCTTTTTTCAACCTCATCTACTATGTAACTATGTAACTATGTAACTATATAACTATGTAACTATGTATGTATATATTATCTCACAATGAAATAACAGCCTTCCATTGGCTGCCAGAGTGAGGCTGACCCCCGGGTTGCCACATTGTTTCTCCCGGACAAGAATTGTTGTAAGGGAATTTCAAAATGAAACATCTCGGGAACCGGGAGGGACCCGTAGCTTGGAGTGCTGCTGTTCAGCTCCGGGGGACCATTTGTTTCAAATAAAGGGAAGGGATATATAGCAGCACGGATTGCAGACATAACCCTGATGTATCGCAACCATATTTATCCCAGCACAAACCGGGACAAATGTCACGCATGCGCACCGACCACACATGCACAATGTGCGCTTGCCGGCCGTGGGAGCGCGATCAGAGCTTGCCGCACGCACAGCCGGCAAGTGCCAATTGCGCATGCGCAGTTGACCAGCGCACTTCGCGCATTCGGCACTCGCCAAGGGGGACCAAAAAAACAAGGACAGCGCCCGAAAAAGTCCTAAAAACCAGGACTGTCCCGGCTAAACCGGAACATCTAGTCATCCTACCCTTACATGCCTTGAATTTTCCACCACACATTGCAACGTAATCCAGCACTTTGGGGGTTAAAGTGACCCCCCCCCATCCGACTTGAAGAATGGAAGAGAGGGCACGTGTGAGCCTGGTGAATATGTTATAACTCTTATATTGTATATCATATTTTACATTTAGGGCCACATTTACTAAGAATTATTATTCCAGAATACACCTTCCGTGCTGGAAGACACCTTACGCCCCTATTCAAGTGAATGTTCCATAAAGGGACTTATTTACTAAGCAGTGCTACCCCAAAAGACACCCACAAGGGGCCATATTTACTAAGCCGTTCCGGGAACGTGTACCGCGTCCCAGTAAAGATATGGGGGTCGATAAAAAAAAAAATGGTTGGACCGTTTACGCCGCCAGTTTTGTGAGCGTGGCCATCACGGTATCAGAAAGCCTCGATTGCCTGTGATAGCAAAATTCCCAAAACGGGCGAGTAGCCGGCGACGTGATGATCGCCTCTCTCTAAAAGGCTCACCCGGCGATTTTTTCCAGCTGCAGAGAGACCTGCACAGAGAGAGCTGCCCCTCCCTGCACATATCTCGCCAGCGATCGCAGGCTTTTAATAAAAATGTTAATACTAGTGTACGTGAGCAGGGGGACTCCGGAGCAGAACCGCATTGATTTGAGGTCCGGGGACCCCCTGCTTCCCGAGATACAGGCCCCGTTATGGGGTGCCGGTATCTCCTATTCATTTAAATGTCTCGCGTCATGTGACCGTGGGAATAGAATGCATGGGAGATACCGGCACCTCATCAAACTCAACTTATCAGAATCATTTGCGTCCATTGGTACATAAACCGATATATATTGGGAGAGAATGGTTGGTTGGCAGCTGGACCGTATGGGAAGCAGTCACCTCGTGGCAAGAAGAAGAGGTCCCCCACCGTCCCTGTTCTTAAGGGGTTGAGTGAGTTTCTTGTGCTTGTCATTTGTTATTATGCTATTTTTATCAAAAATAAGATAAAGAAAAGTGAAAAAATTGAACAATAATAATTTTTAAAAAAAGGAAGTTTTTTGAATGATGGTGGAGTTCAGTAGGAGCAAAAGGCAGAAGTCTGCTGGCTGTTGACAAGCTGGCCAGATTGCCCCTAATGGTTGATAGTTCCAGGGCCCAGTGATGGCTATGTCGGAGGCCACGCAGGGCTTTGGTCAAGGCGGCAGCCTCGGTCGCGGGTCCTCCTGGGACGTTGGCCTTTGCTGGCCATACATGGTTGCCACACTGCTAAGTCAAAGGGTGGTTAATGGTCGTTGGTGTAGGGTAAAAATGCAGTTGAGTGAGTATTTTAGGGTGCAATCTGATCAGAGTGTCGTATGATACTTAAGGTTTGGGTTAAAGCTGTTATTTAATCTTTAATAAAAGTTCTGGTTGTTTCACCCCACTAAAATGGATGACGGTGTGTTTTTCTTAGGCTTTGGCGGGGAGGGGGTTTGATCTGGACATCCGATTGTCATGCTCATCTCTGGGTGGCATGGTGTGAGAAGGAGTAGAAGGTGTGAAGATAGGGAGATGTGAGTAGTACTGGATCATTTCAAGAGTTCTTAACTGGAGAAAATGTGCTTAAAAGTGTCCAAAGTAGGTTGGGTTGAAATATGACATGTCCATTGAGTTAGACATTTGTTTAATTCTAATTGAATGAGATACACATCCTATACTTATAGTTCTATTGATAGGGCGACCTTACATCCAGATTTAGCCGGGACAGTCCCGGATTTTCATTAAACGTCCCGATAATTTTTCTCAAAATCGTTTTTTTTTTTAGCTTTTCCCTGTTTGGACTCGCTTAAAACTCTTAACACTGTAAAAATAAACATTGCATGTTTTTATGTGATTGGTCAAAGAGTAAACATTTTAAATATATTGGTAAACTCTAATTACCGGTAGCCATATGCAACAGTAATGCGCCGTACTATAAGTTTTGCTCGCGAGATTGGGAGAACCCTGTTTTCGGAGGATGGTAGGTGGGAGAAGGAATCAACAATATAGGTAAGATTAGATCATTAAATGAAACTTTTTATCAATATAAACCAAAACACATCATTTTGCTACACTCGAGAGTTTTTGTTAGGTTAGGAAACTGAAATAAATCAATAATACCGCATATAAAACAAATACCATTAGAATATTTATTTTTAAGGGATGTCTTTTCTTTCATAAATAATTTTTTCCCGGTTTTTACTTTTGAAAATCTGATCACCCGATCTATTGATCCGAAGGACGCTAATTATGTCTTACAGACATAACCTTCCCTGTCCGGCTTCCGAGGGAGTTTACATCGGATAGTCTATATACTTGGCTTCCTCAACGCATGTGACGCCTGTATGCCCGCAGACCAAGCTAGACCCCAGTACCGAGGTGGGAACGGTATGATACCACACACCCACAGCAGTGGGAGCAAGCCCGGAGTGTGGTATAGCGTTGCTGGGCCTGTTGGAAGAGTTGTTAGAGTATACTTGCAACGCTTGGGGAATGTCCATGAGAGTAGTCGTGTCCGTTTGCCAATGTTCAGGGATCCAGAGGGTAGAGTTGTCAGAGGGCAAGCCAGGTCCTAGGAAGCCAGAGGTCAGCGGAGTCGTATGCCTAGCAGGGTTCAAAGGGATACCAGAGAGCAGAGTAGTCCAGGGTAAGCAGGGGTCAAAGCCAGGGAAATCCAAAGTAACACAGGAGCAGGTAATCACAGGAGCACAGAGGGAGCACAGCATAGGTCAGGTACACACAGGGAAACAGGAACTATGCAGAGCGAGGAAGAGGTGGACAGACAGGGATTATAAAGGAAGGTGCACCAATGACAGAGAGGGGAGGAGTAGAGAGAGAAGTGGGTCTATTTTGATCTGGTTTAAACTGATTGGCCGGCAAAGCCGGCCAATTCAGTTGAACAGCAATTCTTCTTGTTGCCAAGTAGAACAATAGAAATACCAGCCAAACAAATATTCAAATTAAACCATCAAGTGCACTGTAAATAAAATAAAGTACACTTAAAAAAGACGGGTCAATTCAAATGAATCCACTATAGGGGACACCGAGCAGAGCACCCCGCCTGACGCCCACTGGGAGGCAAATTCTGAAACCGTCCCAGTGGACTCGGCGTACGTGTACTCTGCCCGAATACGGGAGTGCACCAGCGCCCGGAACATGGACACGATGTTCGTTGGGACCCCCCCCCCTCCAAACACTGCTTCCTGGTTTTGTGAATGGCTATCTTAGCCAATGCCAGGAGCAGGTTGATGAGGAGATCCCTAGGCTTATTGTCCCGGGACACTGGGCACCCAAAAATAAAGAAATGAGGGGAAAAATGCAGCCAGAACCGCAGGAGAAGGCCCCTCAAGAAGGATAAGAGGGGCTGCAGTCTGGCGCAACTTAAATAAATGTGATACACGGACTCTCGCTCGCCACAGAAGGGACAGGTGGCGGGGGAGTCCGTGAAGTGTGCCAAGTACTCTCCCGTGCTCAGTGCACCGTGGAGGACCCTCCAACTCAAATCCCCGGCGGGGCGGGGAACCAAATCCGAATAGAGTTCCCTCCACCGGGGCCTCTCGCCCTCGTTCGCAGGAAATACCCGCCTCCAGATGGTATCGGGGCGGACGACAAGGGCGAGGTAGTGCACTATATGGAGCACTAGGGAGAGAGAAGGGAGAGAGAGAGAAGGGAGAGAGGGGGAGAGAGGGGGAGAGAGGGAAGGGAGGAGAGAGAGGGGAAGAGAGAGGGGGAGTGGGAGAGGATGGGAGAGAGAGAGAGGGGAGGAGAGAGAGAGGGGGAGGAGAAAAGGGGAGGGAGAGGCGAGAAGGGGGGGTGAGAGAGAGGAGGGAGAAAGAAGGGGGGGGAAGAGATTGATTGATCCGTGATGTGAGATGCAGAGGGAGGGGGGTGATGTGAGATGTAGGGGGGGATGTTTAAACCAAAATCATTACAAAATATATACACATTGTTTATTCAAAAGTATGAGTTAAGTATTATTTATTACCCCCACTTCTTTACACGTCTTTTGTGTGATTTACCTGTCGAAAATGTTATCCAGATAGGGGTTCCCCAAAATGTAACGAAATACTTAAAGGGTTCCTCCAAACAAAAAAGGTTGGGAATCACTGCTCTATACACAGAAACACACACTGCAGCCCCCACCTCTATACACACAAACACACACTGCAGCCCTCACCTCTATAAACACAAACACACACTGCAGCCCCCACCTCTATACAGACAAACACCCACTGCAGGGCCTACCTCTGTATACAGAAACACACACTGCAGCCAGGGTTGCCACCTTCTATTGAAGGCTAACCCGGAGATAACATTTTTATAGATCTATTTATTATATATTTATTTATCTTGCCTTTGGCTGTATCCTCCCCTCCAAATTCCGTCAACATGGCGGCGCGTCGTCACGTAATGCACATTGCCATAACAACGAGACGCTCCGTGACATCACTCAGCATCAAGTTGACATGACAATGGGATGCATTATGGTGACGAGGCATCACGTGATGCCACATTGTCATGTCAACATGTCACCGTCTGACGTTAGTGTCTTGTTGTCATGGCAACAAGGAGGGGGGGGGGCGTGACGTTATGTACATTGTTTTATAAATAATGTTTTAAAGTGTCCCGGCTTTTCATTTTGAAAATCTGGTCACCCTACAGTTATTAATAACACTGTTCAATATAAGTGTACATCTATAAAATATACTATCTCCATACTTTTCCTCCCAAGAAAACAGAAAACTAACACAAATATCTATGCAGGGGCGTAGCGATAGCCCGGGCAGCCTGGGGTCCTGCGCTCATGGGGGGCCTGCTCTCCCCCCCCCCCCTGTCGGCAGAAAATTGAGGGAGATGCAATAGGAAGGGAAATCCCTCCCTCTGCAGGTGGGCGGGGACTGGGTCAGGGGGCGGGGCCCTGAGGTACAGCAGGAAGCACAGAGGGGAAATCCCTCCCTCTGCAGGTGGGCGGGGACTGGGTCAGGGGGCGGGGCCCTGAGATACAGCAGGAAGCACAGACGGGAAATCCCTTCCTCTGCAGGTGGGCGGGGACTGGGTCAGGGGGCGGGGCCCTGAGATACAGCAGGAAGCACAGACGGGAAATCCCTCCCTCTGCAGGTGGGCGGGGACTGGGTCAGGGGGCGGGGCCCTGAGATACAGCAGGAAGCACAGACGGGAAATCCCTTCCTCTGCAGGTGGGCGGGGACTGGGTCGGGGGGCGGGGCCCTGAGATACAGCAGGAAGCACAGAGGCCACGCCTCCGTCGCCAGTTCTGAACTCAATTCCATTGAGTTAAAAAAAACTGTGAGTACAGCACGGCTGCACCTTCAGCGGGAAGGTGAGTACTGGGCCCAGCCCCATTGAGGGGCGGTGTTTACACGCACAGCGCACGCCGAGGTGTGCGCTGTAGCAGTGACTGGGACCGCAGCCCTGGCGGGGGGCGGCATGTGCACAGCGCTGCACAGCGATCTGCGGTCCTGGGAGAGAGGGAGCGTTTGCGACGGGAGGGGGCGTGGCGGGGGGTTTGCAGGGGCATGGCCATGACCTCACGCGGTTGGTTCGCCCTTATTGGCTGAACCGCTGGCGGGGTCGTGGCCACGCCTCTGTCGCAAACTCTGAGCTCAAATTCCCCTGTCTCAGTGAAAACCTGTCGCGCACCGCTGGGGAAATGTGCGCGATAGGGTAGTAACTGGGACCGGACAGGCTGGGGGGGCGGAGCTTGAACGGACTCGTAGAAGGTACTGGAGCCACGGCCTGAGGCTGGAGCTGCAGCTTGAGAGACAGGCTGGGAGAGGTGAGAGGGAGGGAAGGGTGAGAGGGGGGGAAGGGGCGGGACCTCAGTCAGTGGGCGGGGCTGCAGCATGGGAGACAGGCTGGGAAAGGTGAGAGGGAGGGAAGGTGAGAGGGGGGGAAGGGGTGAGGCCTCAGTCAGTGGGCGGGGCTGCAGCATGAGAGACAGGCTGGGAAAGGTGAGAGGGGGGAAAGGTGAGAGGGGGGGAAGGGGTGGGGCCTCAGTCAGTGGGCGGGGCTGCAGCATGAGAGACAGGCTGGGAAAGGTGAGAGGGGGGAAAGGTGAGAGGGGGGGAAGGGGTGGGGCCTCAGTCAGTGGGCGGGGCTGCAGCCTGAGAGACAGGCTGGGAAATGTGAGAGGGAGGGAAGGGGCGGGACCTCAGTCAGTGGGCGGGGCTGCAGCATGGGAGACAGGCTGGGAAAGGGAAGAGGGAAGGGGCGGGATCTCAGTCAGTGGGCGGGGCTGCAGCATGGGAGACAGGCTGGGAAAGGGAAGAGGGAAGGGGCGGGATCTCAGTCAGTGGGCGGGGCTGCAGCATGGGAGACAGGCTGGGAAAGGTGAGAGGGAAGGGAAGGGTTAAATCGCAGGGGTAAAAACAGACATGAAAAGAAAGAAGACAGAAAAGAAGAGACACAAAGAGAAAATGAAGTACGAGAGAGAGGCAAAGAGTGAAAGAGGCAAAGAGAGGGACAGAGAGAGAGACGGGCAAAGAGAGAGAGAGAGAGGGGCAAAGAGAGAGAGAGTGAGAGAGAGGCAAAGAGAGACAGGCAAAGAGGCAAAGAGAGAGAGAGGCAAAGAGAGAGAGAGGCAGAGAGAGAGAGAGGCAAAGAGAGAGAGAGGCAAAGAGAGAGAGAGAGAGAGAGGGGCAAAGAGAGAGAGAGTGAGAGAGAGGCAAAGAGAGACAGGCAAAGAGGCAAAGAGAGAGAGAGGCAAAGAGAGAGAGAGGCAGAGAGAGAGAGAGGCAAAGAGAGAGAGAGGCAAAGAGAGAGAGGGAGAAGCAGAGAGAGAGAGGGCATTGAGAAAGAGGCAAAGAGAGAGAGGTGGAGAGAGAGTGAGAGAAGCAAAGAGAGAGAGAGAGAGAGAGTGACAGAGACAAAGAGAGAGAGAGAGTGGCAAAGAGAGAGAGAGGGGGGTGGGCATAAAGCAAGAGGCAGAGAGAGAGAGAGGCAAAGAAAGAGAGAGAGGCAAAGAAAGAGAGAGAGGCGAAGAAAGAGAGAGAGGCGAAGAGTGAGAGAGGCAAAGAAAGAGAGAGAGGCGGAGAGTGAGAGAGGCAAAGAGAGAGAGACAGAGCGAGAGAGGGGGGGCAAATAGAAACAGCTAGAGAGAGAGAGAGGGGAAAAGAGAGAGGGGGGAAAAGAGAGAGAGGCAAAGGGAGAGAGGGAAAAGAGAGAGGGGCAGAGAGAGAGAGAGGCAAAGGAGAGAGGGAGAGGGAGAGAGGGAGAGAGACAGAGAGAGGAGAGAGAGAGAGAGAGGCAAAGAGAGACTTAAGGGGGAAAGGGGAAGGAAAAGAGAAAAAGATGCTGGAAAAAAACCTCAGGTTGTTAGAGAGAGGGGGAAATAAGATAAATATGAGGGGAGAACAGAGAGAATAATATGAGCCGTGTAAGAAGAGAGCGACATGCTGGGGGGAGAGGAGAGAGAGACATGCTGGGGGGAGAGGAGAGAGAGACATGCTGGGGGGAGAGGAGAGAGACATGCTGGGGGGACAGGAGAGAGAGACATGCTGGGGGGAGAGGAGAGAGAGACATGCTGGGGGGAGAGGAGAGGGAAACATGCTGGGGGGGAAAGGAGCGAGAGACATGCTGGGGGGAGAGGAGAGAGACATGCTGGGGGGAGAGGAGAGAGACCTGCTGGGGATGGAGAGGAGAGAGAGACATGCTGGGGGGAAAGGAGAGAGAGACATGCTGGGGGGAAAGGAGAGAGAGACATGTTGGGGGGAGAGGAGAGAGACATGCTGGAGAGGGGAGAGAGACATGCTGGGGGGGAAAGGAGAGAGAGACATGCTGGGGGGAAAGGAGAGAGAGACATGCTGGGGATGGAAAGGACAGAGAGACATGCTGGGGGGGGGAAAGGAGAGAGAGACATGCTGGGGATAGAGAGGAGAGAGAGACATGCTGGAGGGAGACGACAGAGATACATGATGTGGGGGGGGGGAGGATATAACAATTCTGTGTTGGAAGGAGGGAGAAAGATGTGCTGTGGGGGAAGGAGAGAGACATGCTGGGGGGAAGGTCAAGGGCGGCCAGCCGTTGAGGAGGGCCAGAGGGGTGATAGTTCGGGGGGGGCAAGTCCACAGGGGTGAGAGTGGGGGGGGCAAGTCCACAGGGGTGAGAGGGAGGGGCAAGTCCACAGGGGTGAGAGCGTTGTACTTACTTTTTGGGGGGTGTGTGTGTGTTCCACAGGGTAGGCTCACAGTATGAGGCAGCTCTGGGGTGTGAGCAGTCCACACTGGTGAGAGTCTGAAGCGGTGTGAGTGGAACAGTGGCTTCAAGTAGACCGGCCAATGAGAGTCATGGGGGTGGGGGGCGAGACACCGGCCAATGAGAGCCGTGGGAGGGCGGGCGGGCGGACCGACAGACCACTCAAATGGTCTCCAGACAGTCTCAAACAAGATTTTTGAATTTATAGATATAGATTAATGGGTCCCTGAGATGTTCTTTCCCCGGGGGCCGGCACATGTCCAGCTACGCCACTGTATCTATGTATATGTAACATCAGAGTATTCTGCGTTACAACACGGCTGTATATTGCCCTGAGGTCTTAACTGCTGTTTACATAGTTACATAGTTACATAGTTACATAGTTACATAGTAGATGAGGTTGAAAAATAACATACATCCATCAAGTTCAACCTATGCTAAATCTAGACGACAGATACTTTATCCTATATCTATACTTACTTATTGATCCAGAGGAAGCAAACACAAACCCCCAGTGTCATATCATCCAATGATATCGCATAAGGAGAAAAATAAATTCCTTCATGACTCCAAGAATTTGCAATCGGATTACTCCCTGGATCAACATCCTTCCCATGTATACTTATTTGGTATATCCCTGTATACCTTTCCTTTCTAAAAAGATGTCCAACCTTTTTATTTTTTAACAAATCCATTGTATCTGCCATCACAGTCTCCATGGGTAATGAATCCCACATTGTAACTGCCCTTACTGTAAAGAACCCTTTCCTTTGTTGCTGGTGAAATCTCCTTTCCTCCAACCTAAAGGGATGCCCCTGAGTCCTTTGTACTGCCCGTGGGTTGAATAGTTCATTTGAAAGCTCTTTGTGCTGTCTCCGAATATATTTGTATATAGTTATATCCCCTCTTAGATGCCTCTTTTCTAATGTAAGTAAATCTCATTTAGGGCTGTTATATAGTGCCGTGCGCACGCTACGACGTGCGCGGAATTTTAGTTGGCTGACGTCAGTCAGCCTTTCTATAATGGCGCCGCGCGCGCGCGCGGCAGGGAGCGGGGAGCCGACAGACAGCGGCGAAGATGAGGAAATTAATGTTTTCGCGCTGCTACCGGCGCTGAATGTATGTATATGTGTGAATGTTTATGTATGTATGCATGTGTATGTATGTATATATGTTTGTATGTATTTGTGTGTCTACACAAATGTAATAAATATATTATTTCTACCAATGTTTTTTTTTTTAAATAAATTACACATACACACAAACACACACAAACGCTGTATACTCACACAGTATACATACAAAAAGCATGCGGCATGTGCACGCGCGTTCGCATAGGCACGCGCGGCCACACGGCCGCATGCTGTATAGAACGGCCCTTAGCTAGCCTCTCCTCACAACTCAGATTATCCATCCCTTAATTAATTTGGTGGCTCTTCTCTGCACTCTCTCTAGTTCCATAATGTCTTTTCTAAGGAGTGGTGCCCAAAATTTTACTAAATATTCAAGGTGAGGTCTTACTAATGCTTTGTAAAGGGGCATCATTATGTTTACTTTCCTTCCATCCATTGCCCGTTTAATGCAAGATAAGATCTTGTTTGCCTTTGCCGCTACTGCATGACATTGGGCACTATTGCTAAACCTGCTGTCTACAAGCACTCCTGAATCCTTCTCCATCAAGGATTCCCCCAATTTACCCCCATTTAATGTGTAAGTCGCCTGTTTATTCTTGCATCCCAAATGCATAACCTTACATTTATCTGTATTAAACCTCATCTGCCGTTTACCTGCCCACGTTTCCAGTCTCTCCAAGTCCTTCTGGAGAGAAATTACATCCTGCTCTGATTCTATTACCTTACACAGTTTAGTGTCATCAGCAAAGATGGAGACTTTGCTCTCGATGTCAACCTCAATGTCATTAATAAACAAGTTAAAAAGCATGGGTCCCAGTACCGATCCCTGAGGTACTCCACTCACGACTTTAGCCCAACCTGAAAAGGTTCCATTTATTACAACCCTCTATTCTCTGTCCTTTAACCAGTTTTCAATCCAGGTGGATATATTTTTACTGAGTCCAATTTGCTTTATTTTGTACACCAACCTCGTGTGGAACCGTATCAAAAGCCTTTGCAAAATCTAAGTAGATCACATCAACTGCATTACCCTGGTCTAAATTCCTACTTACCTCCTCAAAGAAACAAATAAGGTTAATTTTGGCATGATCTATCCTTCATAAATCCATGCTGACTATTACTAATAATTTTGTTTTCCATTAGGTATTCCTGAATATTATCCCATATTAAACCTTCAAGTAGTTTCCCCACTATTGAAGTCAGGCTTACAGGTCTGTAATTTCCCGGTTGTGATCCAGCTCCTTTTAAATATAGGCACCACATCTGCTTTACGCCAATCTTGTGGTACTGAGTCTGTGGAATTGGAGTCCTTGAATATTAAATGTAATGGATTGGCTATTACTAAGCTTAACTCCTTGAGAACTCTTGGATGTATACTATCGGGGCCAGGTGCCTTATTTACTTAATTTTTTTCAAGCTGCCTATGACCTTCTTCCTCAGTTAACCAATTGTTCATTAATATGGGGGTTGTGGCTTCCTCCTGCGGCACTACTATTGAACTTGATTCTTCCCTGGTAAACACAGAGGGAAACAATTTGTTTAATACCTCAGCTTTTTCCTTATCTCCAATAATCTGCCTGCCCATCTCACACTGAAAGGTTCTATATTTTCTTTTCCCATTTTTTTGTTATTAAGGTACTTAAAGAACTTTTTAGGGTTGATCATACTTTCTATTGCAATCCTTTTTTCATTATCCATTTTTGCTAATTTGATTGCCCTTTTGCAATTTTTGTTACATTCCTTATAATTCTGATACGATGTCTCTGTCCCTTCTGATTTAAAGAATCTAAACGCCTTCCTCTTCTTGACCATTTCCTCCCCTACCTGTTTATTTAGCCACATTGGTTTAGACTTGTTTCTTTTATACTTATTACCCAAGTTATTACACTGATAAGTGTGCTTTTCTCACAATGTTGTAAAGACTGCCCATTTATCTTCTACATTTTTACCGGCAAAAACATCATCCCATTGTATTCCTTGTAGATTAGTCCTCAGTTTATTAAAATCTGCCTCTAGTTCACGGTCTTTGTTGAAGTAATCTGTTTTTTGATAATTTATTTCAAATGAGACCATGTTATGATCACTGTTACCCAAATGTGCCAGGACTTGAATATTTGCTATTACTTCTACATTGTTTGATATTACCAAATCCAGTACAGCCCCTTTCCTGGTTGGTTTATCAATAATTTGGGTCATATAATTGTCTTTAAGCACCCCCAAAAACTTGTTTCCTTTTGTTGTAATGCTAATCTCATTGCCCCAGTCTATGTCTGGATAATTAAAATCAGCCATTATGCAAACATGACCCAATTTTGATGCCTTGTCCAATTGCTAAAGTATTTTAGCTTCCTCAATCTCACCGATATTTGATGGTTTATAGCAGGGAAGTGCAAACTTTTGGCGCTGCGCCTCCCTGACGGCTCCCACTCGCACTCGCGCCCCTTACCTTGCTCGGTGGCGTCATATGACGCCGTTGTCATGGAGACGGGCGTGTGATGTCACTCTGCATGACACCGCGGTGTTGCCATAGCGACCCATCACAGCAGCCTTCAGAATCACGGTAAGTTCAGGTAGCAGAGGCCTCACATGATCCCCCGGCATTTAATTTAAATTCCTAGGAGAAGAGAGCGGGGCCTCTGCAACCGCCCGCGCCCCCCCAAAAAAATCCTGCGCCCCCTGGGGGGTGTGCCCCCCACTTTGCGCACCGCTGGTTTATAGCATATCCCTACAAACATTTTCTTTATACTTTTACCTCCACTGCTAATTTCTATCCACACGGTCTCAACATTTTCATCATTCCCTTCATAGACATCATCCCTTATAATAGGTTTTAGATCCGGTTTAACATATAGACATACTCCACCTCCCCTTCTAAATTAACCGTCCAGTCATAAGTTTCATCCCACCATGTTTCAGTAATGCCTATGATATCATACTGCTCCCTTGCAGCTATTAATTAAAACTCCCCCATTTTATCTGTCGGGCTTCTTGCATTAGCAAGCATGCATTTAAGTTTTTTTTCAGCCTGTACTATTATCTTATCTGCACATCTCCCCAGCCGTAGCTCTGCCAGCATTTGTGAGCGCGCCCGTGCGTGCGCCCAGCCAGGACACATTTTTACATTTTCAGCGCGTCCAAGGACATTTCAAAATGGCGGATGGCAGAGAGGTGACCGTCGGCGAGTCACCCGGTGGTGAGTTGTTCTGGCGGTGGAGAGCCTGTGGTGATTTGGTCGTGGCCAAACGTCCTAGATCGCCATAATAGTATCTCTCTGGCCCCAGTTATAAGATACAGTTGTGTGAAAAAGATAGTACACCCTCTTTGAATTCTATGGTTTTACATATCAGGACATAATAACAATCATCTGTTCCTTAGCAGGTCTTAAAATTAGGCAAATACAACCTCAGATGAACAACAGCACATGACATATTACACCGTGTCATGATTTATTTAACAAAAATAAAGCCAAAATGGAGAAGCCATGTGTGAAAAACTAAGTATACCTTATGATTCAATAGCTTGTAGAACCACCTTTAGCAGCAATAACTTGAAGTAATCGTTTTCTGTATGCCTTTATCAGTCTCTCACATCGTCGTGGAGGAATTTTGGCCCACTCTTCTTTACAACGTTGCTTCAGTTCATTGAGGTTTGTGGGCATTTGTTTATGCACAGCTCTCTTAAGGTTCTGCCACAGCATTTCAATCGGGTTGAAGTCTGGACTTTGACTGGGCCATTGCAACACCTTGATTCTTTTATTTATTTATTTATTTATAAAATATTTTACCAGGAAGTAATACATTGAGTGTTACCTCTCGTTTTCAAGTATGTCTTGGGCACAGAGTTAAGACAAATAATACATGGTTACAAATACAATTACATAAATGAACAGGGTATACATTATATACAAGACATTGCATGCACAGTTAAAGAAAATATATATTATGGGCGTATGAAACAGTTACAGACCAGATTAAAATGTGAGAGCCTTAGATTTGAAATAACTTAAACTGGTGGTGGATGTGAGAGTCTCTGGTAGGTTGTTCCAGTTTTGGGGTGCACGGTAAGAGAAGGAGGAACTGCCGGATACTTTGTTGAGCCTTAGGACCAAGAACAGTCTTTTTCAGCCATTCTGTTGTAGATTTGCTGGTGTGCTTGGGATCATTGTTCTGTTGCATGACCCAATTTCGGCCAAGCATTAGCTGTTAGACAGATGGCCTCACATTTGACTCTAGAATACTTTGGTATACAGAGGAGTTCATGGTCGACTCAATGACTGTGACAAAACTAAACCAAGGCGCTCTCTTTAACTGGAACAGTGTAGAATAAAATAAACGGTAATACTACAATATGTCACCAAACTCCTGCATGCACAAGAATGCACAGTGCACTACTGCGGTGTCAGGTGTCTGCTGCTCAAACCACAAGAATCTTCCCCGGATCCCCAAAACAGAAAGTTTTCGACTCAATGACTGCAAGGTTCCCAGGTCCTGTGGCTGCAAAACAAGCCCAAATCATCACCCCTCTACCACCGTGCTTGAGAGTTGGTACGAGGTGTTGGTGTTGATATGCTGTGTTTGGTTTTCGCCAAACGTGGCGCTGTGCTTTATGGCCAAACGTCT
Source organism: Ascaphus truei (assembly GCF_040206685.1). Classification (NCBI taxonomy): domain Eukaryota; kingdom Metazoa; phylum Chordata; class Amphibia; order Anura; family Ascaphidae; genus Ascaphus; species Ascaphus truei. The sequence continues at coordinate 10,484,908 of NC_134499.1, forward strand.
CCACTTTGGTCTCGTCTGTCCAAAGGACATTGTTCCAGAAGTCTTGTGGTTTGCTCAGATGCAACTTTGCAAACCTAAGCCGTGCTGCCATGTACTTTTTAAAGAGAAGAGGCTTTCTCCTGGCAACCCTTCCAAACAAACCATACTTGTTCAGTCTTTTTCTAATTGTACTGTCATGAACTTTAACATTTAACATGCTAACTTAGGCCTGTAGAGTCTGAGATGTAACTCTTGGTTTTTTTGCAGTTTCTCTGAGCATTGCACGGTCGGTCTAACCTTGGGGTGAATTTGCTGCCACTCCTGGGAAGATTGGCAATTGTCTTGAATGTTTTCCACTTTTGAATAATCTTTCTCACTATAGAATGATGGACTTTAAATTGTTTGGAAATTGCCTTATAACCCTTCCCAGATTGATGGGCAGCAACAATTGCTTCTCTAAGATCATTGCTGATGTCTTTCCTCCTTGGCATTGTGTTAACACACAGCTGAATGCTCCAGACCAGCAAACTGCTAAAACTTCGGCTTTTATAGAGGTGGTCACACTTGCTGATGATCAATTAATCAAGGACATTTGATAAGCAGCACCTGTCTGCTACTTAGCATTGACGAAGTTGAGACATTAAGTGGTCTGACGAGTTTTCACAGCATCTTAATTCCTATGGAAGCAGTAAGGGAGTACTTAGTTTTTCACACATGGCTTCTCCATTTTGGCTTTATTTGTGTTAAATAAATCATGACACGGTGTAATATGTCATGTGTTGTTGTTCATCTGAGATTGTATTTACCTAATTTTAAGACCTGCTAAGGAACAGATGATTGTTATTATGTCCTGATATGTAAAACCATAGAATTCAAAGAGGATGTACATTCTTTTTCACACCACTGTATGTGATTCTGCAAACTCAATCTCCGGAGTTAACCTGTGGAAGGTCGTGGGATGTTCTCTTAAAATAAGAGTTGTGTTTGCTACTCTGCTGTTCCATTATTTCTCCTATTTGTTCATTATCTTGAGATTTCAGCAAATTGTTACTGATCTGTTGCTTTGATCGAACCCTTCTCCTATTCAGCAGTTGGGCTGTTGAAAAAACATTGTCTTGTGGTGTGCTTCAGTAAACTAATAAAGCTCTATACCAGGGGAGGCCAACTGCAGTCCTCAAGGGCCACCAACTGGTCAGGGTGTCAGGATATCCCTGCTTCAGCACAGGTGGCTCAATCAGTGGCTCGGTCAATGACTGAACCTAAAACCTGACCTGTTGGTGGCCCTTGAGGACTGCAGTTAGCCACCACTGTTTTATGCAAATCCCCCGCGTACTCACAAAAAGAATAATTATTATACAATATAGTATCGTGACGGAGCTATTCACTCGTTCGATTGATTTGATAGTAATTTGGAGCCGAGGTTGTGTAAAAATAAATCCTAGTTCTTGGCAAACTGCCTAAATTCAGCATTGGAAAACTGCGATTTTGTCATATTCTCTAGCCTGCTGTACCCATGCTTGGCCACCAGGACTGCTGCCACTTTCAATGTCTTGTTATAGCCTGCAGTACCTATACTTGTCCACCGGGATTGCTGCTGCTAAACTAAGGAACATTCCAGACTCTGATACCTGACACCTCTGCACCTGTGCTCCACCTCTCAGCCTGCATATATAAACCTCCCTTTCCTGTTCCTCCCTTGCCTGTTTATACTGGTTCCTAGCTCTTGCAAGGTTCCTGTGTTTACTTCTGTGCTAGCTATTGCTATCATCCTGTTCCAGTTTCCTCGTTGCCGATCTCTGCTTGTTTCCTGACTTCGCTACCTGCCGCCTGCCTTGGACCCCTGCTTGTTTCCTGACTTCGCTACCTGCCGTCTGCCTTGGACCCCTGCTTGTTACCTGACCGCTATTTGCCGCCTGCCTCTGATCTCTGCTTGTGACCACTACTTCGCTCCCTGCAGTTTCTGCCACTGGGATGCACTTCAGCCGAAGTCCAATCCTTGACAGAATAAACAGGCCCTACCATGGATTCTGCTGGAACAGACCCGGCCCAGGCTCAGACACTCCATGACTTACAACATATCATGGTTGGTTACCAAGAACAACAAAGACACGTGTTCAATCATCTTGGCCGCTTGGAAGAACAAGCCGCCACCGCGGAAGATGAGAATTGTGAACTACGTGCAGCCTTAATCACCTTGTCTGGTCAAAACACTGTGCCTGTGCAAACCGCACCCCGTATATCCCTTCCGGAAATTTTTTTGGGGAAAAAACAATCTTTACGGAATTTAGTTAATCAATGCAGACTTGTGTTCAAGCTTAAGCCCACCATTTATCATACCGAAGAAGCCCAGGTTGGACTGATCATAACCCTGCTCAAGGATGAGGCCCTTGCTTGGGTCTCCCCTATGTTAGAACAAGATAGCCCACTACTAAGGGACCTGGAGGAGTTCATCGAAGCCATGAGTCTTATTTTTGATGACCCAAATCGTAGTGCAACCGCTGAGGCAGATCTGAACAATCTTCGTCAAGGAAGACGTTCGGCAGCTGAGTACGCCGCTGAATTCCGCAGATGGGTTAACGATACTGATTGGAATGAGGCCGCGCAGAAATATCATTTTTGGCAGGGTCTCTCGGAGCAAGTTAAAGACGAACAAGCCCGGGTGGAGCCCCCAGAGAGATTTTAGGACTTTGTCCGTTTATGCATCCGAATTGATCGCAGGCTTACGGAAAGACGATTGGAGAGACAGGGGTTCATGCCAAGCAACCCCGGGTTTAGAGATGTCAGTACCCCAAGACGTTCCAGAGAGACTGAGGAGAAGCCGATGCAAGTAAATACACTGCGGGGACCCATCTCAACCGGGGAAAGGAATAGACGCCGAACAGAAGATCTCTGTTTATATTGCGAAAACGATGGGCACTATCTCGCTGATTGCCCAAACAAGTCCAAGCGGTCTTCTTTCCAGAGCCCTAGGAGAAATCAGCTGCACGCTATTTCAAAGACTGTTTTCTCTGCTTCTCAAGGGAAAGATAACCCTCCTTCGCTACACCCTCACCTCCTGGTTCCTATTATAATCGAGGAAGGAACACATCGTTTTTCAACCACAGTAATGGTCGACTCAGGGGCGGCAGGGAATTTTATGGACATAGAATTCGCCACGAACAATACGGTATCATTTGTAGCCAAGTAATCGCCAGAAAGGATGGAAGTCGTTGACGGTTCTCCCTTGAGCTCTGGACCTGTTACCCATGAAATCAGTAACTTAACACTAATCATGGAGCCCAATCACCAGGAGAAGATTTCATTTGGTCTCATTCCATCACCTTTGTTTCCAGTGATTCTGGGAATTCCATGGCTCATGATCCATAACCCACTAATTGACTGGAAGACAAAGACCCTCATGTTTCCCTCGGAGCACTGTCAGCTAGCCTGTCTACCTAAAACTCCTATACCAGAGTGTATAGGAATACATAAGATTTCCTCGTCTCAAGAAAATCTTTTGCTGGCTCCTTACTCTGAGTTTTTAGATGTGTGTGACAAGAAGAACGCGGATACGCTTCCCGCACATCGCTCTTATGACTGTCCCATTGAATTATTACCGGGTGCTGCCATTCCGTTTGCAAGAATCTATTCCGTCTCAGAACCGGAATTGAAGGTCCTCAATGACTACACACAGGAGAACCTATCAAAGGGTTTTATCCGACCCTCTACTTCTCCAGCAGGCGCTGCGCTTTTCGTGGGAAAGAAAGACGGTTCTCTGCGCCCCTGCATTTACTATCGGGAACTAAATAAGATTACAGTGAAGAACAGGTACCCATTACCTCTGATTCCTGAACTATTGGAAAGAATTCGGTCAGCCAAAATCGTTACCAAATTAGATCTCAGAGGAGCGTATAATGTGGTCTGGATTCGACCCGGTGACGAATGGAAAACAGCCTTCCGAACCCGTTATGGGCACTATGAATATCTGGTGATGCCTTTTGGACTCTGTAATGCCCCTGCTACCTTCCAGCATTTAATCAATGATGTCCTCCGAGAGTTATTGGACCAATTCGTAGTGGCATACCTGATGACATCCTAGTCTTCTCAGATAACATCATGGATCACCAGAGACATGTCCGAATTGTCCTTGAGCGTCTCCGTAAGTACAAATTGTACATCAAGTTAGAAAAATGCGAATTCGAAAAGACCAGCATGCAATTTCTCGGTTACATCATCTCTCCCGAGGGTTTGAGTATGGACCCAGGCAAGATTCAAGCCGTGGTGGAATAGCCAATCCCTCAAAATGAAAAGGACATTCAGAGATTTGTGGGTTTTGCCAATTTCTATAGACGTTTTATTAAAAATTTCTCTGGCATTATTGCCCCAATCACCCAACTCACACGGAAAGAATTCCCGTCCAAATGGTCTCCTAAAGCGGGTGCGGCATTCGAACAATTGAAGTCACTCTTCACATCTGCCCCTATCCTCATCCATCCAAATCCAGAATTACCATTCATCTTGGAAGTGGATGCATCCGACTCCGCTGTTGGTGCCATTCTGTCACAAAGAATTGCACCCAAGATGCTCCTTCATCCATGTGCCTTTTATTCATACCAAATGTCAACAGCTGAACGAAATTATGACATCGGAAACAAAGAACTCTTGGCTATAAAAGCTGCATTCTCTGAGTAGAGACATCTACTGGAGGGGGCCAATCAACCAATTACGGTCTTTACGGATCACAGGAACTTAGAATTCATTCGATCCGCAAAGAGACTGTCTGCACGACAAGCCAGATGGGCTCTCTTCTTTGCAAGATTTCAGTTCCACATCTCATACCCCCTGGCTCCAAGAATGGGAAAGCCGACGCCTTGTCACGGTCCTTTCCTAATCCTAGTTCAGAAAAAGAGCAAGAAGAAACTATTCTTCCAAAAAGAAATTTTTTGGGCGTCACATTCTCCGCCGATCTCCTCACACGAATAAAGGGAGCCTACTCAAATGACTCTTTTCTTAAAAACCCTCCTCCGGAAGCAGAACTATTTCTATGTGATGGGCTCTGGAACTGTAAGGATCGCCTGTTCGTCCCTAAGGAGGTAAGATTAGAGGTGCTCCAATTAATGCACGACTCCCGACCCGCTGGTCACCCAGGTGTCCTCAAGACACAGGAACTGTTGTCACGCTCTTTTTGGTGGCCTAAATTAGCACAAGATGTTAAAGACTATGTCCTCTCCTGTGAGACTTGTGCTAAGACCAAGACCCCTCGAGCATCACCTGTGGGTTTGCTGCAGCCTCTTCCGGTTCCAACTTGTTCTTAGGGGTCCATATCAATGGATTTTATTGTTGACCTGCCCCGATCAAGTGGACATAATACCATCCTGGTAGTGGTGGATCGACTTACAAAGATGGCTCACTTCATTGCAGCACAGAATCTTCCTTCTGCAGACCAGACAGCCAAGTTGATTGTGAAAGAGGTGTTTCGGCTTCACGGGGCTCCTGATGAGATCATATCCAATAGAGGGGTACAATGCACTTCAAAATTTTGGAGGACCTTCTGTTCCTCTCTAGGAATTCGTTTAAATTTATCATCTGGCTATCATCCACAATCCAATGGCCAGACAGAAAGGACCAATCAGACTTTGGAACAATACTTACGATGTTTTGTTTGTCATCTCCAGGATGACTGGATTGATTTCCTACCATTAGCTGAGTTTTCATACAACAACTCACATCATTCATCGACTCAGAAGAGCCCCTTTTTCTCAAATTATGGATTTCATCCAACCTTTATTCCTCATTTTCCATCTTCGGGCCCCATTCCGGCAGTTACAGAGAAACTGGAGACTCTGCGAGACATCCAGGAGACCCTCAAAGAGGCACTTCGTGAGACTCAAGTAAAGTACAAAAGAGCAGCAGACCAACACCGCAGACCCGCCCCAGAATTTCAAGTCGGGGATAAAGTCTGGCTTTCTACAAGAAATCTACGTCTAAAGGTTCCAACCATTAAATTGGGCCAAAAATACATCGGGCCATTTCGCATCTCAGCACTAATAAATCCAGTGTCCTTCAGATTAGAGCTTCCTGAGACCATCAAAATACACCCTGTGTTTCATTCTTCTCTGCTGAAACCTTTCCGTGAGAATCCGTTTCCTGGACGGAGACTTCCTCCCCTGAACCCGTCCTCGTGGATAACGAAGAGGAATTCATTGTGGAGAGAATTTTGGATTCCAGGTTATACCGAGGGAAACTACAGTACCTGGTTCACTGGGGGGGCTATGGCCCAGAGGAGAGGTCTTGGGAACCCAAAGATTTTGTACATGCTCTGCGACTAGTCAAAGCTTTCCACCGGAGATATCCAGACAAGCCTAGCAGGGATCGTCCAGAGAATGCTCTTGGGAGGGGGGAGTAATGTCATATTCTCTAGCCTGCTGTACCCATGCCTGGCCACCGGGACTGCTGCCACTTTCAATGTCTTGTTCTAGCCTGCAGTACCTATACTTGTCCACCAGGATTGCTGCTGCTAAACTAAGGAACATTCCAGACTCTGATACCTGACACCTCTGCACCTGTGCTCTACCTCTCAGCCTGCCTATATAAACCTCCCTTTCCTGTTCCTCCCTTGCCTGTTTATACTGGTTCCTAGCTCTTGCAAGGTTCCTGTGTTTACTGCTGTGCTAGCTATTGCTATCATCCTGTTCTAGTCTCCTCGTTGCCGACCTCTGCTTGTACCCTGACTTCGCTACCTGCCGCCTGCCTCGGACCCCTTCTTGTTACCTGACTTCGCTATCTGCCGCCTGCCTCTGACCTCTGCTTGTGACCCCTACTTCGACCCTGCTATTCCTGCCACTGGGATCCACTTCAGCCGAAGTCCAATCCTTGACAGATTTGATATCACTGCAGACTTCCTCTGGAATACCATGCCTGGTAACTATGCCTTCCTACTTCCTGTCACATCTGCTGCAGGTACAGTATGGCCTAGTGTGCAAATGTACAGTATGGATGCAGAGAACACTAATCAGTGAATATTAAGAATATTAATATCATAAACTGTCATGTCCCTGACTCCAAACTCCAGTCCTCAAGAAACCCCAAAGGGTTAGTGTTGCAGGGTACATGCAACCACACGCGGGTTCTCTTGATAAGGCTTATTTATTGAGCCTTTAAAATACAGCACACAAAAACAAAACAGCTTCTCTTCAGCATACAAAAACAAAACAGCTTCTTTTCAGCATGCAGGAAAACAGACAGTTCATCAAACATGTACTTAGAAGAGAGACCTTTGAGCAGTAATCTTCCTTCAGCATTTCAGTACTCCCTCTTGATCAGACAGACTGCATGTGTGTGCAGCCTGTGGTTTTTAAAGCTTCCTAATGAGGCAGCTGGGATCTGACTATTTAACCAGAACTCCCAGCTGAAAGTTAACCTCGTCACTGCTGCTGGTGACGTTCATTCACCCTGTCACATTCCTCCCCTGTTAGTGTGTGGCTGGGGCCACGCATGGCTGAAGCCCGACAATCCACCCCTTCTCTAGAAAAGAAATCAGCATTTGCATTTTCTTTTCCAGGCCTGTGCTGAATCTCAAAAGAGAAGGGTTGGAGGGCCATATACCACCTTGTCAATCTAGCATTGGAGTCCTTCATAGTATTTAACCACTTTAATGGAGCATGGTCTGTTACCAATGTAAAATGGACTCCCGCCAGGTAATGCCTCAAGGCCTCGATTCCCCACTTTACTGCGAGGCACTCCTTCTCAATCACTGAGTAGTTTTTTTTTCCTTGGGAACAATTTCCTACTCAGAAAAAGGATAGGATGTTCCACTCCCTCACACTGTTGCGAGAGCACTGCCCCTAGCCCTATCTCTGAGGCATCGGTTTGCACGATAAAAGGCTTATCAAAGTCTGGGCTTCTAAGGACGGGACCCTCTGATAGACACCTTTTTACGTCCTCAAAGGCTCTCTGGCACTCCCTTGACCATACTACTTGTGTAGGGGCACACTTTTTGGTGAGGTTGGTTAATGGTGCTGCAACTTCTGAGTAGTTGGGAATGAACCGTCGATAGTACCCTGCTAAACCCAGCAAAGAGCGTACATGCGTTTTTGTTTGGGGGTCGTAACTTCTTTCAGGGCAACTACCTTATCGGCTAGTGGCCTTACCTTTCCACCTCCCACTGCATACCCTAAGTACTTGGTTTCTGCCTTACCTAAGGCACATTTCTTAGGGTTGGCTGTGAGCCCTGCCTCTCAGAGATTTGAGGACCGCTTTCAGCCTATTTAGATGGGCCCGCCAGTGTTTACTATAAATGACAATGTCATCTAGGTAGGCTGTGGCATAAGCCCTATGAGGTCTCAGCACTTTATCCATGAGTCTCTGAAATGTGGCTGGGGCTCCATGCAGTCCAAATGGCATTGTCACAAACTGGTATAAACCCATGGGAGTGGCAAAGGCTGTTTTGCACTTGGACTTTTCCTCTAAAGGTATATGCCAGTATCCTTTTGTTAAGTCCAGCGTGGATATATATTCCACGTTACCAAGGGCGTCAATTAACTCGTCCACCCTTGGCATCGGATATGCGTCAAACTTGGATACCGCATTGACCTTTCGGAGGTCTACACAAAATCTTACCTTCCCATCGGGTTTAGGGACCATAACTAGTGGACTACACCACTCACTGCATGATTCCTCAATCACTCCTAAGTGTAACATTTCTTGTACCTCCTTCTCTACTAGGGCCTTACGGCTTTCAGGCAACCTATAAGGATGGGAACGTACTTTTACCCCAGGTGCTGTCTCTATCACATGGGAAACTAAATTAGTTTGCCCTGGCAAATCAGAAAAAACATAATTGAATTGTGTAATTATTTCTAACAAGTCCCCTTTTTGTTCAGAGGATAATTGTCTACCCATTGGGATTTTCTCGTCACCACAGATGTTCCCCCGTGGGGGCTGAGGACCCAGGTCCGTTTCCTCCTCCATCGAGTGAATGAATAGAGACTGCTGCACCTTCCAGGGTTTCAGCAAGTTCACATGGTAAATTTGTTTACCCTTCCTGGACCCTGGTTGAGTGATCTCGTAATCCACATCACCCGTACGGCAGAGTACTTCGAATGGGCCCTGCCATTTGGCTAGGAGTTTGCTCTCACAACTGGGTAACAATAACATCACCTGATCTCCTGGGTGAAACACTCTCATACGAGCATTTTGATTGTAATGTCTCTTCTGATTGTCCTGGGCTGATCTAAGATTCTCCCTAGCAAAATGGCCGACCACATCTAGGCGCTTCCTAAGGCCCAATACATATTGCAGGGTATTCTCAGAAGGGGACCGCTGTTCCTCCCAGGACTCCTTTAGGAGGTCTAGGATACCCCGGGCTTGGCGGCCATACAGCAGTTCAAATGGAGAAAATCCTGTGGAGGCCTGGGGAACTTCCCGCACTGCAAACAGCAGAAAAGGGAGAAGTTCATCCCAGGCTCTCTTCTCTGAATCTACAAATTTTCTCAGCATCCCTTTTAGAGTTCGGTTAAATCTTTCCACCAATCCGTCAGTCTGTGGATGGTAGACCGATGTCCGAACAGACTTGACCTCTAGTAATTTTAAGACACCCTGCATCAGTTTAGCCATAAAATTTGTACCTTGGTCTGTCAACATAACCTGGGGAAGTCCAACCTGTTAGAACAGCTCCAACAACTTGTTGGCTACTTGCTTCGCAGTTGCTGTCCTCAGGGGGAACGCCTCAGGATATCTTGTTGCATAGTTGACTATTACGAGAATAAACCTGTGTCCTTTCGCAGAAGGCTCCAGCGGTCCTACCAAGTCTACACCAATCCTCTCAAAGGGAACAGACACCAAGGGTAGAGGAACTAAGGGGGCTGGTTTTTGTCCCTTCGGACTAGTTAGCTGGCACTCAGGACATGCCGCACATAACTTAGCAATGTCACTGGCATATAGATGCGGAACAAAATACAGTCCAAGGTTTTATCTCTACCCAGGTGACCACCCCAAGGGACAGTATGGGCTAAGGTGAAGACAGTTTTAACAAACGCCTTGGGAACCAATATTTGTCTGGTGACCTCCCCTGTTTGTGTCTGCTTGTTCAACCTATATAGGATATCATTCGACAATTCAAAATGAGGGAACACCATTACCTCTTGTGCATTTAATATCTGGTCGTCAATCTTTACCACTTTATCATATTGTTTGGCCAGGACTGGGTCTTCCCTCTGCCTCTGGTGAAAATCAGGGAGACATAGCTCTGGTAAATCCCCAGGGCCTATCTCTCCCTCCTTCTGGCCATCCCCAGTCATGACTTGTGACTTATGCCTATTAGTATGGCCACCTTGAGTCCCATATTTCTGCAACCAATCCTGTTTGTCACAGCGTCTTTGCCTCCGAGTCTTTGGAACCCGGTGTCTACTGGGGAACAGGTCTGCTGAAAAGGGGAACAGTTTACCAGGTTTCTCCTGAGTCAGAGAATGAGGCTCCTCCTGAGAGACTGTGGCCATTAGGTTTGAAAAGAAAGGCCAGTCACGGCCGAGCAAAACGGGGGCAGGGAGCCAAGGAGCGACTCCTACTTCGATCCTGGCCTCCTGACCTTTCACCTGTAGCAGGATTTTGGCCATCGGATACCATTTTACATCGCCGTGTATACACTCTATACTCCATGGGGAGTCAAAGGAAAGCATGTCAGGCAGTAACAGTTCCCGGAAGACCAGCGTTTTTCCAGAGCCTGAATCTATAAGGGCCTAGATGGTTTTAGCACCAATCTGGACTGGAAGTAGCCAGGGCTTGCCACTTTCTCTGGGGAAGGCCGAGGCTACTGTCCTGCTGAAGGAGCATTCCATCTGTGGACAGTCCACATGACGGTGGCCTTGTTCTCTGCAGGCCGAACATGGAGAGGCTTCCCTTGCCGGAGGGTGCCGTGGATACCGCTCAGCGGGACCGGATACTGGAGACCAGGCCTCCGATGGGTCCTGTGTGCGACGTCCTCTGAAGTTCCTCTCATTTGGCGACGAGCCTACATCAGGAAGTAGATGAGGGTCTCGGTGGGGACCAGTATTTGAACTCCTCCCTTTCTGAAACGACTGCTCCTTCCGTGGGACTTGACGGTTGCGTATGGATGGGCCGTAGGTTCCCCGTTGGTACGACCTCCCTCTTTGGGTGTCCGCAAGTGCCGGTGGAGTCTGATCCGTCGGGTCAGTACACTCGCCTGCTCCTCAGCCCCAAGGAAGTTCTCAACGAGTCGGACCGCCAAAGCTAGGGTTTCAGCAGCATGGTGTTTTACCCAAGAGCGTGCGGAAGGGGGTATTACCTGTAGGAATTGTTCCAAAACATCTTGCTCAAGAATTGCTTCCTTAGTGCGCTTTGCGAGTTGTATCCAGCGAGTACACAAGTCCAATAACCGCTGAGCGAGAACCCGGGGTCTCATCTTAGCGGTGTACTTCAGGCTGCGGAACTGCTGCCGGTAGGTCTCTGGGGTCAGACCTAAGTGATCCAGTATGGCGGCTTTTACTTGTTTGTAATCCATTGCCTGGTCCGCTGGGAGGCCCTGATATGAGGCCTGGGCTTCTCCTATGAGGAGCGGGGCCAAAGCGGTTGCCCAGCGATCTGCAGACCAGCCCTGGGCTTCGGCAACTCTTTCAAACGTCAGTAGAAAAGCCTCTGGATCATCGTTCGGAGCCATTTTCCTCACCAGGACCGGGGGTTTGTTCGCAAGTTCTGGACTGGCAGACCCCTGGGATTGAGTCAGCAACCTGGCCATCCGCTCATCCTGTGCTTCCTGCTGCTGGATTAGGAGCTGGGTTTGCTGCTGCAATAGTCTTTCATCTCTCTCTGCCTGTAGTCGGGCCTGCTCCTACAGAAACGCTTTTAAAAGTTCTTCCATTTTTTTTTGTGTGTGTGGCCCTTCAACTGCAGGGGCCTCTCAAAATCCCGGCACTTCTGACACAATATGTTGCAGGGTACATGCAACCACACGCGGGTTCTCTTGATAAGGCTTATTTATTGAGCCTTTAAAATACAGCACACAAAAACAAAACAGCTTCTCTTCAGCATACAAAAACAAAACAGCTTATTTTCAGCATGCAGGAAAACAGACAGTTCATCAAACATGTACTTAGAAGACAGACCTTTGAGCAGTAATCTTCCTTCAGCATTTCAGTACTCCCTCTTGATCAGACCTTGATCAGACAGACTGCATGTGTGTGCAGCCTGTGGTTTTTAAAGCTTCCTAATGAGGCAGCTGGGATCTGACTAATTAACCAGACCTCCCAGCTGAAAGTTAACCTCGTCACGGCTGCTGGTGACGTTCATTCACTCTGTCGCAGTTAGGTTGTGAGGATATCCCTGCTTCAGCACAGGTAGCTCAGTCATGACGAAATAATATTGCTGAAATGAAGATACTGTTGATATATTACTCAAATGGACTGGGGGGGGTCTCTGGAGAAGGATTGAAAGTGATGTTCAGTTTCCATTTTGTGAAATCTAATTGTCTTCCATTTCCATTTTGTGTGAAAGAATGTGTGTTTGGTGTGAATGGGAGGATTTTGCTTTTAAGTAGATTTACGACTGTGCCTAAAGTAACACCCACATTCTTGTGATAGTGAGTACCAGGTACCTATTCATAGCTGTTTGAGGCGAGTTCTAACCATGTTTAATAAGATGTAAGATGATTGGTTTAAGAATTAAGGAGAGGTTAGTGTAATCAGCCTGGTAACAGTTTAGACAAAGGAACCAAATATGTATAAAGGTTGCTGCTTGGACACTCCCTGGCAGAGAGAGTCTTGTAGACTTTTGAATGAGCATGATGATACTGTACAATAAACTACTTATTATCAACTGAATCCCGTTTGTCAATTTGGAACATTGACAGTCATAATGACTGAAGCAGGGATATTCTGAAAACCTGGCTTGTTTGGGGGTTCTGGAAGATTGGAGCCCCTATACTATGTGTAACAGGGTGAGGCTTCAGTGTCTGCCTGTTGGCACAGCCTGTATCTCCTGTTGTTTTTCATTAGCACGGTCTTGATTCATTTGTGGCCAATACATCACTGATCCACTGATCTTTGTGGGTTTATAAAGCAGTAAAGCTTTATAAACCCAGACAAATGTTCCAAAACAAACAGCCGCCATCTTGTGGAGTACAGCTTCTCCGTGGTGGTATCACATGTCAACTCTCCCTGCCAGAGATCCTCCCTAAATTAACTACATAACATTGTTAAGGGGCCATCTACAAATTATTTATCACATTTCTACCTTTCATTTCTAAAAATATTTCTAACCTTTATTTAAAGGACTTCTACTGTCTCTATCGTCCCGTGGGTAGTAAGTTCCACGTTGTCACCGCCCTTACTGCAAAACCCTTATTACTTTGCTGCTGGTGAAATCTCCTTTCTCCTAATCTCAAAGGATGACCCTGTGTCAATTGTACCATCCTTGAAACGTTCCCTTGATAGTGTCTCGTATTGACCTTGGGTAGATCTGTAAATAGTATTGGTATCCCCTCTTAGACGCCTCTTCATGTAAACAATCCTAATTGGGACAGTCTTTCCTCAGAAGTCCTTTCTTCATTTGGTTGCTCTTTTCAGCACATGTTCCAGTTTTATACGTTTATAGGATCTCACCCTTTGTTATGTTGTTTTCAGGACCCTGACAGACCTCCTGAAGCAGCCAGCCCATGTGGACCTCCTACGTGATGGACACAGGGGCAGTGTCCAGGTGCAGATCACAGAGGTTATACCAAGAATATCTCCACGGAACAGCATCGGTGAGACACTGCATCCAACCAATGTCTGCCTGGCTCTCAACCATCTCCCCCCCCCCCCCCCCTGATGTTTGAGCACAGTGTGGATGTCAATGAAAGGGAGTTCTGGGCCAATTCTCTCTCATTGACATGAAGACGGTGCTAAAATCCTCTGTAAATGGAGGCTAAACCCTTGACAGAAGCCAGGAGGCTGCCATCTTTGATGGCGTATGTGAAGTAATTTTTTGACATTGGAAGTTAGCCAACCAAAAAACAACAATTTAACAGTGTTAATGGCTTCCCAAAACAATTCTAACCAGGCTAATAATAAATATTTGTCTGCTTTTAGAATTGGGTAAAAAAAATAAAATGCATCAATCGCCCATATATTTGATAACTTTACACATTTTTTGTGTCGTCTGCACACATGGAGGCTATGTCTTCAAAAATGTAGCCCCAATGCAGTGGTAAAAGTGGCTTAAAAAGCAGTGGTACTGTACCAGATTATAAAAAAGGTTTACATGTATTAAACATTGGGACAATGCTTTTGGGATTGGATTGAGATATAAGCAACATTTATGCTCAAAAAATAGTATGGGGGAGTTTTCTAAAATAAATCGTCACGCTTTAACAGCTGCTCGAATGTAAAAAACAATGTATACACAACAATAACTACAATATTGGGGTATTAGTTATATCTTATCAGCGGTCACATGCAGCCACCTTGGAATTACCGTGTATTTACAATAGAGGGGGTGGGACTACATTCAAATTCATTTCTAGCTCCGGTTCCTTCCAGACTAACACGATTGGCTCTATGGGGTAAATGTATCAAGGCAGAAGTGGAGCCATTCTGGGGCCAATAAAAATGGCACCGTATGTATCAAAGACAAACATCTCGTTGAAACTAATAGGATCTTTTGGTTTGATAAACCTTGACAAGCACTTTTGCCCAAGTATAGCTCCACTTTTGTGTTGATACATATGTATCAAAGAGCAAATTCTGTAGCAAAGGGGAGTCTTTTTTTTTGTCAGTGCAAAATACTAGTGCAGTATGCGGCAAACGCTAAAACAGTACAAATAGTTTATACATTCCACATAGAATAAAAATAAAAAAAACAAAAATAACAATTTTTTTTGTGGTGCAAAGTTTTTTCTTGATACAGGTGCGCCGACGGGTATTCAAAAACTTGCCTTAAACTTGCCTTGGAAAATCTTGGGCTATCACCAACAAGACCCGGGTACATGCTGGGCACATGCTGGGCACATGCTGGGTACATGCTGGGTACATGCTGGGTACATGCTGCACCATTTCAGTGACATTTCTGCAGGAGACTAATGGCCCATAGGATTAACACAGCAGGGGTCCCTGGCAGTCCCATTCAGTTTGAATGGGACTGCCAGGGACCCCCGCTGTTAATCCGATGGGCCATTAGTCTGTCTGCAGAAATGTCACTGAAATGTTGCAGCATGTACCCAGCATGTACCCAGCATGTACCCAGCATGTACCCAGCATGTACCCAGCATGTACCCAGCATGTGCCCAGCATGTACCCAGCATGTACCCAGCATGTACCCAGCATGTGCCCAGCATGTACCCAGCATGTACCCAGCATGTGCCCAGCATGTACCCAGGTCTTGTTGGCGATTGCCCAAGATTTGTTTTAGAATACTCGTCGGCACTACAGTAAATAGAGCCCGAAATCTGTTTCTTAAATCCTACCCCTAAGAGTTCTGGGATTTGTAGTCCAGTTTTTCGGAGAAATAAAGAAACAGAACTACAAATCCCAGAATGCTATGGGGTTTAAAAAAAAAAAAGTGTGAACCAAAACGTCTGCATGACTGGAGTAAGAGTTTTGACACTCGGCTGATATTTGTTAACCACAGTTATCTATACACCATGCCAAAATAAAGGTTGTGTTTTGCAACTGAAAATGACAGTCATACTGTTCTATTCTAGTGCTTTGTTTAGGCTTTCAGGTTTCAAACACAGATGGAAAAAGGCTTCACGCAGAAGATGTAGATCAGAAGAGCGAGAACCAGGGCTGATATGGACCTTATATAGACTGCCAGATTGGGGTGGAAAAGTTAGAGACACAAACACCATTCTGTCTTTATTTGAAGTCTTTAGAGCAGATTTTAAACCATTGTTTAGGAGTTATTCAAAGCTTGTTATTTCCTAATTACTTTGCTCATAACATTATTAATTACCTGGGCCCTTCCAAATGACAGTAGTTGCATTTTACTACTTGATGGCTGTCATGATAATATCATGAGATATTATGTAGGTAAGCCATTTGGTGCTTGAGGGGTTAATGAGCTACACTTGTTTGAGCAAAATACAAAATGCCGGGCTTGAAACAGGTCAGGGCTGTTTCTTTGGTCTACTCTGAACTTCAAGGGGACTTACTTGAGGCGGGGGTCCATCCTGGATAGCCCACTCAAGGTGTCAACTATCTTAATCAAGTTCTATAGACATGGTCTGGGGAGAGGAGTTTCAAAGCATCCTCCAGAAGGGGTGGGCTTATGCAGGTGCCATGAGGAAAGAATGTATTTAAGACTGGGCAAAGATTTTGAAAATCAGATCTCACCAGAGGCATGCATGGAACAAAGCAAGTGAGACCTCCTGTTCTGAGCCAGTGACCTCTCAGGGGAAAATCAATAGCATTTGGTAAAGTATAGGATTTTCTGTTTTACCCTTTTATTTTAAGAAGCTGTTCTGCCTTTTATTGTAACTATGTTTATTTTGTAATACCTTTTCTGTAACATAAACACTGTATTTTTATATATATTAAAACATTTAAGAAGTAATGCTTTGGGCTTTGAATGAACGGATTGCACGCTCCGGAGAGAGTAATTACGATTCGGGCACATTTCGCTACAACTGATTTTGGTGTGTTAAAGTGCATAGTTTATTCTATAATAAACAAGGACCGGTGGCCCTGGCAAATATTACTTTGACCTCTTATTTGCTTACCCCAGGTGGTGGCAGTGGATAGTTATGATTTGCTCTTGAGTAGGGGCTAATATTAACTCATTGGTTCCTTGCGGAGGAGAAAGGTGTGGTGGCTAGAGTAGCCGTGTGTATTAACCGTGGTTGCATATATATAAGTCACGTGCTCTCTTGTGTGCTGTTCGTGGCAGTGGTATATTGGGACGGCTTGAGGAGAGATATAACTCATTTGAGGGACCTTTGTGGAGGTGAAGAGTGGGGCAGCTTGCAGGTTGTGTATTGATCCTTGACCCTGTAGAGGAGATACTGTCCATTTGACGGACCTTTGCAGAGGTGAAAAGTGGGAGCACTTGCGAGCGTCAGTATTAACCTTTGTCCTGTATGCAGGTCACGTGCTAGCAGGGTGTCGTACGTGACAATGGCATTCCTTAATTATCTTTTGGCTGGGACTGCCCCTTTTGCCAGTTTACTGATCGGTGTAAATGCTAAACTTGCCCATATCTTCCTTCCCAACAGATCACGCAAACTTCAATAACATGGGACTGACCTCCCCTCTAGTTCCTCCGATTGGTCTTTCACTCGCTCACAACAACCGATCACAGCAGGTTCCTGGGACCCCCCTGCAAGGCCAGGACTTCTCCAAGTACGCCACCCAAAAAGCTGGTAAGTTGGAGTGCATCATAAAAGGAGTTGTTAGTAGCACTTAAAAAAAATGCCTACCACGCCAAGGTAAGCCCCAATTAGACAAGGCCAACACCTAGCCATGTCCTACCTTTTAACCTTCACCATGTCTTACAAGCAGAGTGACTTCTTATCCTCTTACGTTCTCACAAAAGTAGTGCGAAGGTATAATAGCTATGGCAGTTCCGGTGAGGAGGAGCGTTACGGCAGATAATACCTTTCAATTGTCAACAAGAGTTCTTTAAACTCGATCAGGGACAACCAACTCCAGTCCTCAAGGGCCACCAACAGTTTAGGTTCTCAGGATATCCCTGCTTCAGCACAAGTGGCTCAATCAGTGGCTTGGTCATTATGACTGAGCCACCGGTGCTCAACATAATTCGGAGAACCCGTGGAGGAAAACACTCAGGAAAGGAAGGGCACAATAAATATATATATATGACCCCTATAAGCTCATATTGAACCCCCAACGAACCACAACATATATATATGCGAATAAGTGTCAAAGAGGAGTGCTACTGAGCATGGCAATATATATTTAAAACCAGAGACAGAACATGAAACACAGACAGAGCTCAGTGCACATCCAAAGACACTAATACACGGTACAGTGCCTAAATATATATATATAGATATCTTTTGAATAAAATGGTCTTTTAGTTTAACTCGTTGGCCAAAGTGTTGTAAGCCCTTGAGCCCCTTCAAGGCAGACCACGTCTCAAGGGTCCTAACACTAAAATAGATTCTTAATAACCTGTACATTACCAGGAAAAATAATTTATAATAAATCTATCTATATATATAAAATTGAATTTTGTGAGGTTGGTGCTAGATGTGGTGAATCTGATTGGTCCTCAGCCTCTGGCCAATCAGATTGGTGGCTCTATGACGTCACCCAACTGCCACTCTCTTCTTCTCCTCACCCGCAGCTCACCTTCCCCCTCGGCCTCACCCAACTGACACACACACACACTCTTCACCCAGCTCACCTCCCCGCTGGCTACCCATCACACCCCCAGCTCACCTCCCCCTAGGGAATCCACCAGACTCACCCGAGCCCCGACCAGTAGCAGGATGCGGGTAGTGTCACCGCCGACACAGCTCCGCGCGCGGGGGGGGGGGGGGGGGGACCGCCGCCGCCTCCAGCCATCTCTCCCTCACCACACCATTTCTCAGCAGCGCCTCACCTTCCCACCCGCCGCCGACACAGCTCCGCGCGGGGGAGGGGGAACCACCGCCGACGATGATACCCGCCTCTGCCCCACCACCCACCACCCACCACCCTCTCTCAGCAGCGCCTCACCTCCTCCCCACCTGCTGCCGACCCAGATGCACGCGGGGAGGGGGAAGGACAACACCACTGCAGCCGCCTCTGAGCCCACCACCCCCCCCTCTCCTCTCAGCAGCGCCTCACCTGTCCATTTGCCGCCGACACTAGCGCGCCACCGCCTGTCAGAGGGGGGGGGGAGAGGGTGTCAGGAGAGAGGGGGGAGGGGGAGTCAGGAAAAGGGGGGTGAGGAGGGAGTCAGGAAAAGGGGGGTGGGGAGGGAGTCAGGAGAGAAGGGGGGGAAGCCCACACATAAATACATACTGACTGACACACACTGATTGACTGACTGACACACACTGACTAACTGACTGACACACACTGACTGACTGACTGACACACACTGACTGACACACACTGACTGACTGACACACATACTCACTGACTGACTGACTGACACACACTGACTGACACACACTGACTGACACACACTCACTAACTGACACACACTGACTGACTGACTGACTGACTGACTGACACACACTCACTGACTGACTGACACACACTTCCCCCCCTCAGTCAGCTCAGCTGCCAAACACACGGGGGGCACGGAGCTGTGAACAGGGGGGGGGGAGACGGAGCTGTGAACAGGGGGGGAAACAAAGCATTCAGTGGGGAGAGGGGGGCGCAGCTCTGAACAGCTGTGAAGAGGGAGGGAAGGGAGTTGAGAGGGAGGATGGGGGAGCCAGAACATTACATCACGGGCAACGCCGGGTATATTAGCTAGTATATATGTATATATATAATGTTCAGTCATAAAGAAAACACCCCCCACCAAAGAAAATAAATATAATGAATAGAATAGAGCATTAATATAGATTCAGCTTGTGCTCCCACTATTGCATAATAAAGTGAATCACCCTAATCTATGAAAGAAACTAGCAATCCACATATACAGCATATGTGCAGAATACATCATATCTAATATCAATCTGTCCCTAATCGAGATATCTAGCCCTCACTGAAAAGGGACTATCATGTGTAAGGGTCGTGTTAAATGCACACAGATAAGCGGATATACTTGCAGTGAGGAACTGTAGTGATAGGCCCTCACCTCGCTGCTGAGCGCTGCACTCGCGGTGTCACATGGACCCGACGCACGTTTCACTCCAATCGGAGCTTCTTTGGGGATTAGGATTCATGGGAATTTGTTCCCCTTTAATTATCAATGATATGATATCCACTTTCCAGTGAGGGCTAAATATTTTGATTAGAGACAGGCATCAGATTAGATATTATTTATCCTGAGCACAGGCTGTATGTGTGGACTGTCGTTTTCTTTCATGGTTTATGGTAATTCACTTTATTATATAATAGTCGGGACACATACTCATTTTAAATGAGATTTTATTTATTATATATCTATTGGGGGGTGGGGAGTTTGGGAGGGAGGGGCGTTTTCTATAGGACCGAGCTTTAGTAGGTCTTTTTCTGTACACCATTGTAGTGATTTCAAGCACCGTATATCGACACATGTCTTCTTTTTGCACAGTTTTCTTGTGTATGGTATAGGATTTGATGACATTTTTATATGGACCACAATATTATCACACATTTACTTTTAATTAGGGGTTCTTACATAGTTACATAGCTACATAGTTACATAGGTACATATTAGATGAGGTTGAAAAAAGACACATGTCCATCAAGTTCAACCTATGCTAAATTTAGACGACAGATACATTATCCTATATCTATACTTACTTATTGATCCAGAGGAAGGCAAACAAAAAACCCCAGTGTCATATCATCCAATGATATCTCATAAGGGGAAAATAAATTCCTTCCTGACTCCAAGAATCAGATTACTCCCTGGATCAACATCCTTCCCATTCTCAATTCTTTGTTCTCTTAAACATTTTAAATATATTTAAATAAAGGTGGCATTTTATATATCTAAGTGAGGTTCTCTTTGAGTATATATTATAAGGGTTTTCTGTGTTTTTTCCCCTTTTCTGCACCCCTCCCTCTTTTCATTATAGTTTCACTTTGATCTGAGAAGGGCGATCTGTTTTTCTAGTACTACATACAGAAGGTTTGGAGCTCAGACCTCATTCAGTTTGGACCTCAAACTTGATGCGGTCTTTTAGGGTTAACATATCTCTATTTTCTTTGTAGAAACCACAAATGAGGACTTTTACAAGAGATTCTCCATGGGCGACATCACTGGAGGAGCTTCTTGCTACCAGTCTGGGATGTTGCATGCGCAAGACAGCTCCCCCCTGCCTGATAGCTCCTCTCACGCCCCCCCCAAGCCGACTGCCAAGGCCAAAGTGGCCAAGACCCACACTCACCCACTAGCCGGGGCTGGATTCCAAGGATGGGACCCAACTCACCAAGACATTCGAAGACAAGTCTATGCCAACAAAAGGCAGTTCAGCATCGAGAAACTTCCTGAACTGTTTAGCCAGAAGGGTCACTATGTCGGCACGCCCCAACGCCACTTCTCCGGCAACAGCAAGACGGAGGTCACTGTTTGAGAGGCCCTAAATGTTCAATGTCTTCTTTCCACTCCACTTTAGGGTGAGGAACAGGTGGATGTCAAACAAGTTATTGTAATATCCCTAGCTGCCTCCATTTCAGTTTTGTGAGAGCAGGGAAGAGTCAAATCGGAACACAAGACCAAGGGACTATACGGACAGAGACAAGAAGAGTGAGTGCCGGGGGAAACCGATCCAGATGCCTCACAACAGGGTGAGAAGGACCAGTCTGGTATAAATAATAGGAGAACTCTTCCAGCATGTGGCCTACTCATGAAACGAAGCAAACTGGGACTGTGTGCGTCGGATATGCTCGCGATCTCTTATTCTCCCCAGATAACATGTGCCTGTATGATGTCAACCCCTTCGCTACCAGCGACAGGGTTAGAACAAAATGGCTAACAATCCCATTTCAATGTTCTGTTGCTAGTAGATGCATTTAGTTACATACTCGAGGGGGAAAAAAATGTTTTGTTATTGTTTAACCTTTCTTTATTAACCCTGTGTGGTGGGATACTTGGGGAGGAGAGTACGGAGTGGGAGGGGGGGGGGGGGGAAGGATACCACTACTTTTTCTATTTACAAACCAAATGATACTCCTGGTTTGTAAATACAAGAGTAACGGTACTCCATAGCCACCCGCGTACTATCACACTCCGACCATTACTCGCAAGCGCGCAAGGAAGCCTTGATACAAGAACTAGAAAGCAGGGTGGACTGCTACATTAACCTGTTCTGTGCCAATGCGTTTCTGGCACACTGGCAGCAGAGGAGTTAACAGGGGGGGGGGGGGGAGAGTGCAAACCCCAGCTGCACAGACTTAATTGGCAAAGAGGCCACGTGTTAAATGGTTATTCATTCAACTTTGATAGTGCCGATCAGGTCTCTGTCGCAGGGAAACGGAAGTTAATGGGAGTTTGTGAGTGATAGTGTCCCGATCGGCACTATCCCGGTTTATTGACTTGTATTCATCCGAAGGCAGTGAAGTCTGTTGTTGACGTAGTCCTGATACCGCATGGCGTGTGTAATAAAGTCATTAAAAATCAAAGGTAAGAAAGGAAGCGTGTTCCGGTCTGAGTTTTTACCGCTGAGTGCTGTGTCACGGGCCCTGAGACTGGCGCCCACGTGGAGGGGACGCGGTGTGAGATGATAGGGACTGGTAATACATTGCAATGACACATCCTTGTATGCCGAGCTTTACAATGCAAGTGCACTGCCAACGTTTCGCCGCGAGCAAGGTAAACCCCCCTAACCTTAGCCCTTACCCCTAAAACCCTCAGCCCAAAACACTTACCCTGGTCCCCTTACGCTAAAAAACCCTCAGCACAAAACCCTTACCCTGGTCCCCTTACACTAGCCCCCCCTCCCCAGCTTAAAAAACAAAACCCGATTCCTCTAATGCTAATTACCTACCTTGGGGCCGTAATGGCCAGCGCCATAAAGGCAGCGGTGGTGTCCCTTGCGGCGGCGAAACATTCCGAACTGGCAAATGCGCCTAACATCTCCATTCTGATCTATATCCTTGCTGGTCTCGGTCCATGGCTGTCTCCTCTCTGCTCCTCGTCTCTACTTCTTTCTCGTGTCTACCACATTTCCCACTCGCTTTTTGCAGCTGGTTAGGGTGGGAGCCCCGGGCCCTGGAGAAGAAGTGGGCCCGGCTGGGGCACTCCGGATTATGACCGGGCCCCTTCCTCTGCAGTGAATAACCCTAAATGAGCAGGCTGAAGACTCTCCCCAACCGCTCGTTAAACAGCCGGGCCCGGGACCCTGGTTAGAACTTCAGTCCCGCGCCCCGTGATACCGGTCAGTGGACCTGCAATTAGTTTATGGCGAATAAAAACTTTCAAAAAACCCTTCATTTTTTATTTACCAACAATGAGCTGTGCAGGATCCAAGCATAACGTGATGGGTGTAAAGGGATGAAACAGCCGTCTTTGCGTGGGTTTTCTGATTCTGCACTTCCTCGCTCTAGGTTTAGCTGTTCAAGCTGTGCATTGCAGCTCTAGGGAATCCATGTAAAGAAAATAGATAGGAAGCTAAAAATGGCACACCCATTGTCCTTATTTGCATGTCACTACCCAGAATCCTTTTCTGCAGCTTAACCACTGTACAACGTGACAAAAGGGGTGAATGAAGCAGCTTTGGGGACCTGTAGAGGATATGCAGGCACACTCATGGCCACTGGGCCATATTTACTAAGCAGTATTACTGTCTCCCCATGCTAGAAGGAGTCTTACAACATAGCACCCCTTAGAAAACATGGGCCTCTATCTCTTATAAAATAAGCTTTTTCTGTCTTCCAGACACATCTGAAAATGCAACTTTAACGCACCAGTTTTATAGCTTCCTATCGCCATTATATTACCTGCCCTAGGACTCTAGGAAACACTCTCCCAACACACCACATAGAGTGTCAGCTCTTCTGGAGAGGGATTGCAATATCCCGATGTTTAGTTCTTATTTGATGGACATCTGTTCTTAACGCCACACTTCCCTGTATTGGGTCGTGTATCCTATGTCTGTAACATTCTGCAAGCACGGCTAATGTGGGGTCAAAAATATATATGTAGCCATGTCTTGGGGTTTGGCTACTAATCTGCCCTGCCTAAGGCTGCGCTTATAGTGCCGTCGACAACGACGCAACGTCGCAACGTGACAGTTGCATTGTCACCGTCACGTGCGCTTATAGTAAGCGCGACGCGACGGCTTGGTCGCGATCGCTAAAAGTCTTCTCAACTTGATTTATCCAGCGACTGTAGCCTGACGTCGCCGGCACAATAAGCGCAGCCTAACATGTAAGCCCTGGTATCAGTGCAGGCAGTGTTAGGCCCAACCCGGGGTTTCCCTGCAGTAAACAGCTTCCCTGAGTGACAAGGGGGAGGTGCAAAGGCCTGTGTACTGCCCAATCAGGGGCTCAGACCTTGGATCCTCCTCCTGTGTACTAAGGGAGCTGTACAGCCACATTTAGTTAGTGCTGGGAGGGTGAAGTCACGGCTCTGATTACCTTCCATCCCCTCCCTTAGGGGAGTGGGCCTACAACCTCCTGCTCCGCCAGGGAGTAGGGGAAGAGTAAGGATAGACTCTCGGGGGCCCTAGCCTGGGGGTTGATTCCAGGGACCATCCGGAGGAGGGAAGAGACCAGTGAATCAGTTTAAAGCTGTATGCTGTGTGCTGTTGGACAATAAAGCCGTTCCTGTTCATAATATACTCCTGCCTGAGTTTGCAATCTATCCGGGAGAGTATCAGTGGGTTCTCCGGCAGGGATTGTCTCCAGCACTCCTGGAGCCTGCAAGAGATGGAGACGCTGAACCTTTGAGAGAGAACCATCCATCACCCCAAAAGCCTGTCCTGTCTTCTCCACTAACACCGGCGGACAGCTCAGTATCCTGTGAACCAGCAGGTAACCAGCACATGACACCCGGTAATAGTGTGATCTCTCGCCCAAAGCTACTAAGCAGCCTTCTGCCCTAAGACGACTTCCAGCCGGTTGGCTTGTAAGGAGTCTGCCTTATGGCAGAACACTGCTTAGTAAAAAAGGCCTCAAAGTCATGTTGATATATCCAGAATGTCACTACCACACTCCTAGTGCTGCGCGATTTGGAGTCAGTCTGACTGATATTTTAGTGGTCTCAGAGACTTCCGTGGCGTCCCACTGACACGAGTCTGGACTTACGTGCCATTTCTCCCTGATTCCAGCCCGGCCGTCTCTCCATCAATGTTATTATCCCTACAATTGAAAGACCCCAGCTGCATATTTGCTCCAGTCACCTAAATGAGGTCAGGCACTGTCTGTAGCATTGGTTTGAATTGTTCTGGATTCAATCACCCTGTGCCTGATTAAACAAATCAATACCCGTCCCATCCCCCCACTCCTTCTCCCCCCCACCCACTCTCCTCCCCCTCTCCCAATCCCCCCCCTCTCCCCCACCCCACTCTCCTCCACCTCTCCCAATCCCCCCCCCCACTCTTCTCCCAACACTCCCCCACCCCTCTCCTCCACCTATCCCCCCCAACTCTTCTCCCACCACACTCTCCTCCCCCTCTCCCAATCTCCCCCACTCTCCTCCCCCAATCCCCCCAACTCTTCTCCCACCACTCCCCCACCCCACTCTCCTCCCCCCTCTCCCAATCCCCCCCCACTCTTCTCCACCAACACTCCCCCCACCCCTCTCCTCCACCTATCCCCCCCAACTCTTCTCCACCACACACTCTCCTCCCCCTCTCCCAATCTCCCCCCCACTCTTCTCCCATCACTCCCCCAACCCACTCTCCTTCCTCTCCCAATCCCCCCCCACTCTTCTCCCACCCACTACCCCACACCACTCTCCTCCCCCTCTCCCAATTCCCCCCACTCTTCTCCCATCACTCCCCCACCCCACTCTCCTCCCTCTCCCAATCCCCCCCCCCCACTCTTCTCCCATCACTCCCCCACCCCACTCTCCTCCTTCTCCCAATCCCCCCCCCACTCTTCTCCCACCACTTCCCCCACCCCACTCTCCTCCCCCAATCCCCCCGTTCTCCTCCCCACATTCTCCTTCCCCAACCCCCCCCACTCTCCCTCACATTCCCCCCCCAACACTCTCCCCTACCTTATCCCACCTCCCCACACACACCCCCCACACCCCCCTCTCCCCCCCCCACACCCCCCTCTCCCCCCCCACACCCCCCTCTCCCCCGTGCTCCTACGCCTGCGCAGTTCCTCACTCTCTCCCTGCCTGTGCAGAAGTTCACAACGATCCTTCCTGTGTCATTGAAAATGCGGCTGTTTGCTTTTGCCCATCGATTTCAGCTTTAAATATGTGGCATGCTGCCCAGAGCAGCCCAGCGCAGGCAGAGCACGGGGAGGGGGGTGAAGGGCACGAGTTACACTGCACACGTTGCTCTATTCGCCCCTCTTTCAGAGAAAGGCTTGGCAGTGCCTTATTGCATTTGGCTTTTGATGAGTTGTGGACCGCTCTTATTTGGATGAATGTAGGGCAGTGATTCTACAACCGTATCACTAACCGTGCTTAATTCTGACTTTAAAAAAAATAGAAGAAAATCTTTATTTGAATGGGGATTCTGGCTCTGCACTTCTTATATCCAAGGCTTTGCAGTACAAGATGTGCAATGCAGCAGGTGAAATCTCTAGGGAAATCTTTATATTTGAAAGGGATAGAAAGCTGAAAAGTGACGCAGCGTACTCACATGTCATTACCCAGAATCCTTCTGTGCATGTTGACATGTACGCATAGTTCTTTGTCTTGGCTGAATCGGGATCCATGTTAGCCTGATGTCACTTCTTTACCCTGCTGCACAAATTGACTAACACACTGATATACATACAGTAGGATAAGTGGTCTGTTTATAAGTGGCCCGGTTATAAGTGGCCCGGTTATAAGTGTCGGCCTGTTTATAAGTGGCGGGCTGTTTAGAAGTGGCGGCCTGTTTATAAGTGGCGGGCTGTTTAGAAGTGGCCTGGTTATAAGTGGGCCGGTTATAAGTGGCCCGGTTATAAGTGGCGGCCTGTTTATAAGTGGCCTGTTTATAAGTGGCATAGGACTTGTTCTGGAGTTGAACTGAGTTGGACAAGAAGGCATCTTCTATTAAATACTCAAGGAGACGCAGCACTCTTCTGTTCTTTGATCGACATTCTAGAACACCGCCATTCATATATTGTTTATTTCTCACATCTTGCACTTATCCTAACTCCACTTTCAGTGCTCGGTCCTCGCCCAGCTCTCAACACTAAACTAACACTACTACCTGTGCCAGGCATCCTGTGCTATTATTTATATCTGCTCTGACCTCACTTCTTCCCAAACTGCACTTTGCTTTCTACCAGACTTGTTATTCCTCTAACTCCATTCATATCTCTCCTTCCCTCGCTACTTTTCTGTTCACACGAACTCCTTTCCTACCCTCTGACACTACACAGCTATATCCCCTGCACTAAAATACACCCTACAAATCTCAGGGAGGGGGAGGAGGGGTGGGGGGGGAGGCGGGGGGGAGAGAGAATGGGAAAAGGAAGAGAGAAAGAGATTGGAGGGGGAGGGACAGAGAAAAAAGCGACAAGGTGAGAGAGGATGGGGAGAGGTGAAAGAGGATGAAGGGGTGAGAGGATTGGGGGGTTGAGAGAATGGAGTGGTGGTGAGAGAGGATGGAGGTAAGAGAGGATGGGGTGGTGAGAGAGAATGGGGGCTGAGAGAGAATGGTGTGGAGAGAGGATGGGGGGTTGAGAGAATGGAGTGGTGGTGAGAGAGGATGGAGGTAAGAGAGGATGGGGTGGTGAGAGAGAATGGGGGCTGAGAGAGAATGGTGTGGAGAGAGGATGGGGGGGTGAGAGGATGTGTGGTGAGAGAATGGGGGGGATGAGAGGAGGAGGACAGGGCGAAAGGATGAAGAAGGGAGTGAGGGGATGAGAAGGAGGTTGAGGATGAGGAGGGGGTGAGAGAGGAGGGGGAGTGAGAGGCTGAGGTTGGTTGAGAGGATGGAGGAGGAGGAGGATGAGAGGTTGAGGAGGGGGGAGAAGGAGGGTGAGAGAGAATGGGGGGAGAAAGAGAGAGATTGGGGGAGAGACAGAGAGAATAGAGACAAGATGAGAGAGGATGGGGGAAGCAAAATATTCGGGAGGGGGCACTTACAGAGCCCCGCACTCTTCCCGACAACATTTAAATTAAATGCGGGGGGGCGCACAAGGCCTCTGTAAGTCCCTAACCTAGTCTCCTGCGGCTTCTTGCGACGCTTCGCCATGGCAATGCGGTGTCAAATGCCGCCGCAGGGTCACATGACATCGATGTCACATGAAGTTGTGACGTCAGAAACGCCGGAGAAAACGTAAAGGGGGGGGGGGGGGTAGTGGGATGCGAGCAGGGTGTGGGGGGGGGAATAGCATGCAGGGGGGGGGGCGCAGACAAAAAAGTTTGCGCACCTGATATAAAACATACATTTTCCCTTATGGGAAATGAACACACAAAACAAAGTGGTACACACACAAAGCCGCTGACACACATAGATCTAACACAAACACCCTGATATGTAGATGATACACACAGATTTACACATGTAAAAAGATACACATGTCTCACACATGCATATATACTGTTATACACTGCTGAGCCCATAAGCCGGTCCTACTCATAGGGGGCCATGCCCTGGATATGTGAGCAGATCTGGACACATGGAGATAAGTCTCAGTTACACGGCTCCTTCTCAGCAGGCGTCCCCACTCCCCTTTGGTTAATGACAGTCTCGGAGAAAGTCTTTTCTGTGTAAGTGACAGCGCCAGGACTCCATGCCTGCTTTAATTATAGAGCGGATTGCAATGTGTGCAAGCTGCACGGCCTTCTCTCCTCCTGACACAGGGGGAGTTGGGATGAGGGTGAGGAGGGAGGTTGGGGTGACAGATAGAGAAGCAAAAGTCATCCCATCTGCTTAGCCTTTGTGTTAGTCATTGTGACGTGATGTGCCACTGGGATATACTGATATACATACAGTGCTGACGCTCACCTTTACTTCTGCACGGATGTAACAGCCATATGGGCAAAACAGGACATGCTATGCAGTATATAACAATATATAAACGTGTGGGTCTGTGTACATGTGTGAGTGGTATGTGCAAATCTGTGTATAACATTGTATATATCAGTGTATGTACAGCAGGGCTGCACAACACGTGGCCCGCGGGCCGCATGCGGCCCGCCTGGCCTCTCTGCGTGGCCCGCGGCGGCCGGGCGCCAGTTATT
The DNA here is from genome assembly GCF_040206685.1 of Ascaphus truei. Classification (NCBI taxonomy): domain Eukaryota; kingdom Metazoa; phylum Chordata; class Amphibia; order Anura; family Ascaphidae; genus Ascaphus; species Ascaphus truei. The sequence goes on from NC_134499.1 coordinate 10,513,765, forward strand.
TAATTAATTAAATAAATAAAAAAATTTTTTTTTTTTTTTTTGAAGTTTAAAAAAATGGCGGCGATTCATCCCCAACCCCTCCTCCTTCACCTCCCCCCCCCCCGCCTCCTTCGCCTCCCCCCCCCCCCCCGCGCGCGCGGGGGCAGAAGCAGCATGAGGAGGATGCAGGATGCCGGGGACGCATGCTGGGGGCGGGGCTTAGTGCCCGGGAGAGGATGTGCTGAAAAGATGTGCTGAATAGAGGGGGGGGGGGGGGGGGGGGGTGTGTGTGTGTGTGTGGTGCAGAGGTGGGGTGTGTGTGAAAAACGTGCTGGTGCAGAGGTGGGGGGGGGGGGGGGGGTGAAAAACGGGCTGGTGGGGGGGGGGGTGAAAAACGGGCTGGTGGGGGGGGGGTGAAAAACGGGCTGGTGCAGAGGTGGGGGGGGGGGGTGAAAAACGGGCTGGTGCAGAGGTGGGGGGGGGGGGTGAAAAACGGGCTGGTGCAGAGGTGGGGGGTGTGTGAAAAACGGGCTGGTGCAGAGGTGGGGGGGGGGGGGGGGGTGAAAAACGGGCTGGTGCAGAGGTGGGGGGGGGGGGGTGAAAAACGGGCTGGTGCAGAGGTGGGGGGGGGGGGGGTGAAAAACGGGCTGGTACAGAGGTGGGGGGTGTGTGAAAAACGGGCTGGTGCAGAGGTGGGGGGGGGGTGAAAAACGGGCTGGTGCAGAGGTGGGGGGGGGGGTGAAAAACGGGCTGGTGCAGAGGTGGGGGGGGGGTGAAAAACGGGCTGGTGCAGAGGTGGGGGGGGTGAAAAACGGGCTGGTGCAGAGGTGGGGGGGGTGAAAAACGTGCTGGTGCAGAGGTGGGGGGGGGGGGGGGGGTGAAAAACGGGCTGGTACAGAGGTGGGGGGTGTGTGAAAAACGGGCTGGTACAGAGGTGGGGGGGTGCTGACATGTGGGGGGGTTGCTGACATGTGAGGGGGGGTGGGCTGCTGACATGTGAGGGGGGGTGGGCTGCTGACATGTGAGGGGGGGTGGGCTGCTGACATGTGAGGGAGGGGGGGGGGGCTGCTGGCATGTGAGGGGAGGGTGGGCTGCTGGCATGTGAGGGGAGGGTGGGCTGCTGGCATGTGAGGGGAGGGTGGGCTGCTGGCATGTGAGGGGTGGGTGGGCTGCTGGCATGTGAGGGGTGGGTGGGCTGCTGACATGTGAGGGGGGGGCTGCTGACATGTGAGGTGCAGGGGGGGGAAGTGATGTGAGGTGCAGGGGGGGTATGATGTGAGTTGCAGGGGGGGAGAGAGTGTCATATTGAGGAGAGGGGGAAAGAGTGTCATATTGAGAGGAGGGGGAGAGAGTGTCATTTAGGGGAGGGGGAGAGTGCCATATTGAAGAGAGGGAGAGAGAGTCATATTGAGGAGAGAGAGTCATATTGAGGGGAGGGGAGAGAGTGTTATATTGAGGGGAGGGGGAGAGTGTGTCATATTGAGGGGAGGGGGAGAGTGTCATATTGAGGGGAGGGAGAGAGTCATATTGAGGGGAGCTGAAGTGTCATATTGAGGGGAGAGAGTGTCATATTGAGGGGAGGGGGAGAGAGTGTCATATTGAGGGGAGGGGGAGAGCGTGTCATTTAGGGGAGGGGGAGTGTGTCATATTGAGGGGAGGGAGAGAGTGTCATATTGAGGGGAGGGAGAGAGAGAGTGTCATATTGAGGGGAGGGAGAGAGAGAGTGTCATATTGAGGGGAGCTGGAGAGTGTGTCATATTGAGGGGAGGGGAAGAGTGTCATATTGAGGGGAGGGGAAGAGTGTCATATTGAGGGGAGAGAGAGAGTCATATTGAGGGGAGAGAGTGTCATATTGAGGGGAGGGGGACAGTGTGTCATATTGAGGGGAGGGGGAGAGAGTGTCATATTGAGGGGAGGGGGAGAGCGTGTCATTTAGGGGAGGGAGAGAGTGTTATATTGAGGGGAGGGAGAGAGAGTGTCATATTGAGGGGTGGGGGAGAGTGTGTCATATTGAGGGGAGGGGAAGAGTGTCATTTTGAGGGGAGGGGAAGAGTGTCATATTGAGGGGAGGGGAAGAGTGTCATATTGAGGGGAGGGGGAGAGTGTCATATTGAGGGGAGGAGGAGAGAGTCATATTGAGAGGAGGGGGAGAGGGTGTGATTTAGGGGAGGGGGAGAGTGTGTCATATTGAGGGGAGGGGGAGAGTGTCATATTGAGGGGAGGGGGGGAGAGTGTCATATTGAGGGGAGGGGAAGAGTCATATTGAGGGGAGGGGAAGAGTGTCATATTGAGGGGAGGGGAAGAGTGTCATATTGAGGGGAGGGGAAGAATGTCATATTGAGGGGAGGGGGAGAGTGTCATATTGAGGGGAGGGGGAGAGAGTCATATTGAGAGGAGGGGGAGAGGGTGTGATTTAGGGGAGGGGGAGAGTGTGTCATATTGAGGGGAGGGGGAGAGTGTCATATTGAGGGGAGGGGGGGAGAGTGTCATATTGAGGGGACGGGGGGAGAGTGTCATATTGAGGGGAGGGGGAGAGTGTCATATTGAGGGGAGGGGGAGAGAGTGTCATATTGAGGGGAGGGGGAGAGAGTGTCATATTGAGGGGAGGGGGAGAGAGTGTCATTGAGGGGAGGGGGAGAGAGTGCCATATTGAGGGGAGGGGAAGCGTGTCATATTGAGGGGAGGGGCAGAGTGTGTCATATTGAGGGGAGGGGGCGAGTGTGTCATATTGAGAGGAGGGGGAGAGGGTGTGATTTATGGGAGGGGGAGAGAGTGTTATATTGAGGGAAGAGAGACATGGGGGGGATGCTGACATGGGATGCTTACTTGGGGGGGGGGCTGCTGACATGGAATGGGCAGGGGGGATGTGGAGGGGGTATTATGTTTTTGATGTGGTGAGGGGGAGAGATGGGTGTATGAGAGATAGATGGGGAGTATCATAAAGGTTGATAGTGAGGGGTTCTGGGGGAGATGAGGATGATGATGATGGAGAGGTGCTGGAGGAGAGATGATGATGATGATGATGATGATGATGATGATTTAACCCGTGCGGCCCAATTTTTTTTTCCTTGGAGCAGTGCGGCCCTTCTCACTTTACGAGTTGGGCAGGCCTGTACTAGGTGATATTCCCGGCGTTGCCCGGCATTGAATTTTCCCGCTCCCCCTCTGTCTCTGCTCCCCCCTCTCTCTCTCCCCCCATTGCCATCTCTCTCTCTCCATTGCCATCTCTCTCCATTGCCATCTCTCTCTCTCCATTGCCATCTCTCTCTCTCCATTGCCATCTCTCTCTCTCCATTGCCCTCTGTCTCTCTCCATTGCCCTCTCTCCCCCCCTTCCCCTTTCTCCCCAGTTAACAGCAATTGTGGCCCCCTTGCACATGAATGTGGCCCCCCGTGTTAACAGCTGGGTCCCCCCCCCGTTCACAGCTCTGCCCCCCCCCCTCACATGTCCAATTCCTCCCCCTTCAGAGCTCAGTGGGTGGGTGAGTGACTGGGTGACTGGGTGGGTGAGTGACAGGGTGGGTGAGTGACAGGGTGAGTGAGTGACTGGGTGAGTGACTAGGCGAGTGAGTGACTAGGTGAGTGAGTGACTAGGTGAGTGACTGGGTGGGTGAGTTGGTGTGTTATCTCTCCCCCCATGCATCTCTTCTTCCCCCCTGCATGTCTCCCCCCCTGCATGTCTCCCCCCCCTGCATGTCTCTCACCCCCCTGCATGTCTCCCCCCCCTGCATGTCTCCCCCCCCTGCATGTCTCCCCCCCTGCATGTCTCCCCCCCCCTGCTGTCCCCATACCTGAAGCACCAGTGGAGGCTGCAGGTAGGAGCCGGGGAAGGGAAAGGGCTGTGAGGCGCGGGTGCTGTGAGGCGGCCGTGACAGCCGCAGTTGTAGGGAGGGAGGACGTCGGCGCGGGGGCTTTGAGGCACGGTGAGCCGGCCGTGGCAGCCACAGCTGTAGGGAGGGGGGAGGACGGCGGCCGTGGCAGCCGCAGCTGTAGGGAGGGAGGAGGACGTAGGCGCGGGGGCTTTGAGGCACGGTGAGCCGGCCGTGGCAGCGGTTGGGGAGGTGAGGCGCTGCTGAGAGAGGGTGAGGCGCTGCTGAGAGAGGGTGGGGGGTGGTGGGGCAGAGGTGGGTGTCGTCGTCGTCGGCGGTGGTTCCCCCTCCCCCGCGCGGAGCTGTGTCGGCGGCGACACTACCCGCATGCTGCTGCTGGCCGGGGCTCGGGTGAGCCTGGTGGATTCCCTGGGGGGAGCCGGCGGGGAGGTGAGCTGGGGGGGTGATGGGTGGGGGGGTGATGGGGGGGAGCCGACGGGAGGTGAGCTGGGTGAAGCGGACAGTGGCCGGGTGCTTGTGCGTGTGTGGCAGTTGGGTGACGTCATAGAGCCACGCAGGCCAATGAGAGGCATGCGATCTGTAGTCGTCACTCAGCCTCTAGCCAATCAGATTCACCACATCTACAACACCACAAATTTCAATTTTATATATTAAGATATATATATATATCTATATATATAAATTTGAAAATCTTGTTTGTAAATCTCTGTAGACCATTTGATTGGACCGTCGGTCCACCCGCCCTCCCACGGCTCTCATTGGCCGGTGTGTCTGCCCCCCCCCTGTCCCACCCCCCATGGCTCTCATTGGCCGGTGTGTCTGCCCCCCCCCCCCTGTGTCCCGCCCCCCCACGGCTCTCATTGGCCGGTGCTCTAGCCCACTGTTACATTCACACACCACACCGCATACCCGCAACCTCACACACTCCACGCCTTTGAGCCCGCTCACCCTCCCCCGGCGCTCACCCTCTCCACCGGCGCTCTCCCTCTCCCCCGGCACGCTCCCTCTCCGCTCACCCTCTCCCCTGGCGCTCTCCCCCTCCCCCGGCGCTCTCCCTCTCCCCCGGCGCTCACTCTTCCCCGGCTCTCACTCTTCCCCGGCGCTCTCCCTCTCCCCCGGCGCTCTCACCCTTCTCCGTGCTCTCCCTCGGCGCTCACCCTTCCCCGGCGCTCTCGCGCTCACCCTTCCCCAGTGCTCTCCCTCTCCCCCGGCGCTCTCACCCTTCCCCGGCGCTCTCCCTCTCCCCCCGGCGCTCTCACCCTTCTCGGGCGCTCTCCCCTGGCGCTCTCCCTCGGCGCTCACCCTTCCCCGGCGCTCTCGCGCTCACCCTTCCCCGGCGCTCTCCCTCTCACCCTTTCCTGGCGCTCTCCCTCTCCCCCTTTCCCGGCGCTCTCCCTCTCCCCGGCGCTCTCACTCGGCGCTCACCCGGCGCTCTCTGTCGGCGCTCCCCCTTCCACAGACCGCTCCGACAAACACGGATTGCCGCAATAAAAGAGGGCTAAATCTATTTATGGAGAGGAAATCTATATGAGGAAACTAGCGAGATGTTCACATCGACACGAAGGGAGCGGGGGATGATCGGTTATTGATTATAGATTTATATATCATGTAGCATACTACGGACATCTCTTTGTTATATACTGACATCGCGCGTACATCAGGTATTGTGGCAATAAGACATTATTGAGATGAAACTTCTTTGCTGGCACCTACAGGGTTTTGATGGTATTCTGGAAGCCAGAGGGTCACGTGGTGATGACTTAGCTCAGATAGTGTCAACTCGCCCTCTTTTCCAAGCACGACAAGGTCTGTTTCTTTTCTTACTTTATTTTGGAGAAAGCAGGTAAAAACAGTATCTTGTGTAGAGGTGTAGATCTAAATATCTCTGTGTGTGCTTAGTAGTAAAGGGAGGTGAAAAGATAATCCTGCAGTACCATTACAGGGGTTACAGCAAGGTACTCACGAGTCCAGTGGTGTGGTGGAAAGGAAATGGCAATGTATGCTGGGTAGTAAGATACAAAAGGAAACTTATCAAAATGTGGCGCTCTAAATATTCAGATATCAATCATAAAGTATAAATTAATATAACAGTGATACTTATATAAACATATAGGAAGATGCAGCTGTAACCCGGCTGAGGTTTGCTCGGTCAATCCTCTTGGTACAGAATGGCGATGGGGTCTCCGGGAAGCGCAATATATGTAATAAAAAATAAAACAGTGATGGTGCAATATTGTTAAAGCAAAGTTAGTGAATTTAAATAGTGATGACACGGCTTTCTATATATATACTCACAAACGTGTGAGGTTTTGCAGGCACATAAAGGTATCTTTTAAGGCATTCATTCAATCGCCAGAAGATGCAGAGATCAGTGTTTCCCCGTATGTATGGACTCCCAGGAACCTTATTTAAAAGATACAACTGGACATAGTGCAGACTGTATATATAGTTTATCAAAGGTAAGTAAAATCAGTTACACTCACATATTTTCAGATACAGGTAAGCATTTTAGATCGCAATGGATCTCTCTGGCTGGGTCGATGGTGTCTCAGCTTCCCCTCTCTCGTGGCGTGCGTTCCACCAGTGCGTTCCAGACACCGGAAGTGATGTCATCCGCCGCGTCCACTTCCTGGGGTTCCAGCCGTCTCAGGGATAGAGCGTCACTCTACGCGTTTCACCACATAGGTTTCATCAGGAGTGACATCCTATTGCTTAGTGGGGATATATATACCCTCAATTCTATTCTTATTGGTTGTTAATCCACCTGATTTTGTTCAAGTTAATCAAGCATGTTTAAGACTATAGTGGAAATGGAACGAGACTATCTCTGTACCGCATATGTTATTTACTCATCTATTGGCAATAGTAAAGTGCAATTGACATACATTTTATACAATAGATCATAAAATATACATAAAATATACATTTTATACACTTGGTTTTAAAATACATTTATTGTGTCCTCAGACCATATTTGACAATAAAATAATAGTAAAATGGTTATAAAATCAATTTTTGTTTAAAATGTTAAAATAACTAAAGTGCAATATTTAAACAACAAATTTAAAAACAGACAGTCAAGGGAATCTTCCCTATACTAGGGGGATGGAGATAAAAAGTGCATACATTATGTTGGCAAAGGCAGTTTCTAAAATGAGAGTAAAAACAAATGATTAGTTCATTTTAAAATCATAAAAAAGGTTTCAAATCGAAATCTAAGTTCAGACCGGACGGAGACATAGTTTTCAATTCATACATCCAGAATGACTCTCTTTTGATCAATGCTGTGTGTCTGTTTCCCCCTCTCCAATGGGGCATAACCTGCTCTATTGCTTTGAATTTTAACCCTTTCGGGTCCGCGTTATGTGCCATTAGAAAGTGGTTTGGAACACTATGGGTTGTCATTTTTCTTTTTATATTCCCTATGTGTTCCAAAATACGTGTTTTCAGGGGTCTAATGGTTTTCCCTATGTATTGGAGACCACACTCGCATTCGATCAAATATACAACAAAGTTGGATCTACAGTTTAAATGATGTTTTATATTGTATACCTTCTTAGTGATGTTAGACTGGAAGGTATTTGTTGTTTTACAACTGTAGTGGCAGGCTGTGCAGAATTTGCAATCAAAGAATCCTTTAGGGGGATCCAACCACGTGGGATTTTTTGTGGTTAAGGGACCCCTCAAGGCGCTAGGTGCTACTAGTTTCTTTATATTTGGTGCTTTTTTATACACCATTTGGACTCTATCTGGTAAAGAGGTACCAATGATGGGATCATTCTTTAAGATTGACCAGTGTTTATTCAGTATGTTATTTATTTTGTGTGCATCTCTATTGTATTGGGTAATAAAGGGTACTTTCAGTTTGTTGTCTCCACTAGATTTTATTTTAGGAGTTAACATGGACTCTTGTGTAGAGGTGTAGGTCTAAATATCTCTGTGTGTGCTTAGTAGTAAAGGGAGGTGAAAAGATAATCCTGCAGTACCATTACAGGGGTTACAGCAAGGTACTCACGAGTCCAGAGGAATGGTGGAAAAGGAAATGGCAATGTATGCTGGGTAGTAAGATAGTCTGGGGACAGACCATCTGTGGGCAGAGCAGAGGGGGAGAGAGCAGACTAGCCCATTTGAGAGAAAGGCTGGGGCTGCTATGGCAACTCACAGGAGTGTCTGGGGGAGCTACAACATGTAGCAATAATGTTGCATCTCTAATACAGCAAGCTGCTGGGAGAGGGGAAATGGCACTGTATTTATCACACAAGCACTGTGTTTGTGTGCAGAACCAAACACATACAGCTGGCACTAATAAGCTGGCAAGCAGGGCTGCGAGGAAAGGGGGGGGGGTGAAACAGAAGTGCAGACAGGGGTATACCTGTTCCATGACAGATGGGAAAAATCTCTGTTCTGGTAAAGAAAAACCGTAATGGGACTCGGCGCATGAGCAGAAGGGTCAACGGCACTCGGCGCATGCGCAGAAGGGTCCGCAGCACTCGGCGCATGCGCAGAAAGGAACATACACACACATACCACTAGACAAATTCCAAGTGAGTATAAATATAGAAGTGCAAATAGCAAACATTTTAGAAATGTACCATTTATTATAAAAAAATGCAGAAGTGGAAAACATACAAGGTGTGTAAACATATAACACATGAATTGTATATAGAATAACATAATAGTAACTGTAATGATTATTTTTTTTAAAAAAGGAGGGGGAGTGTGTGCTGAGCACGCGCGTTCTAAGTCAAACTTCTTTACGTTTTGTCACTGAAATTGTGTTTTTATTTTTATCATTTACATTAAATTAAAGAATTTTGAGAGTCATGGTATTTACATACTGTTAAATCTAAAATATATGTATCTTACTTCAGTTATCATAAGTCAATTATATCATGTATTCCAAGTGATAGTATGGAAATTTCAACACAAAAATAAATCAAATAAATTCTACTCTCAAATCTCTTTCATTGAATTAAAAAAATATTTTTTTTAAACCAGACTGTCCATAAACCATCACCAGCAGATTTTATTCTTCTAGTTCTTGAGATTATTTAATACTGAAGAAGTGCGGTGTACGCGTGAAACGTACGTCGGTTTACTTAGGACGTCACCCATGTGACGTCATCAGAAGTGGCGACATCCTCCAGCTCAGGAGAAGGCTTGTATCGGCGGTTGCCGTTGCTCCTCACATATGATCCGCCGCGATCATACTTCCAACACACTTATCACTATTCTAATTATTTGTACTGTGCAAGTGATGTATGTTTGGTTACCTAATGCAGGGGTGAGCAAACTTTTTATGCCGAGCCCCCCGTTTTAGCCGTGAAATTTCTCGGGCCCCCCCTGCCTGATGTAATCAAAATCACATGAAAAAAAAACCTTTATTAAACGGTATACAATGTAAATACAAATATGTCTAAGGCCGCGCATATAGTGCCCGCGACGGTGACGTCACCCGTCGCCGCTAGCGAAAGTTGTATTTCGCTTTGTGGCGTCAGCGGCGCGGGCGACCAGGCCATTGATTGGTTCAGGGGCTGTCACATGAGGCGACAGCCCCTGAAAAATCAAATATCGCCGGCTTAAAAAAATCGTGTTGCCACGTCACGCTTACTATAAGCGCACGCGGCGGCGGCGGCGGCAACAATGTATTTGTTTTCGGGCGACGTCGTGTCACCGGCACTATAAGCGCAGCCTAAATACTTACATACTTCAACAGCTCGTTCTTGCAAAATTAGGCTGCATCCACGCTGCCGCTGAGAGCGGTTACATCCCCAACTCTCCAAGCATGAGCGCAGGGTGTCCTGCATAATTTTGCAAGCACGAGCGGGGAAGTGTTTACACTTTTTTTATTATTATTTCTGTACATTCCTAGTGTAGCCCTGTTTCCTATTGAACACAGTCCGCTACCATATGCTGTATAATCTGTAGGCTCGCAGGGCCTGAGACTCCGCCACAGAGAGCCTGGGGCACGCGTAATAATATGTATAACCTTGTACGTGGTTCCTCGCAGGACACTTATATATCACTCCACACACACTCGGCATATAAAACAAACGAATGACTTTACTATATTGCATAGGCAGTATATCTATCAACAGGTGTCCTCTCTCTAGAGGAGACACTATCTACTGCGTCTCGCAGGACGCTCCCACCTCCAGTGAGATAATGGATATATATATATGGGTGACTGCGCAGCCACTATGTCCCGTGTGAATAGAGTATGAATCGTTGGTGCACTTGGTGATGGTTACCTGCCGGGCACTCCAGTACCCAGGCCTGCCAAGGATTTTCACAAAGGATCAGATGCGACTGGAACCCGCGAGAGCCACCCGGGGCGATCCCACCCAGATGACTGCAGCAACCGTAGAAGGGTCTGAGCCCAGACCTCTGCTCGATATGTACTGTCTCTTTACTTTGTCTCTGAACTGACACAATAAGGGGAACTGGAACCTGTCAAGGGCCAATCCCTAGCTCCGCTCACGCTACGGGGACTCAGGGCCTAACTGGGCCGGGGTATAAGGCCTAGGTAGGGGCTGTGTGCCTCCCTACACCTGGAGCTCCGTCTTCTTCCTCCTCCTGCTAGCTCTGAGCAACGTGCGCGCCCGTCCGACCCTATCTCCCGAAATCCCAACCACCCGGTTGGTTCCCTGGCGTCACATGGTCTCGCGGTGGCTGCTGGGACTCGTAGTCCCCTACGCTCCACCCTATAGGAACTATTCCTCCTTCGCGGGCTTGGCAGCTATGCCCGTGCATGCGCGACCTCTGCTCCCTGTCAGCGCCGCAACCTTCTGCGCCTGCGCTAGTATCAACATGGCGGCGCCCTGAAGTCGCGGAACCTCCGATATACCGGAGCGTTCCCTGCCCTGCTGCAACCCTCCCATCCGACAACACAATTACGAGAGAGGGGAGCCCGGCTACATCAGTATGATTGATATAGGTGCAGCCTACTCTTTCACTTGCAGAGGATCGCAGCGAAGCAGGTTGCCAGCGGAGGAGAGCAGGAACACAGCGCTATTGCAGGGCAGACACCGGAAGGAGGGGCGTTTGACATCACAGCGCTGGGGCGTGCTCCTCCCCCGTACCTCCAAATCACGTGGCCGCCACCTGCACTATTCTGTTTGGCCGCCCGCGCACATCTTTTTTGCCTGCGCACCCAGGTTTTGCCGCACGCGCCCTGCCTAAATAATCTTGCGCCGCGGCATTCAATCACAACACCCACACACACACACAATCACAACACACACAACCAACACACACACTCAATCACAACACACACACAGACAGACAACCAACTATATACATATACACACACATATACATATACACACACACACACACACATATACACACACACACACACACACACATATATATACACACACACACACACATACATATACACACACACACATATATATACATACACATATATATACATATACACACACGTGGGGTGGGGAGGGGGGAGGGGAATGGGGGGAGGGGAAGGGGGGGAGGGGAAGGGGGGGAGGGGAAGGGGGGAGGGAGGAGGGGGAGGGAGGACGGGGGGAGGGGGAAAGGGAGGGTGGGGAAGGGGGAAAGGGAGGGTGGGGGAGGGGGAAAGGGAGGGTGGGGGTGGGGAGGGAGTAACTAAGCCTGCTCAGGTCCCCTCATGTGCTGCTGAAAACGGGGCGATAACAGACAGGAGGAGGAGGGCTTGTCTGTGTGCAGGGAAGGCCCCGCAGCAAGGCCCCGCCCCCTCTGCAGGCAAACACAGTGCAGAGAACCAGCAGGCTCCGCACGGAGCTTCTGGCCGCCCGTGCACAGCTCTGCCCGCCCCCAGGTTTCCCCGCACGCAGCCCGCGCCCCCCTAAATAATCTTGCGCCCCCCAGTTTGCGCACCGCTGACCTAATGATTGGAGGTTTTCTGTACTAACATTGCTTTCGATCAAAAACTGATATTACATCTATATTAATTGATGTAGTGACACCATAACACTATGATGGGCTAATGGTCACATAGAAAGACTGTCAGATACCATGTATACCACATTTGTTTCACTTCACTATGTACTAGATTTTGAAGGAGACTGTGGAGATTATATGTGTTGTGTGCATATCTATGTTCTCAGTATTAACCTCTTGAGGAATATATATACTGCCTACTACAAGAAACAGCTTCTGTGACACATTCATATATTTTCATGCACTAGAGCTATTTTGAGGTATCATGCAACGGTTACTGTGTTTTGGATGGTATATCATGACATAGATATACATTTGGTGCAACACCATCCATATTACTGTGACTACCTCTGCTAATCTTCTATGTATTACACGTAGATCTTAGTTCTGAGCAGGAGTTGTTATAGAGTTACTTGATGTCAGATAGTTTAGGCTATATACTATTCTATCACTATTTAATGTGGATACAGCCTACTATAAACCACTCCAATATGGGGATTTTATTGTGTTATATCTATATGTTTTTATCGTTGTGATTAAGAAATAAAACTTTATTATTTTACTTATTGATCTTCCTGGTTCTCCAAGTGTTAATAGACCGACCTACAGTAATAACCTGTGAGACTGAACACTGTCTCTTTACTATTATCCAGCATTGAGTGCTTGAGATAGGGGATTTCTTTCTGATCTTCTTTAGATCAACTCTGTAATTAAGTAATAATCCCCGAAGAAGAGGGCATTACTGGCCAATAGTGCCCTGGCTGGAAGAGTTGAAGGCCCGAGGCGAAGCCGAGGGACTTTAACCCAGCCAGGGCATTATTGGCCAGTAATGCCCTGTTCTGAGGGGATTATTACTATTATAGGCTAAATGTAGGCTTATTTCATAAATAATAGACACTTTTGTATAGTTAAATAGATTTTTTAATTAAAATAAAATGGTAAATACATGAAACCACCTCTATATACGCCTACACTGCAGATATCTATATCCACACACTGCCGCCCCCTCTGTATACACACACAACACAGCAGCTCAACACACAACACAGCAGATCTACACAAACACAAACTGCTGCTACACACACACACAACACAGCACCTACTCACACACAGCCACACACACAACACAGCACCTCTACACACAACACAACACAGCACCTCTACACACAACACAACACAGCACCTCTACACACAACACAACACAGCACATCTACACACAACACAACACAGCACCTCTATACACAACACAACACAGCACCTCTACACACAACACAGCACCTCTACACACAACACCTCTACACACACAAACTGCTGCTACACACACAAACTGCTGCTACACAGAAATACAACACATCAGCACAGCACACCCACAGCTGCTGCTACACTCATAAACACTGGTGCTGCTGACTGACACACACACACACACACACACACACACACACACACACACACACACACACACACACACACACACACACACACACACACACACACACACACACACACACACACACACACACACACACACACACACACACACACAGAGAAACTACAGCCAGAAACAAACTGCAGACAGACCCTCACTTGCTTTGCAGACTCACTCTCCCTCACCCCACCAATTCAACTGAATCTTCTCAGTTCACGGAGCAAGGGGGAGGAGTCAACCCGTAGCTGATACTTTTTAACCAATCCCCTGCCCTGTCTCAGAGCTGCTCCTACTTTTAGACCAATCCCCTGCCCTGTCTTGGCTCTTCTGAAAGCTGATTGGCTGAAAATAATCACATTGAAATCAACATTTTGCAAGCAGCTAAATTTCCGGGCATTACTGATTAGATAATGCCCGGAATTTTAACCAATCAGAGGGCAGGAATTTCAATAATGCCCTGAATTTTACTGCTTTAGCCTATAATATATATTATATTGGTCCCCAAAGCACCTGCTTTAATTTTTGCATATACACTATAGGATATTTATGGTGGAAGCGGTCTCATTTCTCTCTAATTTTTGTTAGCGATACATTGACAACATTTTTATCACCTGACCAAGTTTGTTGAAAGTTTTGTATGAGTTTATTGACTATTTGAATTTGTACATCAAATTTTATTCAGAGATTAGCTGTACACAGGTAAATGTAGTGGATATTATGGTTGTGTTTGATAATGGCAAGAACAAACTGTGACGGTAGGGGTTGCTGGCATCACAAAACTGTTATGAAGCCCAGCTAGCTACCCCTAAATCTATCTAATTTGGCCACCGTTGTAAGGCTTCTTTTGGCCAAATGTATTTAACACCTGGGGAAGAACAGGGGATGTGTAAATGTATTTCAAAGTCTGTTTGTTATTACCTGTAAATGCAATCCCACAGTTTAGTGAATCACTATTCTTCTGCGCTTTGAGTGTCAGCTCTACCAAAAGGCAAATGAGATATTCCATTCTTACTATAATTTCTATGTTGAAGATGTGTACAGAATTGATAGGATTAGGGACAGCTAGGTGTCGGGACTCCTGGGGGGAGGTGAAAGGCTGATATTCAGGTCTGGGAGTAAGCGCATTGTATTGCACAGACTGATTTAATCAGGGATGGGTTCCTCATGCCCTCTGGCTGTTGTGGCCCAAACTCAATCAATGTCCAGCAGCCCCCTCCCATGTAAATTATAGCCACAGAGGGATATATAAAGGGGTGCTGCTGATCAGAGAATCAGTCTACTTCCAGGGAGACACTCTGGGAAAGAGTGTGGAGATCTGCCTTCAGAGAACATCTGAGAGCAGAGAGGCTAACACACTGAGAGACATTCTGTAAAGGAGTTTGATCTTTACAGTGACCAGCGGGAGAGATATCTCAGAGGGGCTGCTGTGTGTGATCAGCACTCTGAGATCCTGGATGAGAAGCGGACAGGACAAGCCTTCTTGAAGCAGGCCCCTGCACCTAGCGAGGCTAGAGTCTACTCCCCAGGCCTCCAGTTGGCATTGTATCGTGTTTTGTACATCTTTGTTTGTCTGCTGGCGTGTCAGAATAAACCCCATTTTATTCTACAACTTTGTCCTGTCTGGTGCCAGTGATCCCGGTGGTTTTGGTGTTAAAGTACTGGTCTCCCGTGACACAAACTATGCAAAAAGTGCACAAAGCAGCACACTGCCCAGGGAGACAGGTGAATTAAAAATAATAAATATTTATTGTCTATCAAACATGACAAAAAAGGAGGTGTGAACCCTCCTACGTGTTTCACACAACACGGTGCAAGCACAAACAAGGACAAGTTTTGAGATCAAAAGTTTAATTACTCGTCAAAGTGAATTAGTTATCTATTTACTTAATTGTCCTTGTGACATTGGATATGTTCGCAACACCAAAAAAGTATTCTAAAGATCTGTATTATTGTACATCGAAGTAATATCAAATGCGCACAAGAAAGTGCTGAGAAGGGTATTTTATGAGACAAGTCCTGTGGCATCTCACTTTGTGACCCACAGGCATATGGGCTTTATCAATAAAGAGAGATAGTGTCAATTTGGCATTACCGCATGGAAAATCTCATTGACTTGATTGGGAGTTTCCGTGTGTTAGTGCTGAGTCGGCTCTATCACTGTCATGATTGTGCTCGCCACAAACCAGGACCGGACCGCGGGGCTGAGGTGGGGTTGTATAATCACCGACCTTAGACCGCGCAGACTGGTCCAGAGTGCGTAGTTCGTAGTCGTTCTTAGCAGGGTCGGGACTGGAGAGAGCAGCGTGGTCAGTGGACGAGCCAGGGTCAGGATTGGAGACATCAGGGAGAACGTTATCCAGGCGGAATTTCGGCAACAGGTAGTCAAGTCGGTTCCGCTTCAGCGTAGAAGCGGCAGGGCAGGAGCGGATACTGCGCGTGTGGCGACCATGGCCCATGGTACCGGTCTCCGGAAGGGGTAGGCAAACCAGAGTGGGCAAACTGCCAGGCAGCACTGGTAAACCAGTGCTTCAACGCAAGAGTCCAGAACGGGCCTGTGCAAGGAGAGAGAGAGAGCTACAGACCTTAGGACTAGTGGACCGGCCTCTGCTAAGGGAAGGGCAGCAGGCCTCAGGAAACAGGGAGCTGAAGTAAACACTGGAGATCCTCCGCTTCAGCACAGGAACCAGGACACGGCCTCTGCAATGGAGAGAGAGCAGCAGGCCCCAGGAACCAGTAGACAGGCCTCTGCTATGGAAGGACAGCAGGCCTCAGGAAACAGGGAGCTGAAGTAACCACTGGAGAGTCCTCCGCTTCAGTACAGGAACCAGGACATGAACTAGGTACATGGAACATGAACATGGAAACTTAACGAGAGATAACAAGCCTAGGGCTTGTGGCAGAACACATGTAACATCCAAGAAGGATTATGCTCGGCAGAGAAGCATTGTGGGAAAGGTGTGTTTAAAGGTCAGTGAACCAATAGCAGAAGGGGCGTGTGACAGCATTGCTCTAATGAGTGAACCCAGGCTGGGGCTGCAGTAATAGCTTGCACAGCTGCAGTAGATATCAGGGGAAGTATTCCAGGACTGCACAGGTCTGTAAGGCAAGGTAAGCGGTAAACTAAGGTATGGATTCCTTACAATCACACTTTATTGAATAAGAAACATGGTACATCCTCTTTGATTTGCCTGGCCATTGAGCAAGTAAAACCACTTCTTAGAGGAGGGTATATACACACAAATAGATAATGACAGTATGAAAGAAAGAAAGTGTGTAAGAAAGAAAGAAAGTGTGGAAGAAAGAAAGAAAGAAAGAAGAAATGGTACATGGGGATATGTGAAGGAAATATGTTGGTTTTGCATATTTTTCCAGGTATCCTTTGTCTCACCACATGGTGTATAGGTGGACTTGTTTCGGTTATATATGCGAATAGATCTACTCTTAAATAGGTCTCTCTTTTGCTCTTACATCATGTCTCTAATCTTCGTGATCTTCCTCTCACTCACTCTCTGTTGCAGATCGCTGCTCTAAAATCTCCCAGCTGATTAACCTACTGCCATAGTAATGCATAACAAGCCTGTCCAGCAGAGAGAGAGTGGAGTGTTGATGCGGTGCAGTAACACACTGCGTACACATAACTCTGATTCATACCGTGCCAGCAGGGGTTATTTTATAAGCTGACGTGACTAGCCATCCCGTTTCCTGATCACCCCTCATCTGCGTTAATTACTGTATTTAAAGAGGATGGGCAGGGAGACGGGGGACACTGCTAACGCCTCTCCCACTGCTCCTGCCTCTCAGATGGCAGTTTCCCCACCAGCTTCATTAGCTCCGGACCCTTAATCTTCAAGGAGGATGAAGCAGAGCTAATTAATGGCTGGGTGACAAGGAGACAAGTCCCAGAGATCTTCCAGGTGTGACAGCGTAGGAATGAAAATTAAATCTGTGCTCATTTTCGTGTTAACTTGTGCCTTGTAAAGCAGGGCTGCCCGACTGCTGGGCTGTTACACGCAGCTTGGCGAAGGGGTGTAATCTGCCCACCCCCCTTCAGCCCCCCCCGTCACTGCCCATGAGTTAAATGGACAGGAGGACAACCTCTTTTCTCTGAAGCTGGGAAGAACGTAGCAGACTGATCCCTTGGAGAGACACAGACACACAGAGAGACGCTTTAGTGCTTCCACTAACCAACCCCTGAGGCCTGAAGTCAGTGGTGTTTGGGGGTCAGAAATGTCATTTGAACCCTTTGTGTGCCCCAGGATTTGGTCACTATATCATGGGGTGTGGCAACCCAAGTGCCCCATGGCATAGTATTGTATTGTATTGTATGTCTTTATTTATATAGCGCCATTAGTGTACATAGCGCATCACAGTAGTAATACACGTGGTAATCAAATAAATAACAGATAATATAAATAACAGATCATGGGAATAAGTGCTTCAGACATAAAAGTAACATTAAGGAAAAGGAGTCCCTGCTCCGAGGAGCTTACAGTCTAATTGTTAGGTAGGGAGAACGTACAGAGACAGTGGGAGGGAATTCTGGTAAGTGCGTCTGCAGGGGGCCAATCTTTATGTATCATGTGTTCAGAATATCCACGGTGCTACTCATATGCTTCTTTAAGCAAGTGTGTCTTAAGGTGGGTCTTAAAGGTGGATAGAGAGGGAGATAATCGGGTATTGAGGGGAAGGGCATTCCAGAGGTGTGGGGCAGTCAGTGAAAAAGGTTTAAGGCGGGAGAGGGCTTTAGATACAAAGGGGGTAGAAAGAAGACATCCTTGAGAAGAACGCAAGAGTCGGGATGGTGCATAGCGAGAAATTAGGGATGAGATGTAAGGAGGGGCAGAAGAGTGTAAAGCTTTAAAAGTGAGGAGAAGAATGGAGTTGCTACGTCATCCTCTTTTTTACTCGTTTTGTAGGGGAGATCGTGACGGGAGCGCAGAACGTAGTCTGTCATGCGGGGAGCTGGCAGAGGAGATCTTATCCTCTTCCGTTTCCGGATTGGGGTGACGCCGCTACCAGAGCGGTCACGTGATGACCATTTGCCGGAGCGTGCAAAGGGTTAATAGAAAAATCCTGCTTATTCCTGAGACTCCGCTGAAGTCTGCGCGACGCTGCTGCGGAAAATCTGTGAGACTCACAACAAATCAGGAGAGCGGACATATCTTCCCAGTGTACTCACTTATCAGCCGGTACTGTACCTGTTTGTGGGGTTCTCTAGGTAAGGAAAACCAGGAGTACCTGTTATTACTATTCATACCCGTGTTGGAAGGTAGAGGAGGGAACCCTCGTCTGCCTCCTGCAGCTCTGGTTAAAGCTCAGAATCCTTAGCCTATTGCATCAGCTAGGGACAGGTAGCATACAGTGCGTATTACCTATAAACACGTATATATACTGTATGTAACCCATGTTCTCCCACGCTAAGGGAGATTCACTGCAGTTACCTGGTGTTGGTGCTACCTGTTAGTTTCACAGGAGGCTCTGAGCATCTGCCGGTGGTAGTGGGGATTATCAGGACAGGCTTTTAGGGATCTTGACAGCAAAAGATGAACCAGAGCCCTGGCTCCACACTTCCAACTCTCTTCCCTCAGGGGAGTGGGATCAGCTATCCCATATTCCACCAGGGTGTATGGGAGTCAGGGATAGACCTTTGGGGCCTCAAGCCCTGGGAGTTGAGTCCAGGGACCAAAAGAGTGTACAAGGCGCTGCAACATCAAGCAAAGAACTGTCAAGATCTCTAAAAGCCTGTCCTGATAATCTCCACTACCACCGACGGATGCTCAGAGCCTCCTGTGAACCTAACAGGTAGCACCAACACCAGGTAACTGCAGTGAATCTCCCTTAGGGTGGGGGAACATGGGTTACATTTGGAGGCGCTGCTGAGATTTCAGACCTGGGGTGCCCAAATTTAGTACAACCTAATTATGTTGATGATCATGTCATTACTGTCCAGGCGGGAGGTCTATGACTGGGCCTTGAGAAGCTACGCACCACCCCAGCAGATGCTCGCCATTGGGCAATTACGACATTTGTATAGTACTAGTGCAGTTCCCGGGCCTATGGGCCGCGCATATCCTAGCCCACCGAACAGACCCAGAAAACGTACGGTGCGCAGTGCTAGTTGCAGGTGGGTGTGACAACGGAAGAAGGAGGTACTCCCACCATACAGTTTCGTGGAGTGCTGGATAGCGGGTGCCCTATAATCCAGGGGAACGCAAACTTTCTGTGCTGCGCAACCCTACCCGCCAGCCCCTATGCTCGCGCCCCCCACCTTATCTAATATCCAGCATCAAATGATGCGCGGGGTCATTTGACGCCGCGTTGCCATGGCGACGCATCACCGAAGATAAAGTAGGAGAAGCCCTCCAGGGGGTTGTACCCCCCACCTTGCGCACCCCTGCTATAACATTTCCAGAAATACCTGTGAAGATAGAGCCCTCTAGTTTCGCCTCTGACAGGCAGGAGCTTCCGATGGTTGTGTCTTCACCTTCCGCAGGAAGTCCTAGCAGGAGCGAGGCCAGTGCCGTGTCCGGCAGCAGCTGACCATCTGGTCGGAGCAGACGCAGTTCCCGCAACTCGGATGGAGATCAGATGCTCGCAGAAGCTATCCAGCAGTTGGCTGAGAACCTGGGGTGAGACGTCTCAGGCACAGCATTATTGTAAGCTGAAAGCGTTTTCAGGGGTATTGCCCACGTCCGTCGGAGAAGAGGCATTCGAAGCTTGGAAGGGCCATACCTTGCAAGTACTGGAGGAATCGTCTTGCACGAAGCTGTTAAGAGGCAGCGGATAATGGAGTCCCTAAAACCCCCCACCTCTACAATGGTGAGAATGTAACGAGAACAGAATGCAGATTCTACGGCACCGAGGTTAGTGGACTTCTTAACTCAGGTCTACGGCCTAGAAGAGGACGAAAGCGAACTCTGGACTAAGTTCTATAGTCTTAGACAGAAAGAAGGGGAAGAGCTGTCCGAGTTTATACAACGGATACAGTTGTACACCTTTTGCCTGGAATATCCATTCACATGGAGCCCATTTAAGCAGATGCATCGCCGTTCACACAGCTTGTAAGCACAGCATGGGACACAGTGAATGGATATTCCAGGCAAAAGGTGACACATTGTGTGCTCATTTGCATGTCATTTCCCAGAATCCCTTGCTGCAGTGGAAGCACTGTATGCTGGGTGATAATGGTGAAAGGCAGGGTTGCAGACCTAAGACATGTGAATGTGCTCACACGTGATATACTCTATATAGATATATACTGAATTATACTTGTTGGGTGAATATAAATATATAGAAAAATATACACAGGTCCTATTGGTAAAATACAGTTATGTTACGTGTCGTGTATAGCTGTGTATTCCAGTCTCGTGGTGACACGGGTGTCCATCTGTCTCCGGTTACACTTTAAAAAAGCAGCTTGGCTATTCTCGTTTTAGGAAAACCGCCACTGGCCTTGCCAGGATTATTAGAGTGCAGACCTGGTGATGTGGCGTCGGTTTCGGTCTCGTAGGGTTAATTCACAACGTTTGTGCCGCGGTCGCTTTTTTTTTTTTTTTTTTAATCGTTCTATGAAATTGGTGTTCCTGCTGAAAAGGAACAGTCGCCATTTTTGTTGGAGGCCTAGGGGGGAAAATTAGTCCTTTTTAGGGCAAAGATTAATTACTCCCTGTTTTGCTAAGCAATGTACAGCACAGTATACACAAGCAGGACTATCATATGGTACGTATTTTATTGTCTGCATGGAAAGAAATCTCATTTAGACGAAAAGACCATTTTACACTCTGTTATTGGAAAACTGATTGGTGCAGCACTGACACCTTGTGGTTAAAAAGCATAATTACTGCAAATACTTTAAAGCGCCAATCTGTGTTATTAATAATAATAATCATAATAATAATAATAACTATATTTATATAGTGTTTTTCTCCCAATGGGACTCAAAGCACAGTTACATAAAAGGAAAAAAGAAGAAAACCTTTAAGGTTATTAACAAGACCAACAATTTCTTCAAAGTGCAGGTCTCCTCAAAGACAGAGATACAAAGTACAGCTCTACTCACACATTCATAATGCAATTCATCCAGGAACAGAGGAAAGACAATGTTTCAGATCCCATAGGGACCTTTCATCAGGTACATAGTAACACACAAAGCACATTTAAATATTGTATTTTGGCACCAAAAACCTCCCTCAGCAGCGGATGCCAATTAAGTGTAGCACACCAGCACATATACCATAAGAATACATAGTAGCGTATTAAAAGGGAGCAGCGCATATTTATATCAGCGTGACATGTTGTGACAATAGAAAAAACATTGTAAAAACAAATTCCCAATACCTTATATCTTATATCTCATTTCTAAACCTGCAAACTGTAACCAGGAAGTGATCAAATGGAAGGCAGTCAGTGTTACAGTCCCCTCCAGCCCGGCTGTGATCAGAGGAAGTGTCCGGAGAGGTACACAGTGTCATAGCAACCAGAAAACAACTCCGAAATCTCGCTGTGTGGTATACAAATCAAATAAGCTTTATTGGCATGACGAAAGAACATTTAGGTATTGCCAAAACACGAATAATAGGGGGTGGGGTACAACAATTACACAGTACATGAATAATAAAGGATGGGGTACAATGATTACACAGTACATGAATAATAGGGAGTGGGGTACAACGATTACATAGTACATGAATAATAGGGGGTGGGGTATAATGATTACACAGTAAATGAATAATAAAGGGTGGGGTATATTGATTACACAGTACATGAATAATAGGGAGTGGGGTACAACGATTACATAGTACATGAATAATAGGGGGTGGGGTATAATGATTACACAGTACATGAATAATAAAGGGTGGGGTATATTGATTACACAGTACATGAATAATAGGGAGTGGGGTACAACGATTACATAGTACATGAATAATAGGTGGTGGGGTATAATGATTACACAGTACATGAATAATAGGGGGTGGGGTATAATGATTACACAGTACATGAATAATAGGGGGTAGGGTATAATGATTACACAGTACATGAATAATAGGGGGTGGGGTATAATGATTACACAGTACATGAATAATAGGGGGTGGGGTATATTGATTACACAGTACATGAATAATAGGGGGTGGGGTATAATGATTGCACAGTACATGAATAATAGGGGGTGGGGTACAACGATTACACAGTACATGAATAATAGGGGGTGGGGTATAATGATTGCACAGTACATGGGTAACAGTTACACACAGGGATGTGGGGGTTAGTGGGCGTCTCTCAGCCTGTGGCAGGTGCTGATATAGTGTGCAGCCATTTCTGCCGTGGTTTCATCTTCTCCCAGGAGGATCGCTATTTTTTGGTTCTCTTCTATATTATTAAAGTTCTTGATAAGAGCTGTGAGTTTCTCCAGGTGGGCACTCCTCACTTCAGAGTATTGTGTGCAACGCAGCAGGATGTGTGTTTCATCTTCTACCTCTCCTAGCTCACTTCGCTGGCACAGTCTCATCTCCCGGGGCTTCCAGTTCTGTCTGTGTCTGCCTGTGTCTCTCACACACCTCTCCTAGCTCACATCGCTGGCACAGTCTCATCTCCCGGGGCTTCCAGTTCTGTCTGTGTCTGCCTGTGTCTCTCACACACCTCTCCTAGCTCACATCGCTGGCATAGTCTCATCTCCCGGGGCTTCCGGTTCTGTCTGTGTCTGCCTGTTTCTCTCACACACCTCCTAGCTCACATCACTTGCACAGTCTCATCACCCGGGCTTCCAGTTCTGTCTGTGTCTGCCTGTGTCTCTCACACACACCTCTCCTAGCTCACATCGCTGGCACAGTCTCATCTCCCAGGGCTTCAAGTTCTGTCTGTGTCTGCCTGTCTCTCACACACCTCTCCTAGCTCACATCGCTGGCACAGTCTCATCTCCCGGGGCTTCCAGTTCTGTGTCTGCCTGTGTCTCTCACACACCTCCTAGCTCACATCGCTGGCACAGTCTCATCACCCGGGGCTTCCAGTTCTGTGTCTGCCTGTGCCTCTCACCCACCTCTCCTAGCTCACATCGCTGGCACAGTCTCATCTCCCGGGGCTTCAAGTTCTGTCTGTGTCTGCCTGTCTCTCACACATCTCTCCTAGCTCACATCGCTGGCACGGTCTCATCACCCGGGGCTTCCAGTTCTGTCTGTGTCTGCCTGTGTCTCTCACACACCTCTCCCAGCTCATATCGCTGGTACAGTCTCACCTCCCGGGGCTTCCAGTTCTGTCTGTGTCTGCCCGTCTCTCACACATCTCTCCTAGCTCACATCACTGGCACAGTCTCATCTCCCGGGGCTTCCAGTTCTGTCTGTGTCTGCCCGTCTCTCACACATCTCTCCTAGCTCACATCACTGGCACAGTCTCATCTCCCTGGGCTTCCAACCACAAAAAAAAAATTGTTTTAGCCACATTGCCCAGGAAGAGAATATATTTGAAAAACAAGTGGTGAAAGTCCATCCTTCTTCTACAGGAGTCGGGATGCTGCATCTCGGATATGCTCAACTAGGTCATGAATGGTACTGTTGTTATCAGGGACAGCTTATCCACCATAGCCAGACAGGTCAACCGTCCGGAGGAACGTCTCATAGGACAGCAGTGGAAAAAACTGCTGATGTCACTAGGTCCATCAAGCCGTGCAGAAATAGAGGGTAAACTCATTGAGGTATGAGCCAGCCCAATTGATACAAATGCGTTACCATACATCTGGAAAGCTGACACACTCGTGAAATATCACACGTTACATTGCTGATATTGTGGAATACAATAAGGTGCACCTTACAAATTAACACTAAAAACAAATTGGAGGATACATCCTGTTTTGTGGGGAATAATCGAATGAGAAGAGACCAATCCTCTACAAGTGATCAAATGGACTACTAGAATTCATCCAACCTCCATTTATTGTGTACTACCTGGCTCTACTAATGGGACTTGAGATATATATTTAGTTATATACAGTGTTCGACAAATCACCCAAAAATCTACTCGCCCAACCAAAAAATCTACTCGCCACCTAGTCCCGCCCCCAACCCGCCCCTAGTCCCACCCCCAACCCGCCCCTAGTCCCGCCCCAAACTCCACTTTAAAATAAAATATATAAATAAAATACATTTAATAAATTCCTAGTCAGAACAACATTCGTTTTTGACATAAATGTATTTATTGTATTACATTATACTACAATGTGTGTGTGTGTGTGTGTGTGTGTGTGTGTGTGTGTGTGTGTGTGTGTGTGTGTGTGTGTGTGTGTGTGTGTGTGTGTGTGTGTGTGTGTGTGTGATCTAGAAATAAAAGCCAGGTGTGAATGACTAGTTTCCTGAACCCCTTAACCAGTGTCTGGACATCCCCGCTTCACAATATCTAAAGCAGCAATCCCGCCTGGGATCTTACCTGATCCGCAGTCCCTCAATGTCCAGGTACCCGCATTCCCGCAATGTTATACATTGGAGGGGATGTGTTCCCTACCTGTCTTCTGGGTTAGGGAAGGATTCCGATGTTTCCTGTGTGAAGCTTGAGTCAGATCTGGAAGAAAGCAGTATAGGTTATTTCGGTGTAGTATAGGACAGTTAAGATATACAGGGTAAATAAGATATCCAGATCCAGAGTGAGAGACAGACAGAGTGTGGGTGAGACAGACAGAGAGAGTGTGGGGGAGAGAGACAAAGAGAGTGTGGGGGAGAGAGACAGAGAGAGTGTGGGGGAGAGAGACAAAGAGAGTGTGGGGGAGAGAGACAAAGAGAGTGTGGGGGAGAGAGACAGAGAGAGTGTGGGGGAGAGAGACAGAGAGAGTGTGGGGGAGATAGACAGAGAGAGTGTGGGGGAGAGAGACAGAGAGAGTGTGGGGGAGAGACAGAGAGAGTGTAGGGGAGAGAGACAGAGAGAGTGTAGAGGAGAGACAGGGAGAGTGTAGAGGAGAGAGACAGGGAGAGTGTAGAGGAGAGAGACAGGGAGAGTGTAGAGGAGAGAGACAGGGAGGGGAGAGAGACAGGTAGGGGAGAGAGACAGGGAGGGGAGAGAGACAGAGAGAGGAGAGAGAGAGGAGATAGGGGGGGGGACTGACTGATGGGGGGGAACTGGGTGAGGAGATGGTGACTGACTGGGTGACTTTGACTGACTGGGTGGGGGGGTGACTGATTGGGGGGTACCTCTGGTGTCACACACACACACACACACACACACACACACACACACACACACACACACACACACACACACACACACACACACACACACACACACACACACACACACACACACACACACACACACACACACACACACACACACTCCCATATAGACACACACACACACACACACACACACCCATATACACACACACACACTCCCATATACACACACACACACTCCCATATAGACACACATACACCCATACACACACACCCACACACACACACCCATATACACACCCACCCACCCATACACACACACACACACACACACACACACACACACACACACACACACACACACACACACACACACACACACCTATATACACACACACACACACACACACACACACACACACACACACCCATATACACACACACACAAACCCATATACACACACACACACACACACACACCCATATACTGTACACACACACACACACACACACACACACACACACACACACACACACAGCGGGAACCGGAGGGACATCCCCGCTCCCATCTCCTGCCCCGGGGGCTGTCACGCGGTGACAGGGAGAAGCGGGAACCGGAGGGACTGTGACGGGGGGAGCGCCGGGGACAGGAGAACACCCCCGCTACCACCTCCATAACTGCGGGCAGCGGGAGCGCTGGGGACAGGGGGTAAGGCACAGATTATACTTACTGTGTCCTCCATGGAAGAAAAAAAAAAAAAGAATGGCCGCTCATTGGGGGCGGGCTCATATAGAGCCTGGCCACGCGTCCAAAAAGCCTGGGAGCGCGCGCCAATCAGCTGTCAGGTAGGGGGAGTTTTTTTTTTTTTTTTCAGCGCGAGCAGGGGGGAAATTTAAAAAAACAAACACGTGTGCTGCTTGGGCCAATAGCTACTCGCCCGGAGGTTAAATCCACCCGCCCCAGGCGTGTAAATGTATAGGATTGTGGAACACTGTATATATATATCTACAACAAAAAGCAGCAGCCAGCACTCCAAGCAACAAATGTAAAGTCAAGGTGCATGCTCCATAGAAATCAATATAGAAACCCTGTCTTCCCATAAGAGAAGGCACAAAAGCAGCAACACTCAGATACAGCAAAAAGACATGTATTAGCAGTGACAAAACAGCACACTATAAACCCAACGTTTCAGTCCTGGCAGGACCTTCCTCAGGGGAGTGCTACCAGACGATGACACCCGGAGAACATATATACCCCATAGTTCACCATGTGAGGACAATTAGAGGCAGCTAATTGTACAATCCTGGACCTCCACGAGTGCAATCAGTGTATGAGGTAGCACGGCAGCCATCTTGGAAATCAGGAGACATAGCAATGCTCGCTGTCGCACATGTGCAGGTGAGTACAGGCTCCCCCGGTGGACAAAAAAATCCTAGCGTCCAATGTTGCTAGGAAACGCATGTGTGGCGTCATGAAGTCCTGGGACGTCAGCTCAAATATGTTACAACTTGAAAGTCGCATAATTTTTGAACTGAACACAATGACTCCGCGAGGACTAAATGAAGATTTCAAATTAGGATGTTTTTTGTGATTGCATCTTTTGAATTTTTGTTCTGTGTCCTTTTCTCTTCATTAATGCATAGATGCTCATAATTAGGTTTCCATTGCCGGGACTTTGCATTATTGTTCCCCAATGGTGCAGTACAGAATATTAATATTTAACCAGTATGCCATTTACAATTGCCTAATTTATATGCATGTTCTTGCTTCTACACCTCCTCCTTTCCCTTGTTATCCCTCCCTCCCCTTGCCATCTAAACAGTCACCCTCAGCTCTGGAAATTGTTTTTATTCCCCTTATGTGTTGATTCACTTGTTCCTTCACTGTCATTTTCTCTAGGGAGCTGCCACGCTGATGCAATTGACACTGAATGGGGTACCAGATTGGGGTGACGTTCTGGTGCTGTCACAGAGCCTTGCACATGCGCAACTTCACTTTGAGCTGACTTCCCAGGACTTTATGACGCCACACATGCGTTTCCTAGCAACATTGGACGCTAGGATTTTTTTGTCCACCGGGGGAGCCTGTACTCACCTGCACATGTGCGATAGCATACATTGCTCTGTCTCCTGATTTCCAAGATGGCCGCCGTGCTACCTCATACACTGATTGCACTTGTGGAGCTCCAGGATTGTACAATTAGCTGCCTCTAATTGTCCTCACATGGTGAACTATGGGGTATATATGTTCTCCGGGTGTCATTGTCTGGTAGCACTCCCCTGAGGAAGGTCCTGCCAGGACCGAAACGTTGGGTTTATAGTGTGCTGTTTTGTCACTGCTAATACATGTCTTTTTGCTGTATCTGAGTGTTGCTGCTTTTGTGCCTTCTCATATGGAAAGACAGGGTTTCGAGAGAGAGAGGAGAGAGAAGAGAGAGGAGAGAGGAGAGGGGAGAGGGGAGAGAAGAGAGAGAGAGAGAGAGGAGAGAAGAGAGAGAGACCCTGTCTTTCCATATGAGAAGGCACAAAATCAGCAACACTGACATATATATCATACCCTGTTGCACTGGTCCTGGGACTGACTAGTCCAGTTTTTTGCTTTTATACTAGTATAATTTCAGCCAGTCTAAATTAAGAAGTTACTGTGCGCTTGCTGCTCTCGCGCTTTATATATATTTTTGAATCACTGTTCATACACTAATACAGTGATATATGTTTTATGTAATCCCCTCTTTATTGAAGGTTATGTTTTATTTGGGTGGTGTGCAACAAAGCGATCTCTTTTGAGAGCACCTCTTGTGTTTTCAGTTTTTGTTTTCGGTCTATTACGGTCACAGTGTGCACCCAATAATATCGCTATCATCAATTATTCTGCATGTTGTCTATTAGTTCAGAGATGGAGTTGATTGTGAGCGTAGGGGGTAACCCGGCTCCAAATAAAGGTTTAAGCCCATTTGGTTACCCCTGATACGTAATAAGGGTTCAAGAAGAGTCAGCTCTTGCACCCAGTGTTGTATATGCATAACCTGTAATTGTGCGGTAATCAAGTATTTTATGTGTTTTTACCTTTCCAGGAGTGCCAGCAAGCAGAGATTGCAGTGGTATGAGTTTCAGGGGATGTGGGGGGGGAGGGGGAGGGGGGTACCAGGTTTGATTCCTGGATGCATGTAGACACATTGTCCCAGCAAAATCTTCACTTGAGAACGCTGGCGCGACTCACCACAGGGGTTCCCTGCTTCAGCACAGACCAGAAAGGTAAAAGGGGCATAGGGATGTGAGGTGTCCCTGTAACAGTCAAGGGGTCTCTAGGTTAATGGGGATACCCAGTAAATGCCCAGGTCACCCAGAACCGGTCTAGGGGTTCTGAGGGCTCCAATCATACATCTAAGGTTCTGAGGGGATTCTTAGAATCCATACCAAGTCCTGTGAATGTACAATTTATTTCATGATCTTGTTTGCTCAATGTATGATCCGGATAAAGAGGTGTAAATGGCCCGGTCTCCTGTGACATTGATCATTAGCCTTCCTGTTTCTTTACCTGTTAGATATCTTTGTGGGGAATAAAATACATTACAGATGAGAGGGGCTTCCTGATTGCACTTGTGCTTTGGCAGAAGTATATATGTGACCCTATAAATCTCCCTCACACCCGGGCTTGGCAGTGTGTCACTAGTGCAGCGTCCTGGGTAACAAACACTTAGCTGTTAGTAATAGATAAAACGGATAGAAAAGAAACTACACATAGGTTTGATTAAAGAGAGTATTTAATTTAAATAATGCATCTCTCTGCTGGTAGGGGCCTGCAGCACATTGCAGAGCGATATAGTAACATGCAGAGCAATGCACTGCAGGCCCTTCCGGCAGCACAGTGGTAAAGAGAAATGCACAAAGGGCAGTTTGTTGCTGTGATCCAGAGGAAGGCGAAACATAACCCCTGCTGTGCTGGGGGGAAAAAAATTCCTTCCTGACCCCATTTAAATGGCGATCGGATCGTCCCTGGATCACTGCGCATCAATTACCCCACTCTCACTCATTTCCTCCCCCGACACACACACACAATCCCCCTGGGGATACTGTATCTGAGTCTACTGAGAGATACTCTCTCATACTGATACAGACTCAGATACAGTATCCATGTGCCGCCATTAAAGGGTGTTATTGTACCGGTAACCAGCAGTCCAGCTATTCCTTTTTCCCCACGCGTGTGCATCGTCTCTTCACTCTGGATCTATGGACATTTACAAGACTGGAGCACGCTGACGGTCTAAGGAGACGCTCAAATCAGTGAGTACAAACATATCTATTTACTCACCAGTATCACTGCTTTCACAATTAAGCCGATACAGTGCAGGTTAGCAAGCTTGGTGCCTTGTGGAATAGGCCAGCTAACCTGAGGCCTAGTGTATTATCTGAGAAATAACAAGAAATATATGAACAGGACTCAGTATTTTAACAACCAATACTTTGGGATTTGCCTCAGGGAAGCATTGCTTGGCAGTGTTTCACTTCTATCTTTATTGTTCCATGGGAAACCACACTCAGTGAGCACAGCAATCACGTGCTGAATATAGCTATGGCTAAAAGTGAATAATCAGCACAAAATACTGTTACAGCACATAATGAGTAATGAACATTACGAATCATCAGTGGTACAGAGTCACAAGCGGTCAGGTATCCTCTGGGGCAGTCAGGTCTGCCGTCTGTTTCCAACAACGAGGGTACGGTCCTGCGTGACCAGGTGGTTCTGTATACAGTATGTTATATATATTCTGTGCAGTAAAACTGTTATACTTTCCCAAGTGTGTTTTGTTGCACGGGGTTCCTGTAACTGGGTCATTCCACATAGTAGAAAACCGTACAGGTGGAGGCGCTAACGATCATCGACTCAGGTATACCCCTGGCTCCCAGCAGCGGAGGCTCAGGCCTCCTGTGAGCCACAGGTATTGCACCACACATATACACACCGTAGCCACACATCTCCCAGGGGATGGGGGAAAGTGTGCTACACTGATATACTACAGTACTCACTGACACTCAACCCCAACATACTGCAGTACTCACTGACACCCCCAACATACCGACATACTGCAGTACTCACTGACACTCACCTCCAACATACTGACATACTGCAGTACTCACTGACACTCACCTCCAACATACTGCAGTACTAACTGACACTCACCCCCAACATACTGACATATTGCAGTACTCACTGACACTCACCTCCAACATACTGACATACTGCAGTACTCATGGACACTCACCTCCAACATACTGACATACTGCAGTACTCACTGACACTCACCCCCAACATACTGACATACTGCAGTACTCACTGACACTCACCTCCAACATACTGACATACTGCAGTACTCACTGACACTCACCTCCAACATACTGACATTATTCTGGAAGCCAGAGGGTCACGTGGTGATGACTTAGCTCAGATAGTGTCAACTCGCCCTCTTTTCCAAGCACGACAAGGTCTATTTCTTTTCTTACTTTATTTTGGAGAAAGCAGGGAAAAACAGTTTCTTGTGTAGAGGTGTAGGTCTAAATATCTCTGTGTGTGCTTAGTAGTAAAGGGAGGTGAAAAGATAATCCTGCAGTACCATTACAGGGGTTACAGCAAGGTACTCACGAGTCCAGAGGAATGGTGGAAAAGGAAATGGCAATGTATGCTGGGTAGTAAGATAGTCTGGGGACAGACCATCTGTGGGCAGAGCAGAGGGGGAGAAAGCAGACTAGCCCATTTGAGAGAAAGGCTGGGGCTGCTATGGCAATTCACAGGAGTGTCTGGGGGAGCTACAACATGTAGCAATAATGTTGCATCTCTAATACAGCAAGCTGCTGGGAGAGGGGAAATGGCACTGTATTTATCACACAAGCACTGTGTTTGTGTGTAGAACCAAACACATACAGCTGGCACTAATAAGCTGGCAAGCAGGGCTGCGAGGAAAGGGGGGGGTGAAACAGAAGTGCAGACGGGTATACCTGTTCCATGACACTCCCCGTCTGGTATCTGTAGATACCACTATATAACAGGCTACGTGGAACATATGTGCATTGCAAACATAATATAACAATGCAAAGGTCCATATTCTCATAGCAAGGTGATACCGGCCGGTACCACTGGCGTCAAAGTCCTTTGGCCAACCTTCCAGTAAGGGAAGCCAGGTGGATGCACAGCTCTTGGTTAGCTTGATGCACCACAATGTCTTTTGTAAGAGTCTCTGGCACTGTTTCCTTTTAGCCTTGTGAGAAAACAGTCCTTTTGTCTCTGTAGTTTTATCCACAGAGTACATCCCCTTGTAAGTGCGCCAGTCGTGGTAGCTTGTCGCTCTATCACCTGGCATTCGGCAGAAGGAGATGGCTTTTGGTTCCTTGCGGAAGCGGAACAACACTTCTGGAAGACTGGTTGTCGAATCTAGTCCAGTAAAGAGGGCGTCTCTCAGAGAGACTCCCTGAAGCTGAGTGCTGGGGTTGAACATTACCCGGATTTGATCGGGTTCCTGAGGGTGGTAGGCCCCAGGTGATTGGAGGTACCGACATTCTTCACCTTCCTCCATTAGAGGTGCTGGCTTTGCGTGGCCGGTAAAGAATATCTTCTGGATGAAGGCCACAAAGTTGCTTTTGGTCTCCGGCTCCCTTTGTGGGTTGCGGCGGAGCGAAGTGAGCCTAGAGATGACAGGTTCTCTATTGTTCAGGAGGCGTCTTTTTGGTGAACGGACTGGTAGCGGAGTCACCCAACTGCTTAGTCCGTCTTTAGAGAGCTCCTTGACTGTTAACTTCGGGAATCCTCTATCTTCCCTTGATGGTGTTTGCTTGTCGTCGTTCCTTGTTGTCTGGAACGCTGTGCACCGTAGTTCATCGGTACATTTCTCTTGCACGAGAACATCTCCGCGTAGTTTGGTGAAACGCTTTTGTGTTTCTTTGTTGACTGCCATCGGGAGGTTATTGTCTCCCTGGACGTAACGAAGAACAGTCTCTTTTGCCCTAGTAAAACCCTTTATGAAATGTCTCTGTGGCTGTCTCTTTTTAGATGTGTGAGAGGACAGTCCTTTTGACACTGTGGCTTCACCTGTGGGGCGCAATCTTTTGCGGCTATGCCAGCCGTGGCAGTTGGTTGCTTTGTCGCTTGATACTCTGTGGAGAGGAACAACTGAACACCTTAGTCGTGCCACTGCTCGCGAGAGGACGGTTTGATCGTTCATTGCCTTTTGGACGATCCCTTTGTCGGTCACCTTTGGGAGGTTACTTTTTTCCTTCGGTGGAATCGACTCATCATCCTTAGCTGTCTGGACTGCTGAGCATCCCAGGCCATTGTCACATCCCCCTGATGTGAGAATGTTTTTGTTGATCTCAGGGGTATGATCTTGTCTCTTCTCTTCACTTGGCCCTTCAGTCACTTGGAGATGGCCAAGACATGGTTCAGAGAGAGATGTGTGTCCACATTCTGTCACCACCGTTCTGCGGGCATCAACGTAGTCTTGCCTGTGCTCTTTGTTGGTGCACGCGTTGCCCACTATCACCCATCCTAGGTCAAGTCTTTGGGCGTATGGCGCGTTGTGGGGTCCGTTATGCTGTTTACGGACTTTATGTACCCTCATGATGTCCTTACCGAGCAGCAGCAGGATCTTGGCGCCTTGTTCCACCGGCCGGATGTGGTTGGCTATTCCTTTGAGGTGGGGGTAATGGAGTGCCACGTCTGGTGTGGGAATCTCGTCCCTGTTTGTGGCCATGTGGCTGCACTCGATGAGTGTGGGGAGAGCTATCTTCACTCTGTTGTCCACCGAACGTATGACGTAACCGCTTGCTCTTCTCCCTGTTGACTCAGTTGACCCTGCACAGGTTCTGAGGGTGTAGGGTGAGGCATTGTCCTGTAAGTTAAATAGGTTGAAGAACTCCGTCTTCGCCAATGATCTGTTGCTTTGGTCGTCGAGGATTGCATACATCCGAATAGCCTTCTCAGGTTGTCCCTGGGGGTGCACTGCGACAAGGCATATTTTGGAGCAGGACATTTTGTCACCTTCTTTTCCGCAAACCTCAGTGCGCTGAGATGTGACGGATGTTGGCTCTCCTTCTTCTTTCTCCCCGCCATGCTCCGCTACGGAGGATGGGTTCTTGAGTTGGTGGAGTGTCAGCGCCTCTGGGTGTAACGCTGTCACGTGCTTGTCACTTTCGCACACTGTGCATTTGATCTCTTCTTTACAGTCCCTGGCTAGGTGAGTCGTGGAACCGCAGCACTTGAAGCAAACTCTGAATTCTCCAAGTAACCTCTTGCGTTCCTCTAGGGACTTCATCCTGAACCCAAAGCACTTGTTGAGTGGGTGTGGCTTCTTGTGTAAGGGACATTCCCTGTTTGGGTCCCTTGGTTCTTTGTCTCCGGCGACCGACTGATCGGGAGTAGTTTGGGTCGTGGGAGGCACGTCCGTCCTGCGGACCGAGATGGGTGTTTGGGTGTTACCATATCTCGTCACTGGTCTCTCGTTCCTCAGGCTGCTTGCACTGTATGTGGTTTGCGCACCTAAGATGAAACTGGGATCGTTCCTTGTCCTTGCCGCTTCGCGGATGAAGCTCAAGAAGAATGAGAATGGGGGGTAGACGACTTGTTTCTCCCTTTTGTATTTGGAGCCTTGTGAAATCCACCTTTCTTGGAGGTTGAAGGGTAGCTTCTCCAGGATGGGTCTCACTCCACGAGCTGAGTCTAGGACGTTGAGACCGATTAAGGAATGGTCTTTCCTTGCGAACTCCAGCTCTTGCAGCAGGTCCCCGAGCTCTTGTAACTTCGAGTAGTCTTTAGTTGTGATCTTGGGGAAGCTGTCGACTCTTTTGAAGAGCGAATCCTCGACTGCTTCGGGGCTGCCGTAGGACTCTTCTAGCCTTTCCCACACTAGGTCAAAACCTACTTGGGGTTGGTGCGCGTTTGCCGCCCGCAGTCTATTTGCGTACTCTCTGGATTCGTTCCCCAGGAACTTGAATAGCAGGTTGAGCTCTTCCCTTGCTGAGAAGTCCAAGCTGTTGATTGCGTCTTTGAACGTGAACTTCCACGTCCGGTAGTTCTCAGGGCGGTCGTCGAAGCAGATGAGCCCTGCTTGCACCAGGTCGCGCCGGATCATGTACTTGGCTATGTCTGTCAGACCTGAGGCATCGGCGTGTTTGTCCCGTTCTGAGGTAGTTGCTGGGATGGTCCGTGCGGTCGCCTCTTCCTTGGCGTGGACGCGTGATGACTGCTGGTCGGTGTGAGGGGCTGTGTTTTCCCGTGTGGGTGTACTTGGATGGAGAGCCTGTTGTAGTGCATTCGTGTGCGCGCTGGCGTGTGGATCACTGTTGCGGCTGTGGCTATCCCAGGCAGCATGTGCCATTGATGGAGCAGCGTCTTCTCCTCGTGGACCTAGCAAGTCTTCGTGTCTGTGGTGTCGCTCCCTCCGTGTTGAGATGGTGCGCTGGTGTTTACACTGAAGAGGCTCCTTACGTAGTCTTCATTGCGTCGGGCTGGATCCTCTGAGGCTATCCGTCTGTACGGTTGCTCCCCGCCGTCCTGTCTCGCGGCTGCTTCTAGGACTTCAGCTTGGGCTATGGCGGCGGCGGCTTCCTTCTCTTGATTTAGGGCCTCTAGATCCGCGTCTAATTTGGCCTTTTTGCGCGCAGCGGCGGCGGTAGCAGCGGCATTGGTAGCGGCGGCAGTAGCATTGGCAGCGGCGGCAGCAGCAGCGGCGGCGGCGTTGGCAGCGGCGGCTGTAGCAGTGGCGGCGGCATTGGCAGCGGCGGCGTTCTGCTCCTCCTCTTCTATGAGCGCTCTTTCTGCCCTTACGGCTGCCTCTCTTCGACCATATTCGGCCCTGGCACGTGCGGCCTCTGCGGCGGCTCGCGCCTTGGTAGCGCTTGCGCTGGATGCGTTGGATTGTGCTGATCTTGCTGACCTTGATGAGTGTCTGAATGTGCTTGAGCGCTGCGATGCGGTTTCCAGCAAAAGGTCTTTCCTCTTACTTTCGGCTTCCGTGATAGAAGTTCGCACGCGGCTGTCACGTGTCAAGTCAAGGTTATGCTGTAAGTCCCTTTCATGCAGGCTTTCGCCGGTATTAGCCCTGGCCAGGTAAGTGACGTATGCCTCTGACATCTCTTGGTAGTATAAGTGGTCTATCTTTAATTGAGTTATTGCCTGCTCGAGCTGTTGTACAGAATTGCCAGCGGCGGCGACATTGCGTATCCCAAGTGTGGTAGTGTTCCAGGCCAGCTCTAATTTAGCGCGGTGCGCTTCAATGTCGTTCTTGTATTTTTCGCGGGCCTTTTGTGTCAGTGTGACTGTCCGTTTGGGCCTTGCGCCTGCCTGCGCCTGTTGCAGTTGCGCAGCGGTCTCTGTGTCTGAGTGATCGCTTTCCTGCGTGATGTCTGGTGAGGCTCTGAGTTCTGCCATGCTGTAGATGTGTGTAGGCCTTTTGCCAGTGCGTGTGGCGTGCGGTCTTTTACCTTGTCAGCGATGGGCGTCTGTCTCAGATGATGCCGAGCGGTGTCCTACAGCGTAGGGGTAGCTGTACTCACAGGTGTACGGTGGCACTGACCCGTGTCCTGGCGGGTGTCCGGTAGCGTGGCCCTTGATGGCGCTAGACGTGGGGACGTGCACAGGGGTAGGTGAGATGGTGGCTCCTCACTATGGGGCTGTGCAGAGGGTGAACTCAGACAGAGAAAAGGCAGTTAGGTTTTGTGTGAAAAGCACTGTATGTTGCAAAGCTGCTGTGCAGTGTAGGCTGCTGCTTGTCTGTTAAGGCTGCAAGCTGTGTGCAGTTTGAGCTACTTGGTGCTTCCTCAGTCTGCAGAGACTGCTCTGTTATTATGGAGTCTGGAGTAGCAGCTCCTGTAAGTGTCTGTAAGGCACACGATATCTTTTCACTATTCTGGAAGCCAGAGGGTCACGTGGTGATGACTTAGCTCATATAGTGTCAACTCGCCCTCTTTTCCAAGCACGACAAGGTCTGTTTCTTTTCTTACTTTATTTTGGAGAAAGCAGGGAAAAACAGTATCTTGTGTAGAGGTGTAGGTCTAAATATCTCTGTGTGTGCTTAGTAGTAAAGGGAGGTGAAAAGATAATCCTGCAGTACCATTACAGCAAGGTACTCACGAGTCCAGAGGAATGGTGGAAAAGGAAATGGCAATGTATGCTGGGTAGTAAGATAGTCTGGGGACAGACCATCTGTGGGCAGAGCAGAGGGGGAGAAAGCAGACTAGCCCATTTGAGAGAAAGGCTGGGGCTGCTATGGCAACTCACAGGAGTGTCTGGGGGAGCTACAACATGTAGCAATAGTGTTGCATCTCTAATACAGCAAGCTGCTGGGAGAGGGGAAATGTATTTATCACACAAGCACTGTGTTTGTGTGTAGAACCAAACACATACAGCTGGCACTAATAAGCTGGCAAGCAGGGCTGTGAGGAAAGGGGGGGTGAAACAGAAGTGCAGACAGGGGTATACCTGTTCCATGACAGACATACTGCAGTACTCACCGACACTCACCTCCAACATACTGACATACTGCAGTACTCACTGACACTCACCTCCAACATACTGACATATTGCAGTACTCACTGACACTCACCTCCAACATACTGACATACTGCAGTACTCACTGACACTCACCTTCAACATACTGACTGTCACAGTAACTTATGACAAGATATAACAAACACCAAATATCTGGGTTGAACTGAACGAGGCTTAGATATAATCTTTTATACTATATTAGTGAAAGCACTGTATGTTTGCCTGCCTGCCTGGATGTCCGGTGTCCCTAGGGGAAATCTCATTGGTCCCTTGGCCCGCCCGCCCCCGCACACCTCTCATTGGCCTGAGGCGGAGTGACGGGCCAAAGGACACACAGGGACACACACACACACAGGGAACACAGGGACACACACACACACACACACACACACACACACACACACACACACACGGAACACACACACACACAGGGACACACACACACACAGACACACACACACACACACACACACACACACACACACACACGGGGACACACACACACACACGGACACGGACACAGTGACAGACACACACACAGTGACACACACACACTGTTACATACATTAGCGGGGCTCACAGTGTTAGCAGCACCCGCGCGCACCTCCTCCTCTCCCCGTGTCTCCCGCGCTTTCACCCCGACCCCCCCCCTCCCCCGGCGCCGCTACAGTCAGCGGGACACACACACTATTATTACCCCTTCAGCGCCCCCCCCCCCCACACCCAGTGTCAGCGGCCGTGCGAGACCCCCCCTCTATATCTCCCACCTCTCCCCCCCCCACACATATACATGCCCCCCCCTCCCCGGCGCTACAACTCACCCCTCCCCGGCGGGGGAACAGCCAGTGGCCAGGCAGGCTGCCTCGCGGCGCCGAGTGCCCAAGATGGCGGCGCCCGGGACACAGCGGGGGAGCGGCCACAACACGCTGCCTCCCGTCTCAGATCCACGTGGGACCTGCCGGATGGGTGAGTGAGCGGCCTTCACCTCCCCTCCACCCCCCCTTCACCTCGCCTCCACCCCCCCCTCCCCTCCAGTGTCAGTGTCTCCCCGATACCCCCCCCCCCCGGCGCCGCTACAGTCAGCGGGGGAGCGAGCGAGCGCCCGGGACACAGCGGGAGAGCGGCCACAACACGCTGCCTCCCGCCTCAGATCCACGTGGGACCTGCCGGACGGGTGAGTGAGCGGCCTTCACCTCCCCTCACCCACCCCTCACCCCCCATCACCTCCCCTCACTCCACTTCTCCCTTCCACCCCCCTTCACCTCCCCATTTACCTCCCCCCCTCCACCCCCCCTTCACCTCCCCTTCACCACCCCTTCACCTCCCTTCCACACCCCCCCCTTCACCTCCCTTCCTCTCCCCCCCTTCACCTCCCCTAAACCCCCCCTTCACCTCCCCTCCACCCCCCCTTCACCTCCCCTCCACCCCCCCACCTTCACCTCCCCTCCACCCCCCCTTCACTTCCCCTCCACCCCCCCACCTTCACCTCCCCTCCACCCCCCCACCTTCACCTCCCCTCCACCCCCCCTTCACCTCCCCTCCACCCCCCCTTCCCACCGCCTCCCCCCCCTTCCCACCGCCTCCCCCCCCCTTCCCACTGCCTCCCCCCCCTTCCCACCACCTCCCCCCCCTTCCCACCACCTCCCCCCCTTCCCACCACCTCCACCCTCCCCCCTTCCCACCACCTCCCCCCTCCCCCCCTTCCCACCACGTCCCCCCTCCTCCCCCTTCCCACCACCTTCCCCCTCCTCCCCCTTCCCACCACCTTCCCCCTTCCCACCACATCCCCCCTTCTCTCCCTTTCCACCACCTTCCCACCACCTCCCCCCTTCCCACCACCTCCCCCCTTCTCCCCCTTCCCACCACCTCCCCCCTTCTCCCCCTTTCCACCACCCCCCCTCCGCTCCCCTTCACCCCCCCCTCCGCTCCTCTTCCCCCCCCCCTCCACCTCTTTTTCCCCTTTCCCCTCCCACCCCCTCCCACACTTCCACCCCCTCCTCTAACCCTTCCCCCCCTCCTCTAACCCTTCCCCCCCTCCTCTAACCCTTCCCCCCCTCCTCTAACCCTTCCCCCCCCTCCTCTAACCCTTCCCCCCCCTCCTCTAACCCTTCCCCCCCCTCCTCTAACCCTTCCCCCCCTCCTCTAACCCTTCCCCCCCCTCCTCTAACCCTTCCCCCCTCCTCCACCCCTTGCCCCCCTCCTCCACCCCTTGCCCCCCTCCTCCACCCCTTGCCCCCCTCCTCCACCCCTTGCCCCCCTCCTCCACCCCCTCCTCCACCCCCTCCTCCCCTTCCCGCCGCCCTTCGCCTTCATGCCCGCCTTACCGCCTCCCCACCCCCGCCTCTGCCTTTCACCCGCCCTTACTCCGGCCGCCTCTGCCTTTCACCCACCGCCTCACAGCCGCTGCACGCACTCAACAGACACCCGCCACACTCGACACATACCTGCCGCCACACACACCTGCTGCCTCCCGCCCCTACGCACCGACATCACTGACCCACCGCCTCACACCCTAGCAGGACCCCCACTCACAGACAGCACTCACAACCCACGCGCCAGCCGCCGCCTCACACCCTTGCAGGACCCCCACTCACAGACAGCACTCACAACCCACGCGCCACCCGCCGCCTCACACCCTAGCAGGACACACGACTCAGATTTTTACATCACTTATGCCACCAAAATATACATTGTACTGTGGTGTGGTTACAATAAACCATTTTTATACAACATCGTATTACATTTTCTTCCATCTTTCTTTTCAATATTATTATCCAACCTTTACAACAAATAGTCACCTATTGTTCCACGATTTATAAATAATACTACCTATTACGCATTTACATCCCGGGCAACGCCGGGTCTCTCAGCTAGTAAAATATATTTATTCCTTAAAAAGGTGAACACAGCAATATAGTACAATTAACAGGCAAGAAGGTAACACTTACTTAGGGTTGGGGAATGGAGAAGTATCAGCTAGCAATTCTCCAGCAATCCGGTAACATTCAAGGTGAAATCAGAAGAACTACAAAAACTGTAGGGTTGACACAGTTTATATACCTTTGTAACCCTATTCTTAACATTGAATACAGACTATTGGTGAACAATTATCTGTATCCAATCCCTAACGTGGAAACACAGTTTAACCCATGCCCCCCAGCTAGTTAGCCCATGCGTACTGGGACTCTGAGGGTCTTATTTCTGTAGCCCCATAATTAAATCAGGGTCGACGACCAGTCTACCAGATGAAGTATCTGGCAGGATCTTTATTGTTTGTAGGTGTAGATATAACACTTACAAACCACTCCAGTTTGATGCTTCTCCGCCCTCAGGTAAACAGTTAGAGTGGCAGAGTCTTTTGATCAGTACTTGGTTCCTAGTGTAAACAATCAGGGCAGTTAACTTTTGATCACAGGGCTTATGGTAAATCATCCGGCTGCACTTCCTGACCTATTAGCATAGCAGATGGAGTCTGCATTTTCAGAGCAGATCCAAAATACCATATACACTTTAATATCTTCACATATTAATAAGTTCTGTTCTGGTGGGCCCAGTGGGTCAAAATGTGCCAGTTTTTAATGCCTACAGTGACTCTACATATTGGCCAAATTTCAACTCTCTGCGACCTCCAGAACCAGAGATACAGAAATGCATTTTAAAACATTTTTAAAATACAGGATTATAATGAAACATGGGAACAGGGGAACATACATTTTCCTGACATGACAAGGTGTAAGCCACATTCCTGGACTGCAGTCCAGTTAACCCCTTGCCTCCCTGGTGAGGTCAGGGGGTGGCCATATGGGGTGCAACCCCTTTAATACTGGGCCAACCCCCTCTCCCTCTACACCTCCCCTTAATGGGTGACCTGTGTCCCACTGGCCCTAACGGGGAGTGGGGCACTGCTAGCATCCTTAACGAACTCAGTCTCAGAGGGATAGTCCTGACGTGAAAGTCCATCAGCATTGCTGTTTTCACTACCCTTTTTGTGCTGAATAGTAAACTCAAACTTTTGCAAGGCCAAGCTACACCTTAGGAACTTGGCATTCTCCCCTGATGCCCTCTGCAGCCACCTCAGGGGGTTGTGGTCTGTGAGGACCGTGAAAGCCCTTCCATACACATAGGGCTGGAGTTTTTTGAGTGCCCACACAATGGCCAAGCACTCTTTCTCAATGGTAGCATAGGCCACTTCTCTGGGGAGTAGTTTTTGGCTGAGGTACACCACATGGTGCTCTCTGCCGTTGTCCCCCACTTGGCTCAACACAGCCCCAATGCCATAGTCCGAGGCATCAGTCTGTATAAGGAAATGTTTGGTATAGTCCAGGGCAGCCAGTATGAGGGCCCCAGCAAGCGCAGTTTTCAGTGCCTGGAAAGCAGTTTCACAGGCAGGAGTCCAGGTGATAAGCACAGGCAGTTGCTTCTTAGTCAAGTCAGTCAGGGGTTTAGCCATGGCGCTGTACTGTGGGACAAACTTCCTATAGTACCCTGCGGTGCCCAAAAATGCCATGACCTGTTTCTTGGTTTTTGGAACAGGCCACTGAACTATGGCTTCTACCTTGGCTGGCTCTGGTTTGAGGTGCCCTCCACCCACCCTGTGCCCTAAGTCAGGGGTGAGCAAACTTTTTAGGCCGAGACCCCCTTTTCATCCATAAAATTTATCGGGCCCCCCCTGCCTGATGTAATCAAAATCACATGAAAAAAAAAAACTCTTTATTAAACGGTATACAATATAAATCCAAATATGTTTAAATACTTACATATTTCAACAGCTCGCGCTTGCAAAATTAGGCTGCGTCCACGCTGCCGCTGAGAGCGGTGACATCACCAACTCTCCAAGCATGAGCACAGGGTGTCCTGCATAATTTTGCAAGCGTGGATCGGGGCTATTTGTGTGTCTGTGTGTGTCTGTGTGTGTGTGTATTGACTGCTGCTGAGCGCACATCAAAGTCAATTTTGTTTGTCTTCCCAAGCGCCAAGCTTGGGAGAGCGTACGTGCACAAAGGCAATCATTTGGGGGGGCATTCATCCACCTCTTTGCTACCTCCCTTCCCTCTCCCCCCCTTTTTTTTTCTTCCTTCCCCTCCCTGCTCTTTGTCTTGCTATCCCCATTGTCATCCACACTCCTACCTACAGTATTATTTATTTTTTTCCGTTTTCAATGTTGTGTTTTCACAGTTTATTTTATTATTTCTGTACATTCATAGTATGATTGATATATTGGCAGCCGACCCTTTCACTCGCAGAGGATCACAGCGAAGCAGGTTGCCAGCGGAGGAGAGCAGGACCACAGCGCTATTGCAGGGCAGACACCGGGAGGGGTGTTTGACTTCACCGTGCTCGGGCGTGCACCTCCCCGTACCTCCGAAGCCCCTGCGCGTGCGCTCACACACCATCACGTTGCCGCCACCTGCACTATCCTGTTCAGCCACCCGCACACATCTTCGGTTGCCCGCCCGTGCACATCTTCTTGGCCGCCCCTCGCGCACAGCGTCTGCCGGCCCGCGCACCCAGTTTTCGTTGCACGCCGTCTGCGCCACCCAAAATAATCTTGCACCTCATTGCCCCCCCAGTTTGCGCACCACTGCATTACAACACACACTCTCAATCAATCACCACATACACACACTCACCACATACACTCAATCGATCACCACACACACACTCACCACATAC
This sequence comes from Ascaphus truei, assembly GCF_040206685.1. Taxonomy (NCBI): domain Eukaryota; kingdom Metazoa; phylum Chordata; class Amphibia; order Anura; family Ascaphidae; genus Ascaphus; species Ascaphus truei. Next base: position 10,556,301 of record NC_134499.1, read on the forward strand.
ACTCAATCAATCACCACACACACACTCAATCCCCCCCACACACACACTCAATCCCCCCACACACACACACTCAATACACACACACACTCCCCACACACACACTCCCCCCACACACACACTCAATCCCCCCACACACAATCCCCACACACACTCAATCCCCACACACTCAATCCCCCCCCCATACACACACACACACACACACAATCCCCCCCAAAACACACACAAACTCAATCCCCACACACACTCAAATCACCACACACACAATCCCCCCCGCACACACACACACACACAATCCCCCCCACACACACACACAATCCCCCCCCCCACACACACACACACAATCCCCCCCCACACACAATCCCCCCCCACACACACAATCCCCCCCACACACACACAATCCCCCCCACACACACACACACAATCCCAACACACACACACACACACAATCCCCCCACACACACAATCCCCCCCACACAAACACACACACAATCCCCCGCCCCACACACACACACAATCCCCCCCACACACACACACACACACACACACAATCCCCCTCCCCCCCACACACACACACAATCCCCCCCCCCACACACACACAATCCACGCACACACACACAATCCACACACACACACACTTTCACCTGGGGGGGGCGACATGCTCCGATCCCCCTACACCCCATGCTGCTGAAAACTGGTGCGGGAAGCAGACAGAAAGAGAAGGAGGGGCTGTCTGTGTGCAGAGAGAAGCCCCGCCCCCTCTGCAAGACACAGACACATAGAAGCAGCAGCACGGAGCTTCTGGCCGCCCGTGCACAGCTCTGCCCGCCCCCAGGTTTCCCTGCAAGCAGCCCGCGCCCCCCCCTACATAATCTTGCGCACCCCCAAGGGGACGCGCCCCACAGTTTGCGCACCGGTGCCCTAAGTACAGGACCTCTGCCATCCCTAACATACACTTAGTGGGTTTCAAGATAAGCCCAGCCTCCCTGATCCTATCCAGCACCGCAGCTACATGTCCTAAGTGGGAGTCCCAGGAATTACTGAAGACAGCAATGTCATCTAAGTAAGCCCTGGTATAGCTCTGCATCCCTTCCAGTAACCTATTGACCAGGCGTTGGAAGGTAGCCGGGGCATTCTTCATCCCAAATGGCATCACCAAAAACTCATAGAGGCCACTTGGAGTGATGAATGCTGAATTCTCCCTAGCATCCAGGGTCAGTGGGATTTGCCAATAGCCTTTGCTCAAATCCATAGTGGTCAGATACTTTGCCCCCGCGAGTTCATCCAGTAACTCATCCATGCGGGGCATGGGGTAGGCATCTGACACCGTCCCAGCGTTGAGCAAGCGGTAGTCCACACAAAACCGGATGGTCTTGTCCTTCTTAGGGGCTAGAACTACCGGCTTGCCCAAGGACTCTGGGATGGAGTAATTACCCCTAGGGTCAGCATCTCCTCTATCTCCCTTAACATACTGGTCTTGACCTCTGCTGACACTCTATAAGCGTGCTTATGCAGAGGCTGCAGATCCCCTGTGTGCACTGGGTGTTTTGTGAGATGTGTGGTCCCTGGCATGTCAGTGAAGAGGGCCCTAAACTTAGCTAGTATGTCCCTGGCTTCTACCTGCTGCCTAGCACTCAACTGTGCCCTATCTCCACCTGCTCCACAGTGTTTCCCTGCCTAGCCTCCCCTAGGAGATCAGGCAGAGCATTGCTCGCGGGATCCTCCAGCAGTAGGCTACAAATGGCCATTACTGCTCCCATACTCGGTGCTCTGTATTCTTTCAGCATGTTGACGTGATATGTCTTATGCCTCTCAGGCTCTACCTGTACAATGTAGTTGTACTCATTCACCTTTCGGATAACCGGGTAAGGTCCCGACCAGGCAGCCATCAACTTGTTCTCCCGAGTGGGTTTGAGAACAAGCACCTGCTGTCCCGGGGATGAATTCTCTGCTACGGGCATTCCGATCATACCATTGCTTTTGCTTGGTCTGAGCGGCCCTGAGGTGGTCCTGGGCCACCCCCATGAGCATCTCTAATTGGTCTCGGAGATCTACTACATACTGGATCACTGAAGCATCAGTAGCAGTAGCCTCCCTTTCCCATCCCTCACAGAATAGGTCCAGAGGTCCACGTACCCTGCGGCCATATAGTAGCTCGAAGGGGGAGAAGCCTGTAGATTCCTGCGGTACCTCTCGGTAGGCAAACAGCAAGTGCTGTAAATGAATCTCCCAGTCTTTCCCCTCCGCCTCTATAAAGGTCCGAAGCATCTGCTTCAGGGTACCGTTAAACCTCTCACATAATCCTTTTGTCTGGGGATGGTAAGGGGTAGTGCGCCGGTGCTGTACACCACATGCATCCCAGAGACACTCATGAACTGCGACCCCTGATCGGTTAGGATCTCACTAGGGAAACCTACCCTAGAAAAAATGTTCAGCAAAGCTGCTGCCACTGTCTTGGCATCTATGGTGCCAAGCGCTACCGCCTCAGGGTACCGGGTGGCAAAATCCACCACCGTGAGGATGTAGCGCTTCCCTGACCTGCTAGGAATCATAAGGGGTCCTACGAGATCCATCGCTACTTTCTGGAAGGGTTCCCCTATTATCGGTAGGGGTTTCAGGGGTGCCTTCACACGGTCGCCCGCCTTACCCACTCGCTGGCAGGCATCACAAGAGCGGCAGAAATTGCCCACATCTCGAGATGCCCCCGGCCAGTAGTAACGCTGTAATAACCGGGCTCGCATTCTGTTGACCCCCTGATGTCCCGCTAACGGAATAGAGTGAGCTACCCGTAACAGTTGCTGTCGGTACCCCTGGGGCACTACTAGCTGTCGCTTACCGGTCAATCCCTCCTCTATCCCTGGGTTCCCTTCTTCTCTATACAGGAGTCCCTTATACCATAGGCAGTGCTCAGTGCCTTCCCCTGCCTGAGATTCGGACGCCCGAAGTCTCACGCCGGCCAGGGTAGTGTCTGCCTTCACTGCCTCCCTAAACTGGGCTCCTTATTCTGGCCACCCCCCAGTCATGTCATTGTCCGGAGAATGGGGAAGGGTGAGGGGAAACAGTAAGTCAGTCTGCGGTTGCAACTGATCCTGGCTTACCTCCCCGGGCTCCTCTGCGCCCTCCGCTAACGTTGGTCCCAAAGGCTGGGTGACTGGCGCCGCCGCCATTGCCACTGTCTGGCTCTGGGTAACCGCCACCACTGAATCGGGTTTGGGCACTCGGTCGTAGGTGCAGGTCATCGGACCCAGATCGTTGCCAAGAAGAACTTCAGTATCCAAACCGGGTAAAACCCCCACCTCCCGCACACCCTGGCCCTCCCCCCAATCCAAAAAGATTCTGGCCACTTGCAGGAAACGTGGCTCTCCGTCGGCCACAGTGATCTGTATCCCAGGGCCTGGGAGTAATTCCTCTGGCCAGACCATATCAGGTCGGACCAGGGTCACTGCAGCTCCTGAATCCATCAAGCCGACTGCTTGCCGGTCACCATCTGTGACCGGGGTGAGATGTCTGCTCCGGCCGTCCGTCTGCTGCAGGTCCGCGCTGAGATGTCCTCCGCTCCTGGCTGTAGGCACCGCTGAAACCGGGACAGGTGTGGCATGGGACGTCTCGCTGGGAGTTGGTTCCATGACCGGTCCGGAGTCTTTGGTGGAAGCCACTCGCACGCGGGATACCGGCTTCGCAGCTGGGGTGCGTTGCCCCTGATGGGGTCCGCCGGAACGCAGGGGTTCCGGGCAATCTGGTCTGATGTGACCAGGGCGGTTGCAGTTGTAGCACCGGCGCCCGTGCCGGAGCTCCCCCGACTTCGGTGGACTGCTGCCCGCAGGCGGCCTCTGAGTCCATTGTGGGGTATTGGCAGACTTTTGAGGGCGAACCAGCTGCGTGACGTGATGGCCACGCCCCCGCAAATCCCCGACCACGGCCCCTCCCGTTGCAAGCTCCCTCTCTACTGGAGACCGCAGATCGCCGTTAGCGCTGAGCACGCACCGCCCCCCCCCCCCCCGCCGGGCGCACGTGTCACAGTCATGACTGGGACCGCAGCCTAAGATGTCATGCAGATGTTCGTGGTGCGGGTGAGTGTGGCATAGTGGGATCACAAACAAGCAGCTGTGATGTCGTGAGAGACATGAGCAGTCTCACCCTCGCCAGATATCCCCCTTGTAAACCCCCTTCTTCCCTTTGCTATGGGGAACTTAGATACTGTGGTCACTAGTTACCATGATATTCCGAGGAAGGAGTGCATAGTGCGGTATACAGGACCAGATGATCAACAGGATTTTCTAGTAATCCAAACAGAGATATCAGACTCACACGCTGACTCAACTAGTGGATACCTAGGTAAGGCTCCTCATCTTTGTTAGCTTGTTAATACAGGCAGTCCTCGTTTTACAACGCTTCGCTTTACAACGAATGGCTTATCCAACGCTATGCAATGCATACCTATATTCATTTTAACAACGCCAAAATGGCTTATCCAACGCTCTTACGATGCTTTGCAACGTTGTGTATGTGTGTACTGTATATATATATACATATTCACATAAACAACTTTGCAAAGCGTCGTAAGAGCGTATATATATATAATATTATACTATATAATATTATATTATACTATATAATATATTATTTATTATGTTATCTACTATATATTTCTGAAAGCACTGTATGTCTGCATGGCCTGTGTCCCTAGCGGCAATCTCATTGGTCCCTTGGCCCGCCCGCCCTCGCACACCTCTCATTGGCCTGAGGCGGAGTGACGGGCCAAAGGACACACAGGGACACACACACACACACACACACACACCTCTCTCTCTGTCCTCTCCCCCCCATCACACTCACCTCCCTCTCCACTCACCTCCCTCCACCTCCCGCTCCACTCACCTCCCTCTCCACTCACCTCCCTCCCGCTCAACTCCCTCCACCTCCCGCTCCACTCACCTCCCTCTCCACTCACCTCCCTCCCGCTCAACTCCCTCCCCGGCGCGGGGACAGGCAGTGGGCAGGGCAGCCTGCCGCTGCCTCCACTCACCTCCCGCTCCACTCACCTCCCCGGCGCGGGGACAGGCAGTGGGCAGGGCAGCCTGCCGCTGCCTCCACTCACCTCCCGCTCCACTCACCTCCCCGGCGCGGGGACAAGCAGTGGGCAGGGCAGCCTGCCGCTGCCTCCACTCACCTCCCGCTCCCTCCACTCACCTCCTGCTCCCTCCACTCACCTCCCGCTCCCTCCACTCACCTCCCGCTCACCTCCCTCCCGCTCACCTCCCTGGTGCGGGGACAGGCATTGGCCAGGGCAGCCTACCGCTGCCACGCGGCACCTAAGATGGCGGCGGACGGAAGGACCCCTTCCTCCCTCGCGGACTAACTAACATGGCGGCGGCCAGAAGGAGGTGAGTGTGTGTGAGTGTGTGTGTGTGTGAGTGTGTGTGTGTGTGTGTGTGTGTGTGTGTGTGTGTGTGTGTGTGTCACAGCGTGTGTGTGTGGGACACTGTGTGTGTCTGTGTGCGTGTGTGTGTGTTACACTGTGTCTCAGACACTGTAGAGTGGGGACCGGAGCTACACATGGGGGGAGGGGCGGGGGGGTCAGGAGCGGAGAAAGATACAGGGGGAGTGGAGAGGAGGTTCCCGTCAATTTAAAGCAAACCAACCCCCCTCCTGTCCACTGCCCCCCCCCTCCTGTCCACTGTCACCCCCCCTCCTGTCCACTCTCCCCCCCTCCTGTCCACTGTCACCCCCCCTCCTGTCCACTGTCACCCCCCCTCCTGTCCACTGTCACCCCCCTCCTGTCCACTGTTACCCCTCCTCCTGTCCACTCTCCCCCCCCCTGTCCACTCTCCCCCCTCCCATCCCCTCCTGTCCACTGTCCTTTCCACTGTCGTCGTCCCCCTGTCCACTCTCCCCCCCCTCCTGTCCACTCTCCCCCCCTCCCATCCCCTCCTGTCCACTGTCCTTTCCACTGCCCCCCCCCCCCCACCCAGCCACTGTCCCCCCCCCTCCCCCCGGCCACTGTCCCCCCCTCCTGTCCACTGTCCCCCCCCTCCTGTCCACTGTCCCCCCCTCCTGTCCACTGTCCCCCCCTCCTTTTCCCCCATCCCCCTCCCCTCCTTTTCCCCCCCTCTGCCCCCCCTTTTCCTAGCGCTAAATGTAACTCACGGGCAACGCCGGGTCTCTCAGCTAGTATTATATATAATACAGTATATACACTATATAATTTATGTGTGTGCTGCATATCTTATTGTCTGCATAAAATATTTGGTGTATTTTAGTGTTAAAAATGCATTCAGGAACGGAACCTTTAATTTAAACAGTGTTCCTATGGGAAAACGTGTTTCGCTTTATAACGTTTCGCTTTACAACGTCATTTTGAGTAACGCATTGTGTCGGATAACCGAGGACTGCCTGTATACACACACACACTGCCTGAGAATCTGGTATTTCTATCGAAAGAGCTCATTCAGGGCTTCATGGTGGTCGCGCTCTATGACGGTATCGTGACGTCATTACCCGACGCGCGTTTCGTTCTAAGAATAGAACTTCTTCGGGGGTGGGTGTTACCCTGCTAGCCCAGATCTGAAGTGTAGTGTATAGTGTGTATAGTTACGATGTAAATCAAACTTTATTATTTTATGTATGAGAGTAGTGTGCATCCCCAAAGGGTTCTTTCTCCTTCCCGTGTTTTCCTTTATAATTAATAATTATTTTTTAAACATTTCTATACCTAGATTTCACCACTGGTTTTTGTGGTACGCTTTTTTCTTGTTTTTCTCCTATATATGCACCGGAGATGACGACATAAAACCACGCACTGGAGGACTCTTTTTTTTCTTCTATACATGTTCCTTTAGAACAAATAGTGAGGAAAATTTAAACTAAAAGCATGTGATCAGCGCTCAAACCTATATAACTATACCTAAATATTAACTAAAATTACCAGGTGCTTAACAATAATAAAATGAATATTTAAAGTGTCCCCTATAAGGAAAAATCTAATGTGAATTCCTCACAGCCTGTTGTGGCAGGTTGGGGAATGGCTGCCTTGGGAATATAACAACCCTATCCACAAGGGCTGTATAACATACACAGAGAGATAACAAATGACACAGATAAAACACAGACAATAATTCCCTGGCGCACTATCAGATAATAAACCTGACGAATCGGAGTGGTCCCATGAATCAAAAGATGGTATAAAGAAGATCCACAGTCCACAATGTCCCGTTCTTTTACACAGAATGCTGGTCTGAAAATACAAATAAAACAACCATTGCGCAGTACCCTATGGTCAGTATTCCAAGACCCCACCGTTGCTATCTACTTACTTAAAAATAGATAAGAATGGGCCTCAAAAGGTTTCTTTAAGTCCCCCCACGATTGGCTCCGACTGATTCCTGCTGCTGGTATCACGCTTTACACTTCCAGCATCAGCATCACCATACCGATTGGGAACAGAAAGGGGCACCAATAGTATAGCACTATAACATTTATTGTTAAAAAATGACAAGCATAAAAACATGCACTCACATGCGAGAATGCCCTATGCGTGTCCTACAACGTGCCGTCCGCTTCACATGGGACTGACGTTTTTTGGCCATTACAAGCCACCGTAGTGAGGACTTGACTCCCCTGTACTATCTGGCTCGGCGATCCCGCCGTCTGCGCATGCGCATGCGCACCGGAGCAGGGAGCTGAAATCTGTATGCTGTGTATGCTGAGGGACAGGCCGTTTTTGAGGAGGACATAGCCTGTGCACGGGCTTTTGGAAACTCTCAATCCCAGCCACCCGAAGTGAAGATCAACACAGCAACCATCTGCCAACAGGGAAACAGCCAGGACAAAGCAGCCCAACCCAGGAAGGGATCCGTTGTGGAGTCTGGCAGCATCTCCTCTCTATGCCTGAAATTATCGGCCGCTTGTAAGTGTTCAATCTCTTTTTTTCCATCGTTAATAAACTGTATTGCACTATTTTTTCCCTTTATTTTTTGCTAAGGAGGATACCAGAAGGTTTTTCCTCACCCTCAACAACACGCAGCTATATAAGGAGAAGAGTAGAAGAATTCAAGATATTAGATATTTTTGATGTAAGTGTGTCTCCTTTATGTAGCAGTATCGTTCAATCTCTATTGATCCCCCAACATCCCTACTTCTCCCCCTCCCTCCCTCCCCAATCAAACGAAGAGCTGTGTATAATCACTGTATTGGTCCCTTACTGTGGTCCCCTCTCTTCTCTCCCTCACTTATATGCCTTAAACGCCGTGGAGCCACAAGCAGAGCAACGCGCCGGAGGACCCCCCTTTTTGTCTACCAGTATCCACACAGAGGTTGGTGAATCACCTCTGAGAGACTCAGGCTGCGGAACTGCTTTGTGCCAAGGACAGGAGCCATATATTGAACAGTAGGCTAATTCTTTTTTGGCGCAACTTTTCTCTCTTTTTATCATTCTTAATAGTTAGCTGCCTTTCTATTACACCATGGAGAAATCATCCCTCTTTTATAACAGATTACATAGAGCAGCGGTGCACAAACTGGAGGGCGTGACCCCTAGGGGGGGCCGAGACTGCCTGCGAGGGGCGCGGTTTACAGAGGCCCGGCGCACTTCCCGAAGGCACTTAAATTAAGTGCCGGGGCAACCATTAAGGAAAACATATATAAAATTCTATTCCAATGGTACCTCACCCCGAATAGGCTGAGCCAGATTTTCCCCGGATCCCCAGATTTGTGCTGGAGGGGATGTGGACAAAGAGGAGACATGGCTCATATCTGGTGGGCCTGCCCGAAGATCCAGGGATTCTGGTTCATGATCCAAACCATGATCCGGGACCTCCTGGGGGTGGAGGTGGACCCGCTGACCTTGCTTTTTTCTAGACCTACAGATGGCCTTCAACCTCAAATGAAGAAAATGATCTCGCATGTGCTCACAGCAGCCCGCTGCACAATTGCAGCAGCCTGGAAAAAAACTAATGCCCCCTCAAGACAAACTGTACTACGCAGAGTCAAAGAAGTTAGACTAATGGAACTCCTTACAGCACAACTCAATCAAAGAGAAGACCAATTCTATAAGGTCTGGGAGATCTGGCCTGAAGACTAAGAAAACCAAGAATCATAACCCATAGAGATACCCGAATATGCTAACCTGTAGCAGTAGGGACAACGACGAAGAGGGGGGAGAGTTATCTTTCCCTTCCTTCCCCCTAGCCTTGCCTTATCTAGACTCCCACACTCCCTCCCACCCTATGTCCCCCCTCTCTCCCCATCCCTCCCCTTCCCTCTCTCTTTTTTTCCCTCCTCTTTCTCTCTTCTATTCTTCCGCCATTCTTAAAGAGATAACCAAGGAAGCGGCTGCTTCCCCATAAAGAAGTTGAAAGGGAACATTGACAAAAATAAAGGATAGGCTACGTACAAGTCTGTACATTAATATGTATGTATATGTATTTGTTTCCAGCCTATTGGGTCACACTGAAGACCCCATGAGTCCCCTTCTTCCCCCCCAAATGCATTAACTAATGTATGTTGTATATCTCTTGATAAAACAATAAAAAAAAAATGAAACAAAAAAAAAATGACGTGCCGGGGGATGCTGCAGGGCCTGTGTAAAACGTTACTTACCTTGGCTCCACACGCATCTCCATGGCAATCATGTGACGTTACGTTGCTATGGCAACGTGACGTCATGACGCTGGAGCCGGCGCCAGTGGGGGTTAGAGGGGGGCGCGGGGGTGAGGTGACTGCCGGCAGGGGGGCGCAGGGAAAAAAAGTGTGCGTCCCCCTGACGTACAGGATCTAAACTGGATGATGTTTTTAATACTTAATTTATTGAAGAAATGATTAGAACAGATGAAACACAAGGTAGCCCCGACACCGAAGAAAATAGGCTTCAGAACCGAGAGAAATTTATGACCAATGAGATCAAACAATGTTGGGATCTAGCAGCACTGGAAAAATATATTGAGCAGAACCGAATCCCTAGGGGGCTAAGTCTATTCAAAACACCCACAATAGCGCAGGATAATCCTGTGTTTATGAATGAGTGGCATAGCACACTCGATAACTGTTCATTTGACTTAATGCGACTCATTGTAACAAGGAGGGGTGAAGCACTGAAAGTATGAGATTAGACAAATTAAGGAAGCACAGCGGAATCTAGAAATATATAAGCTGACAACTGGAAGCTGGGACGGAGATCGCGCGGACATCCCATGAGAAGGGGAAAGACGTGAAGAAACTGTACCAGAGAGTCTATGCTGGAAATCCAATTCCCCAAGCTTTTGTGATTGGCCGTTTGTGAGTGTGCCTTAATTTTAATCGACCTATTGTGAATAAATTGTATTATGCTATGTCCTTCTCTCCATTTTAAAGACACCCCTAGGGGGCAGTGTGGAGGAGATTTCCTACTGGGAACTAAGCACAGGCAAGTGTTGAGTTCTTTAGCCTCCTTTATTAATAATAATAATTTTTTAAACATTTCAATTCTTATATTAGACCACCGGTTTTTGTGGTATACTTTTTTCTTGTTTTTCTCCTGCTGTATATATGCACCGGAGATGACGACATATAATCACGTGCTCGAGGACTCTTTTTTTCTTCTATAGCTGCTTATTTGACATCTTGCACCCGGGTTCACTCTGTTACAATGCATTAGCCGTCGTATCAGCTATTTCCAGTCTCACACAAGTCCTTTTTCTCAGGGATTGCTCTCTCTGCCTCTTGTAATGCATTTTCCAGCATTTGCTCCAAGATTAGATGACACAGTGGCAGGAGCACCTCATTCATGATCAGTTTCTTCTTCACTTGCAGCAGTAGCAGGTTTGTCGGACTCTGTGAGTTGGCTAAGACACTTTCTTTCACCAGTGACTTACTCTGTGTAGGCTCAGTGCTCCCAACTGCTCCCGGCTGCCGAGTCAGAGACGTACTGTTCTCCTCCTCCCTTGCCAGCCCACAAGGCTCTGAATGTTGTTCTAGTCTTTCGCGGTTTTCTTGGTTGTCATCCCGTATGCTCATGGAATCGAGACGGGGGCTGGCATTACTTTCTATTTGGCTGACTGATAAAGGAGACACATGGAAGTTTATATTCTCCTGAAATGTAAACTTAATTGAATTGACTTCTAGTGTGTTGGTGATTTGGCTCCTGTCCCAGGTGCTTATCTCCAAGATGGATTCTTTGATGGTCTGGTTAATTGATGCGATGGGTGCTCCCTTCTCACCTTTCTTGGAGTGCCATAGGTGTTTGTATTTTTGGACAGCCTCTGGTGATCTTCCGGACTCCTGGGTGCTAGAGAGAAGGTCCAAGTGAATATTACCTTCTTCCCTGCTCCGGGGGATATTGGAAGTGGACTCCTGGCTGCTAGAGAGAAGGTCCAAGTGAATATTAGCTTCTTCCCTGCTCAGGGGGATATCGGAAGTGGAGCTCAGATCTAAGAGGCTCTGAGGTTTTTTGCACCTAGGTATCACAATCATTGAACACCTGTCACACATCTTTGTGCTTTCCTGTGTTTGGGGTGTACCTAGGGGAGCCTTTCTCAATCTTTCCCATCTTTTCAAGGGTGGGTGTAAGTTAATTTCTTTAGACTGTACAAACCTCTTTTTTAGAGGAAGATCCAAAGCCACTTCCTTCTTGTTATCTGGTTCTGGAGAGGATAGTTGTTTTTCCTCTGAAAGATGCCCCTGGGGGATTCTGCTCAACCCCACTATTGCTGACCCGTATCTGAAACTTGGCTGATCCATGTGGAGCCTTGCTTTTTGCTGCATGGAACTGAGATAAGAAGGGGTCACATTTGCTTCAGGCAAAACCATGTGTGAGTTCTTAAAGCATAGCTTGTCAGATGAGGATACTCCAGAGGAATGTGACATGGTTTGGAGACAAGAAGCCATATCTTCCTTTTCCACTGGTGCAGCAGGCATAAACTGTCTCAGGCAGTCCAGGACCTTTTTGGGACGCTTCCACTTCTGTTGAAGTATAAGCCGGTCGATGTGGGTCTCCAAGTTTTGCCGAGCCTTCTGAGGGGGGATATTGGAAGTGGACTCCTGGCTGCTAGAGAGAAGGTCCAAGTGAATATTACCCTCCTCCCTGCTCAGGTGGATATCGGAAGTGGACTCCTGGCTGCTAGAGAGAAGGTCCAAGTGAATATTACCTTCTTCCCTGCTCAGGGGGATATCGGAAGTGGAGCTCAGATCTAAGAGGCTCTGAGGTTTTTTGCACCTAGGTATCACAATCATTGAACACCTGTCACACATCTTTGTGCTTTCCTGTGTTTGGGGTGTACCTAGGGGAGCCTTTCTCAATCTTTCCGATCTTTTCAAGGGTGGGTGTAAGTTAATTTCTTTAGACTGTACAAACCTCTTTTTTAGAGGAAGATCCAAAGCCACTTCCTTCTTGTTATCTGGTCCTGGAGAGGATAGTTGTTTTTCCTCTGAAAGATGCCCCTGGGGGATTCTGCTCAACCCCACTATTGCTGACCCGTATCTGAAACTTGGCTGATCCATGTGGAGCCTTGCTTTTTGCTGCATGGAACTGAGATAAGAAGGGGTCACATTTGCTTCAGGCAAAACCATGTGTGAGTTCTTAAAGCATAGCTTGTAAGATGAGGATACTCCAGAGGAATGTGACATGGTTTGGAGACAAGAAGCCATATCTTCCTTTTTCACTGGTGCAGCAGGCATAAACTGTCTCAGGCAGTCCAGGACCTTTTTGGGACGCTTCCACTTCTGTTGAAGTATAAGCCGGTCGATGTGGGTCTCCAAGTTTTGCCGAGCCTTCTGAGGGATGAAAGACACTTTTTCCACAATGATCATGACTTCTGGTCCTTCTTTCTGCCTCGGTCTATTACAGAACTCTTCAGGGACGGGCTGCATGAAGGACCTAAGAGACTTCTGAACCAGGGTAGGCAATCCCCAATCATGATGAATTCTCTTCTTTCGGACGTGGCTTTCCAGCATTTCCATTTCGTTGTCCTTCAGGAACTGTTTTACCATTAGACAGAACTGCACTGTAACTGGCGTGGTTGCAACGTTTAGAGTCACAGAACATGGTTTTGGCCTCATGATATCAAGAGACTTTGTGCAAAGAGTCGGCAAACGCCACAGGAAGAATAAGTGCTTGTGTTTGATGTTCGCATCGATGCCATGTACCCTGTGCTGCTCCATGAAGGGGAGAAACATGCTCCTCTTTTTGTATTCCTGCAGTTTGGAAGTGACTTTGGGCAGTGCCGTCTGCTGCCATGGGCACCATTCCTTCCAAGACTTCTTTATAATGGAAGGCAGCCTCCCCAGTCTTATTTCAATGCATTTCTTAATAATGTGCTCGTCTGCATTGACAATGGCATCCGGTATTTTAACTGGTTCTTTCCTGCCTTGCCTACACAGTTCTCGGGAACTAATGTCCTCTTTAGATAGCAACTGGGGCAACCCTTCACTGAGGTCTTTATCATCAGCCCCATCTACCTTGTGATGTAAAATAGGAGCAAAACTACGCAGGGAGTTCAGGATCTTTTGCGGCAGTCCAAATTTCTTCTGTATCGTCATTTTCCTGACTAGGAAATTCAGTTTTTCCACATCATCTTTTCGCATGAAGAGCAGTTCTCTGGTCATACAACCCAACTCAACAGGGATGTCTGACTTTGAAGGAAGTGTTTGCCTTGGGGCTGGCATCATAAATAACCAGAGAGACTGCTGGATCTTGGAGGGAAGCCCCCACTCGTGCTGCAGCCTCTTCCTCTGGATGTGCAACTGCAGATTCCTCCTGATGTTTGGCTGGAGAAAAAGAAGGTCATTTTCCTGAAACTCAATGTAGGCTCGATTTGTACGTCTCTGGGAGGGCAGAGCATTGGCTCTGGGGATCATTACATTCAGGGACTTTGTGTAATGAGTGGGAAGAGCCCAAAGAGAAAACAGGTATTTCTGTTTGATGTTCAGTTCAATCTGATGGATGGTTACTTCCTTCATGAACAGAAATGTTTTTTCTTTCTCCCTGGCGGCATTTTCACCACAACAGATATTTTGTGGGAGTTGAACGTTCTCTTGTTTTTTAACCAGTTTGTGAGATCTCCTGATCATTCTTGGTAAGCCTCTGAGACTCACTTCCAGGGACTTTCTGGTAAAATGCACATGTAGCAGTGTCCTGGTATTGGAGGAAAGTTTGCACACGATGCATTGAGAAGGGAATAACATGCGTTTGCCCTCTAAAAAGTGGTACCTGACTTCATGCACACCTGGTACACGTGACCTCAGGGTGTCCCCATGGGTTGTGATGTATTTTTGCTTCCTAAAGCTCATCATTGACATGGACTCATGCTCTTTATCCACAAAGGGCTGCTGAACTCCTGTTGGTGCTTTGGTCTTGAACATCTCAAGTGCTGCCAGTATCTGGCTGGGAAGACCAAATTTGTGGTGGATAGTCCTCTTTCTCACGTCTGCCTCCAGATGTTTAGTAATCTCCTTATCAATGAAGGACAGATCCACTGGTATGATGAGCACTTCAAATTGAGGTTTGACTTTCCTATTATAGACCATGTGTTTTGGGGGCAAAGAGGCAAATACATTAAGAGATTTCTGGAGCAACCCCGGCAGTCCCCACTCATGCTGAAGCTTTTTGCGTTTGACATGCCACTCCAGGAGGCTTTTAATATTCTCAGGCAGAAAGTCACACTGAGCCTCAGTAAACTCAATGACGATATCACTGGAATGGATTAGGTGTGGAGCACTGGCAGAATTATGTGTGAACCTTTTTAGTGAAGCCATATACAGAGTGGGCAGCCCCCAGAGGAACATTAAATGTTTATTCTTAATGTTGAGTTGGATATGAGCCACTGCATCCTTTCCCATGAAGGGCAGGAATGAGGTCTTCAGAAGGTTCTTCATCTGACCCAGTGTTATAACCTTTGGCAAGCACATCCTTTTAGGGGGAAGCACAAGTTTCCAAGACTGTTTGACCAGGATTGGCGGCTGTTGCAGAAATATTTCCAATACTTTTTTTGCTAGATGCCGCTGTAGAAAATTGAATTCCTCTGGTTTCATTTGCATGAGCCAAGGCTTAGTAGAGATACCTTTCTTCCCTTTCACATAAGTTTGTCCCGATGGCTGGTGAGATTCCATGACCTGCGGGGCTTTGGGAAGGAACATTTTCAAGGCATGCAGTATTTTACGAGGGAGGCCTAGACTGTGCTGCACTTTCCTCTTTGTGATGTGGAATTCTAAATAGTTTTTAGTGATTTGACTCAGGAAGGTCAGGTCTCTTGTTAGGACAAGCACTGCTATTTCTGACTTCAGACCCATCTCTGCTTCTAAGAAGGCTGGAGGAGTCAGCTTGAAGTGCCGGAGGGAATTCTGTACCATGGCCGGCACCTCCCACTCATGTTGCATCCTCTTCTTTCTCACATGGCTGTCTAGATTAATTCTCCCCTCCTCGGTCAATAATGAGGTTTCACTCCCCATAAAATCTATTTTCACTCCTGTGGTCTTTAGCAGGGGAGGCAAAGCTGGGGTTCTAGAAGCCATAATTGCCAGAGACTTTGTGTAGAGTGAAGGCAGCCCCCAAAGGCATGTAAGATACTTGTGCCTGATATTAAGTTGGACTTGCTGTACAGCACATTGCTCTAGAAAAGATACAAACTTGAGCCTTTTCAGGGGAGTTGTGTGAGGGGTGTCAAGCTTGGGGAGGTTCTGTTTTTCCACTGGAAAAGCAGCTTTTGCAAACAAAGGTATGGCTTTAGTTTGGATCTCGAGACACTTCAACAGTATGTGGAACTTCAGTGTTTGTACATTATCCGTAATACAATAACTATGTCCCAAAGCTGGGAGCCCAATGAGTTTATGGTCATCAACGCTGTCTGATACATCTTTCCACTCTGACTGTTTTTGCACTGATCGATCAACAGCTATTACTTTGGTCAGGGTATCGTTGTAGCCTTCTTCTTCCGCCCTATGAGGAGCTGGTGTTTCTTCACTCCTTGGTGGCTTTGGAATGAAGCTCTTCAGACACACTAGAATCCTTTGTGGGAGCCCAAAAGCCTGTTGTACGATTTTTCTTTTCACGTGCATCTGAAGACACTTCCTGGAGTCTTCTTGAAGAAAAGAGGCATCAGTTCTTATAATAACCACATCAGTGTTTGTCTTTGGGATCTGCATAGACGGCATGTGATCTGGAGCTGTGGGTGTGAAGACCTTGAGACACCTCTTGATTGTTGAAGGAAGTCCCCACTCATGTTGCAGCTTCTTTTTTTGTATATGCTGTTCGAGATTATAGCAGACATCAGGTTTCAAGTGATGTATCTGGACCTGTGAGAATAGAATGGTAGCCCTAGATATCTGGCTGTGTTTGAGCACAACTGTGACTTTGGGTGTCATCATAGCTAAGGACTCCATGTAATGAGTGGGCAGAGCCCAATGGAACATGATGTGTTTATGTCTGATGTTGTTCTGGATGTTGTAAACATTCCGTTTCTCTACAAATGGCAAAGAACTGTCTCTCCTTTTTACCTTCCTCTCACTTACTTGAATCAGTTTTGGGAGCGTATTCTTCATTTTCTGATGCATTGTTTTCATAAACTGTGTTACTAAGCGAGGTGGTGTCTCCAGTCTGATTTCAATACATTTCTTGCTAAGGTGTATCTGTAGTTTGTTTTTGGTCTCAGGGTCAAGTTTAATCTCTTTGGTTTGTATTCTTTCTTCTACTGTAGACATATTGTTATGTCTGAGGGAGACAGCCTCATGACTAGTATCAATTATTGGTGGGGCATAGAAGCACCTCAGTGAATCCAGAACCTTTTTTGGGAGTCCAAATCTCCTCTGCACGATATGTTTCCTTATGTGGAAGTCCAGTTTCTCCTGGACAGCCTTGTTTACAAAGGATAAATCTCTTACTAGACACACAACCTCCACTTGGGGTCTATGGCTTGTATGATGTTTGCGGTATGACGGGGCATATGGGATGAAAGTTGTAAGGCATTTCTGTATTAACACTGGTCGCCCCCACTCGTGCTGCAGTCTCTTGTGTTTGATGTGCCATTCCAGGCCCTTTCTGTGGGTTTTCTGTAGAAAGGACGTTTCCCGTTCACTAAATGCTATCTCTTCCCCTCTTCCTGTGTGTGTTGGAAAAGGCAAATCTTGGATTTGGGGCATAAACTTAGACAGAGATCTAGTGTAGACTGTACCAAGCCCCCACAGAAACATCAGACGTTTATAATTTATGTTTTGCTCAAGTGAATTGATAACATTTATCTCTAGAAATGGCACAAAACTGCTTCTGCACATAGTAAGTCTGTTATGAGGCAAAGCTCTTTTTAGAAACATGTGTTCCTGCACACGGGAAGCCATATTCCAAGACAATATAACTTCAGAAGACAACACTCCTAAACATATTTCCAGACATTTCTTACGCATGTGGCGTTCCAGTGTGGCTCTTATACTTGTATCTAGATGACTCGGGACAAGGTTGTTTTGACCTTCAGTTGACTTATTGGGTGATGTGGAATGTGAGTGAGCTCTATGCATGAACTCGGCTCTGCCAGCTGTTGGTCTTAATGCAGAACTCAGAGTAGAAGGAGGATGTTGAAATATGCTCAGGGACTCTAATATTCTCTTTGGGAGGCCAATTAAATGCTGCATTGCTCTTCTTTTTACATGAGCCTCAAGAGCTTTTATTGTATCCTCCTTGAAGAAAGAGACATCCTCTCGACCCCAAATTATTTGCTTCTTGGGTCTCATCACAGGTAGGGTGTGCAGAGGAACCGGAGGCAAGAAGGCTTTGAGGGACTTCTGAAGGAGAGCTGGCAAACCCCACTCGTGATGTAGCCTCTTATTATTCACATGTCGTTCCAGCAGCTTCCTCACATTGTCTTTCACAAAATCAGTCTCGGTCTCTGAACATGCTGGGACTTGCTGGGTGTCTGGAGGACGTGCCAGCAACAACGGGACACCACTGGGAACAATCTTTGCCAGAGAGTGCAGGTACAGTGATGGCAACCCCCACATATGCACCAGGTGCTTGTGTTTCAGGTTCTGCTCCACGCGGTGGATGCTCTGTGCCATAAATGACAGTGTCCTCCCTCTCAAGAGCAGGTCTCTCTCACCTACATGAATACATTTTGGGAGCGGATTCCTAAGAAGAAGCTTCTGTGTTTTTATGGATCTGGTTACAAGGGAAGGAAGAGTGCCAAGGAGCATGTCCAGTCTCTTCTTTGAAAAATGCATGGATAGTTTATCATGGTCTTTCATCACTAGTTTTCCATGAATTATTTCACACATTGAGGTTCTTATTTCTTCACTATCTTGGCACTGGCATACAGCGCTGACTCCCGTTTCTCTTGGTGCTATAACTGACGTTGTGTGAATTCTCTTTATTTCTGCAACAGTATCTCCTTGTGCATGTTTCTCATACACATTAGGTCTGTCTTCTTGTGGAGGAGGAGGGTGAAATGCCCAAGCTGACTGTAAAATACTTTTGGAGGCGCCAAATTTGTGCTGAATTATTCTCTTTTTGACATGAGTGTCGAGGCATCTTACAAAACTTTTGCTTACGAAATCTATTTCCTCCCGGGTGATGACTGTCTCCACCTCACTCCTGGTCCTCCCTTTTTCCGACCAATGCTTTGGAGATAAAGGTGTGAACATTTGCAGAGATTTATGGAGAAGTACTGGGACACCCCACTCGTGCTGCAGCCTCTTACTCCTGATGTGCAGCTCCAGTTTGTCTATGTCTTCGGGTTTCATAAAGCAAACTTGCATCTTGGTAAATGCAATGTGTCCACCACTTCTTTTAATGCTTACAAATACAGGTAAGGCTTCAGGGATCATAATACACAAGGACTGTGTGTATATTGTGGGCAAACCCCAGTGGTAGAGGATCAGCTTGCGCCTGATGTTCCTGTCTATCAGGTCAGCTGAGGTGTGTGCCATGAAAGGCAACAAGCTCCCTCTTAGCTTCAGGTGTCCTTTATATGAGAGATGCAGTTTGGGTAGGGATAGTTTAACGATGGAAACTGTGACCTGGTGGGATTCCATAACTGCATGAGGCAGTGCTGCAGTCCTTATTTCAAGAGTTTTTTTTACCAGGTGGGCATTTAAGTTCTTCTGGTCTTTAAGGTTTATTTTGAGCAGAGGATAAACCACAGGGCCAGTACAGCTAACTTTCTGACATCCTACAACAGGCATGCCTACAACACATGCATCCTCAGTATCATGGCTTTGTATCACTAACATCTTGTCTAAATCGGTAGTTTCTGTGAGTTGCATTTTGGAAGGGTGAGATAGTGACCTGGCAGTAATAGGAGAAAGCGGTTTAAACTGTTCCAGGCACGTCAGTATTCTCTTGGGCATTCCAAACGTCTGCTGTATGACTCTTCTCTTGATATGCGACTCGAGGAGAGTTATGTTGTTCTCCCTCAGGAAATACAGATCTTCCCTTTTAATGGATACATCAGTTCCAGTCTTCTTAGTTCCTCCATGTGGAATGTGCTGTGGGGATATAGGTATAAAACTTCTTAACGATGCCAGGATGTTGCCAGGCAAGCCCCACTCATGCTGCAGCCTCTTCCTCCTTATGTGCCAGTCCAGATGTTCTCTGACATGACACTGTAAGAACCTAGTTTTGGCTTCTGCAAACTCGGTGGGGGCTTTGCTCGCTTTTCTTGTGGGGATCACAGAAATGCCCTTAGGCATGATCAACCCGTTTGAGTTTATATACTTCTGTGGAAGTCCCCAGAGAAACAGCAGGAATTTGTACCTAATGTTTCTATCTAGTAAGCCAGCAGACCTTGGATCCAAGAAGGGCAGCCTCTGGCTTCTTTGCCTCACATATGGTTCACCCATGTGTATCACTTTGAGAAGGGATTCTTTGGTGGTCCTGTTCATAGTAGTGCAGTAGGTTTTAACCATGGGGGGTGGAGCCACCAATCTCAGCTGCAGGTTTTTCTTGGAGAGATGTGTCTCCAGATCATCTCTGCTCTCTAATGTGACCTTGATGGTAGGTACACTGTGCTGTGGCAGGGTGGATGACATTTTATTGCCATGGTCTGATCCAGAGTAGAAACCGCCCTGTGTGGCATGGTCTCTCCTCCTGTGGATTTCCAGATCTCTGCAAGGCATCTCTTTACAACTTTGAGTAGATGCCTGTGCAAAGGAGAAAGAGGGGTGCACGGTGGAGGACTCAGGCATTGAGGTGAGGACCCTGTTGCAGTCTGAATGCTGGTCGGTCCTATGAGAGCAGAGTAAGTCCTTCTGAGGCCTTTTTTGTAGCTGTGATGAGGATGAATAGAGGGAGTCTTTATCAGTGGCTCTCTTAGAATACCTTCTTCGAGAGGAAGGCACTGTGGGTATGTATAAGGACTGCTCTTCCTTTAATTTACGTACCCTGACCACGCTGTGTGAGGATTCTGCCATGATCGCCAAATCTGACCTTGCCTTGGTGAGATGCGCCCTCCACTCACTAAACTCCAACCTGCATGGTTTATCTAAATCAGGAGGAGAAAGCCATTTTTGGGAGATAGTCTTCGCTGTAGTAGCTCTCCTGTGTTGCTGTGTGGAGTTACTGTCTGTCTTTGGGTGCTGCATGGATGACGTGGTGGGTTTTGTTGATAAAGGAGGAGAAATCGTGTTCTGAAAAACATGTCTGTCCTCCTTATTAGTACTGACTGAGCTCTGCCCTCTGCACAAAGAAAGCGGCTCATCTCGCTTCCGCTGCTGGTATCTGTGTGACCTCAAGATTTTGTCTGTGGTCTGCAGTTTTTTGGAGATTTTGGATGATGGGGACACATTGCTGTGGTGGATGACCTCATGTTCACAAATAGGGCATATGTCAGAAATCTTCTTTTTCTTTAGGGACTTCCTATGAACCAGCAAGGTGTGGCTGAGAAGTGTCCCGACTCTGTAACAAAGACAATGCAGATTAACGGAGGGCCCAGGAGACTACTACACGTACCACATGGGCAAGGATTCATTTATTTAACCCAACTGCTGGATGTTGGGCCAGTGCTGAGCAATGTAAATGTGTATGTGAGGGGCAGTCTGACCCTGCCCAGTTTGGAACCATACTCAGGTCTTGGTACAATTCTCTAACAAAATCTGTGCCACATTTATGGAAGAAAAATGAATGAGAGCTGTGGTTTTGTTCCCATGATGCACTCCCGTGGCCCCCCATGGAGTGAAAAAGCATTCTGGACTATACATACACATCATACTGTTTCTAATATGTATATTCCCAAATGCCTCATCTAGTTCAGACTCATAAATGTATATAACGCCATGTTTACTAAGCAGCCTTCTGTCATAAGGGAGCTTCCGCAACTAGAAGATACCATGCAACCCGTTGAGAGCAAGGAGATGAAAGGTGTCTTCCAGCACAAGAAGATGTCTATGTGGCAGAAAACAGCTTAGTAAATATGGCCCATAATCTTTCTGAATCATGGTAATTTCGAGTGCAGTTTATGACTTGTAGGACAGGAGTGGAGGCCGTTATTAGTCTCTCTTCAGATGCAGCTAACACAGAATACAGGAGATGAACCTTCGGGGGGACTTTAGGATGTCCACTAAACATAACAAAGGCTGGCACGGTGGTGACCCTTTACACATCCAGATGACATGAGGCTGGTTCCAACGAAATTATTTTAAGAGAAGAAAGTCTCTGTATGTTGCACTCTCATATAAAGGGAAGAGTAGTGATTAGAATGTAATAATTCACTTTTAATACAAATGATTAAAATATAGTCAGATTTGAGAACACAAACTAAATGGTCAATACAGTTATATACAGTGATACAACTCAATTCAAAGTGTGCATTTACCAAGGGCTATGGTAGAACAGTGGTGGTGTCTTATAGTATAATGACACTAATATTAGTATACGTTATATATTTGGATTCCAGATATTAGTGAACGGAATTTTACCCAATTTTAATCATGACTAGAGATTATCATAATAGTTAATCTAATTTAGAGCCATATGTAAGCGTACGGGTATACCAGTCAGTAACTAGTGAAATATTACAGCTCTGTTCATTATGCATACTGTAGAAAGGCAACAAGATGCTGTTTATGGTCTTTGTATATTCCCTATAGAGTAACAAGAATAGGGTAAAAATCCCTAGTTGTTGATGATAGGTATATATGTCTATGAATGGGTAGCAGTAGTGAACTGATTATCTGCAGGTATGATCGCCCAACGAAGGAACTTCGAGCAGTATAGTAGGACGCATTCAGCGTAGCAGTACAAGAAACTGCTTCGTATAAATCCAAAAATTAGTTACAGGTGACAACTCGTAAAGGCGACTGAAGTAACTGATTTCATATCACTGGTACAGTATACTAAGCAGGTGGCCAGATGGAGCCTCCAATGTCCATGGGTTTTCCCCATTAATTCATCTAACAGTAATAATAGGCAGCCGCCCGTGTGGATAAGGAGATACTGTATATATTAGTGATGTCATTGCAGCTGAGTGTGAATGCTATACACTCACTTAATAGACATGGAGTGTGCAGCTCCAGTGCACAAGGGCCACGAACAGGTCAGGTTTTTAGGATATCCCTGCTTCAGCAATGCTGGCTCAGTCATAATGATTGAGCCACTAATTGAGCCAGCTGTGCTGAAGCAGTGGTATCCCGAAAACCTGACCTGTTGGTAGCCCTTGAGGACTGGAGTTGGCCACCTCAGCACTAGACCATGCTCTAATATAACGGGCTTAGAGGGACAATGACTTACGCTGTAATGGTGGCAGTCACCATGTGACTGACTATTAACCAAAGCCGACGCCAACCATCTCCGGAGGCTGCAAAGTATCAGGAGAGAGAGAGAGTATGAGAAGCCAGATTCCAAATCAGCGGTGTTATTGGGAGAGAGAAAAGAGAGCGCGAGAAGGGGAGTGACAGAGAAGGATGGGGCTGGAGGAGGAAAGGGACGGAATGAAGGAGGGAGAGAAAGAAAGTAGAGTGTACAGTAATTATGTGTCAGTGGCACTACATCTCTACTGACCAGGATAAGGATAAACAACATATATATATATATATATATTTAGTAGATGACGTTGAAAAAAGACATGTCCATTGAAGCAGCAGTCCAAGCAATATCCTACGTGTGTGTTTTTTAGTAAATCAGTTCTGTACTATGAGAAAATAGTTGTTGCATTAAAAAAAAAAACAACAACTCTGAATTACATTTTTAATGTATTCTAATGTAAGAAGCATTTTTTTGTTTCTATAGCAACCATTTACAAAGTCACATCCCCTTCCTCTTCTGAAATAGGCTCTGGCACACTGCTTTTTGAGCCCTGCCCTGTCTCTAGCAGTGCACCAATTGTATCTAGTGACTGCCTGGTCACATGATCTTCCCCACACAACTTTGCATCTTTGGTCCTCTTCTGCTGCGCTGACAGCCATTTAGTGAACCCCGGAGCCGAATCTTCGCCGATCGATCACAGGAAATCGGATCGGTCGGCAACTTAGCTAATTACTTATCGTGTGGATTGTATTGATGCACATATTATAGGGGGGGAGGGGAACGCAGCTTGGACTGCGGCTTTAAGTTCAGCCTATGCTAAATTTAGACGACAGATACTTATTCTATATTTGTATTTACAGTATTTTAAACCAGAGGAAGGCAAACAAAAAAATAGGTGTTACGCATTATGCTGTATCAGGCTTGTGATCTGTGTTATTTCAGTATGTGACACAGCCTTGGGTTTTAGTGTGTGATAGTTACCAGGTTTGGGCGTCTTTATGTTCCTCTTCTTCACAGGAGAAATCTGGGCCTGTAGGTGAGTAAAGACAGCCTGGTTAGGACAGGGCAGCGGTGTGACGGATCAGACACAAAAGGTTCCTGAGAAACACATTCTTTGTTTCTCCTTTCAGCACTAAATAGGTTATCGAGAAGAGGCGACTTGTTTTTGCAGGATAAATGTACAAACCTTTTCAGAAGAAGCTTTGCCCCCACGCCTGATACATTCGGAACGTCTTGTACCACTACTTACCTAAACGTACTCTGAGTGCTCATTACACGTAGGGTTACGAGACGTCCGGATTTTCCAGGACATGTACTCTTTTTGGGTTACTCAAATTGGGCCTGGCTTTTGTTTTAAATGGTGTGTTGTCCGGGTTTTATGGTGTTATATCCGTGCCCATCGGCAGTGGGAGCGTGAGGAGGTGTCCAGCGTCACTGTGTTGGGTGGGCCAACGACTGTCAGACAGTGTTCAGCAGGAATGGCCCTGACGGACACTGTGCATAGACAAGCCTCTCTGTGCACTGGGCTGAGCCCGATGCACGGCTTTCTTTCACATACTTTGGGGGAGATCCACAGAAGTCCGTCACTTTTGCGCTAATAGCGATCGTTACTGAAATAGGGAACGGCTGTTATTTTTCTTCGTTTTAACGGGTATCCTCACAGCTAACGAGATGCAAAAATAACGTCCATTAGTAAAAATAGCAGCGCTATTAATGGGGAATTTCATGTCTGAGAGACACGTTCTCAAATATACTGCACATGCGCATTAGTCAAACGGTAACGTGCGTTATTAACTCTTGCAATAACGATGCGTTACTCATGTGCGTTACCAAAAAGGAATGCAAATCTTGTTATAATATCGAGAAAGTTTCATTTTTACACTTCTTAGTTTTTTGCCATTATTTATAGTTTCCCTTCATTTATTTTAATTGTACATTAAAACAAATGAAATATTAATTATTATTGTTGAGGTATGTATGGATATACATTATTGTACACCCATACTTAAAACAGTCATTATTACATTATATACTATGTTAGTTCACACAAAAATACCACTTTATTCACTAAAACCATACTACAGTTTGTGATGTTTTAGACATTGTGAGAGAGCGGCCTGTAGGCGAGCTCAGATACGAGTCCACACATGCATTTTTAGGGTAAACCGAATGTTGAGTGGTTTTATTTCTCCACAAAACAGCATCCAAATCATTGGGGCTACTGCCCCTTTAAGGCAAAACACAAAATCATAAAAAACAAACCCTACTCCATGTTAGGAGAATAAATAAACATTACTCTGGCCCTTTCTATCTGGGCCACCAGATTATCTGGTTACCAACCCCAAAACATATGGACAAATATATAGTCTTATCAGACTGATGCTGGTATTGCATCTCCAATTTCTCCAGCTGCAAGTTTTGAAGTCCTGCTGCTCCGAGTAACGTATTTTGCCCTATCCATGCAGGCTTCTCTGCTGTGTGGGGCTTTGGGTTCTCCATTGCTGCCAGGCCAAATCCTCTGGTCAACAAGCCTGGATCCCTGCAG
This sequence comes from Ascaphus truei, assembly GCF_040206685.1. Lineage (NCBI taxonomy): Eukaryota > Metazoa > Chordata > Amphibia > Anura > Ascaphidae > Ascaphus > Ascaphus truei. Next base: position 10,581,533 of record NC_134499.1, read on the forward strand.
ACAGGCACTCTGTTGTCTGTGATCCTCTCACAGAGCTTCCTACAGGGACTCTGAAAAACAGCTACTTCTTGCCTTTTATCCCGTTCAATCAGGCGTTTTACACATCACCTGCAGGAAACCCGACACCTAGTTCAATCTCCTGCCATGTAAAGGGAGTTTAACTCCTTGACTCCCTTACAGACATTTATATGATACCTCATATATATCTTTGTATGACACGTGTAACTTTTTGTAGTGAAAGGGTTAAGTCCTATCCTCATTACATTGCTTTTAGGCTGTTCCCATTAATATCGCAATGATAATCAAGAGTCTCTTGACAAAGGGCATTTGCGCCCGATCGCGTCAGAGTTCTTTTTACCCCACCAAGTCTTTGTCTGTCTCCCATGTTTAGCCCTAATAAATTGATTTTTTAACCATGCTCGTGGGTGTGCCGTACCCCTAATTTTTTTCACCCCTGCATGCAGTTCTCCATGTCTCTCCACCGAGGATTCTACTATCAAAACCATTCCATGATGGATGCACGCAGCTGGATGCAACAGTACTTCAATGTGTGAGTAATGTTACCCTATGGAGGTGTTTTTACCTCTGCTTTAAACACAATTATTACCATTATACTCTAAGTTCTCTTTTATAAGTGTGGTGGTCAAAGGGTTAGAATAGCTCTAAAGGATTCATCTTTCCCAATTACACCATACATCCCACTTAGAGTTTTAAGCCCTGGTGTTGGCAACTACTATCATTTGAGTCATATGTTTGGTAATCAGTGTTAATTATGACTGCACATGGTATTCATTACATGCTCCAATTACTCCATTCTGTGGTTGGCTCTAATTAAGGGACATCAAGATATGCTTTATGATATCATGTTCAACGATCTGTCGCATGGATCCAGGGCTTGATCGTTCAAACCTTTCTATATATGTGTTATAGATGTAACACCTCTACTCCTGGCCAACAGAAGAGGGGCCGCACCAAACTGATCCACTGCCTCTGAAGTGGGGTTGGGTATGTGCACGGTGATGATCATAGTTACATAGTAGATGAGGTTGAAAAAAGACTTCCGTCCATCAAGTTCAACCTATGCTAAATTTAGACAACAGATACTTTATCCTATATCTATACTTATTGATCCAGAGGAAGGCAAACAAAAAAACAATTAAGGGGAAAAATGAATTCCTTCCTGACTCCAAGAATTGGCAATCGGATTAATCCCTGGATCAACATCCTTCCCATGTATACTTATTTGGTATATCCCTGTATACCTTTCCCATCTAAAAAGATGTCCAACCGTTTTTTGAACAAATCTATTGTATCTGCCATCACAGTCTCCATGGGTAATGAATTCCACATTTTAACTGCCCTTACTGTAAAGAAACCCTTCCTTTGTTGCTGGTGAAATTTCCTTTCCTCCAACCTTAAGGGATGGCCCCGAGTCCTTTGTACTGCCCGTGGGATGAATAGTTCTTTTTTTTTTCAACTTTCATTTTTTATTTGTGGATATCAGATATACAGAAACACACCTCCCATAGGCGTACATTACAGATATTCCACTTTTAACAACCGTCAACAATGACAGCATCAGACGAACGACATAAAGGGAAGCAGGACAAGACATACTGGACTCACTGGACTGGTGGGGTGGCACAGAGGGTAGAAGGGGGAGGGGGGGGTGCTCTTGCCGGATTCTGAAGAAGGGTTCCTGCGATCCGATGCGACAACTTCATGGCACTGCTGACCTTACTGCCTATTGTAACTGCTGGATGGCACTACCTAGTGTATCCTTACGTCAATGTCCTGTCTGTCCCATCCAAGGAGAACGCATTTGTGAATATTAATGCAGAATTGTAGCGGCGTCCACCCCTGGGATGTTGGATTGGTCTAGCCACGGGCTCCAGACTTTTAGAAATTTGGTGCCAGAGTCGTTGACCCAACTCGTCAACTGTTCCATCTGGCAAACTTGCCAAATTCGGTTCCTGATTTTGGGGATAGATGGAATCTTATTCTGCTTCCACAGTGCTGCGATCTCACACCGGGTGGCGGTAGCGAAGTGCGTGACCAGTTTGTGTGTCGTTCTAGACATTTCCTGAGGCCGCCTGCCCACTAGGAACAGCCACAAGTCCAGGGGGATCTCTAATTCGAGAATCCCTTGCAGCCAGTCTCAAATTACTTCCCAAATCGGGGCCACCCTTGGGCAAGACCACAGCATGTGTTTCAGGTCAGCCGATTCCCCGCACTGTTTTGGGCAGAGCGGCGAATAACCTCTGACAAATTTAGCTAATTTCACTGAGGTATGGTACCACCGCATTAGGACCTTATATGCGTTCTCCTTCAACGTGACACATATTGAGCTCTTTGCGGCAGCTTGCAATATGTGGTCCCAGTCTTCGTCCTCTAAACCATTCCCTAGATCTGTCTCCCACTGTCGCATGTATCGCAGTCGGGGGCGCTCTATATGAGCCGGACAGACTACCTCCCTGTACATCCGAGATGTCAGTCCCCGTGTGTCCGTTGGTCTGGAGCACAGCTGTTCAAAATTAGTTCGTGCAGGACGAACCGGAAATTTGTTATAAAATGCCCTGACCTGGAGGAATCTAAATAATTCTGAATTTGGGAAATTTGATGTCTCTTTGAACCAATCGAACGTCTTGATAGATCCCTTACCCCCCAGGTCCTTTAATCGATTGTACCCTGCCTGCGTCCACTTTACAAATTTATCGCTCAACAGCCCCGGAGCAAAGTCCGGGTTGCCCCATAGGGGGGACATTAATGTGTGGGGGGTGGTTAAGTTAGCTTTAAATTTAGATGTCTCCCAGACCGCTAAGGAGTTCGCCACTGCGCAGAGCGGCGTTCCAATGTCTTTTTTGCATCGTTTTGGTAGCCAGATCAAGTTATGGAGTGCAACTGGCGCACAGCATTCTCCCTCCAATTCTGTCCATCGTCTATTTGTGGGGTCCGCATGCCACAGAATGATTTGGGTCAATTGTGCCGCTTTATAATACGCCATCAAGCAAGGTACCGATAGTCCTCCCTTTGTCACTGGTTTTGTCAGTAGACTTCTTGCAATTCGTGGGCGTTTTTTATTCCAAATAAATTGTATGATGTGAGTTTGAAGGGCTTGGATCTCTGATTTAATTACCGGTATTGGTAGGGTTTGAAACAGATATAATAGCTTGGGCAACAGATTCATCTTTACGCTGTTAATCCTGCCAAACCAAGATATCCCGTAACCCGCCCAAACCCTGAGATCCTCCTTTAACTTCTTCATCATCTTGGGGAAATTTGCCTTATACAAGGTATTGTAATCCCTGGTGATATATACCCCTAAGTATTTGATTGCGGAGGTTTGCCATTGAAAATTAAAGTTACAGTAAGTTCCAGTAGTTTTTCAGTTGATTTTGGCAAGTTGATATTGAGCGCCTCTGACTTAGCCTGGTTAATTTTGAACCCTGAGACCATGCCAAAGGTGCTCAGGATCTCAAAGACATTGGGCAGGGACGTCAACGGTTTAGAGATAGTTAGGATCACGTCGTCTGCATATAATGCAGCCTTGTGATGTTGCTCTCCCAGTTGGATTCCTGTTATATTGGGGCTTAGTCTGATATGGGCTGCGAGGGGTTCAATACAGAGAGCAAAAAGTAATGGGGACAGCGGGCAACCCTGACGGGTCCCACTGCGAATATTGAATATTTCTGAAGGGAAACCCTGATGTCTTACCCTAGCTGTGGGTCCTGCGTAGAGTGCCATTATTGCCTCCAGGAGGCGGCCCCCGAAGAATAGTTCTTTTGAAAGCTCCTTGTATTGTCCCTGAATATATTTGTATATAGTTATCATATCCCCTCTTGGACGCCTCTTTTCTAATGTAAATAAATCTAATTTAGCTAGCCTCTCCTCATAAGTTAGAATGTCCATCCCCTTTATTAATTTGGTGGCTCTTCTCTGCACTCTCTCTAGTTCCATAATGTCTTTTCTTAGGATTGGTGCCCAAAATTGTACTCCATATTTAAGGTGTGGTCTTACTAATGCTTTGTAAGGGGGCATAATTATGTTTACTTCCCTTCCATCCATTGCCCGTTTGATGCAAGATAAGATCTTGTTTGCCTTTGCAGCTACTGCATGACATTGGGCACTATTGCTAAGCCTGCTGTCTACAAGCACTCCTGAATCCTTCTCCATCAAGGATTCCCCCAATATATCTCCATTTAATTTGTAAGTCGCCTTTTTATTCTTGTATCCCAAATGCATAACCTTACATTTATCTGTATTAAACCTCATCTACCATTTACCTGCCCACGTTTCCAGTCTCTCCAAGTCCTTCTGAAGAGAAATTACATCCTGCTCTGATTCTATTACCTTACACAATTTAGTATCATCAGCAAAGATGGAGACTTTGCTCTCGATCCCAACCTCAAGGTCATTAATAAACAAGTTAAAAAGCAGGGGTCCCAGTACCGATCCCTGAGGTACTCCACTCACGACTTTAGCCCAACCTGAAAAAGTTCCATTTATGACAACCCTCTGTTGTCTGTCCTTTAACCAGTTTTCAATCCAGGTGCATATATTATTACTGAGTCCAACTTTCTTTATTTTGTACACCAACCTCTTGTGTGAAACCGTATCAAAAGCCTTTGCAAAATCTAAGTAGACCACATCAACGGCATTACCCTGGTCTAGATTCCTACTTACCTCCTCAAAGAAACAAATAAGGTTAGTTTGGCAAGATCTATCCTTCATAAATCCATGCTGACTATTAATAATAATTTTATTTTCCATTAGGTATTCCTGAATATTATCCCGTATTAAACCTTCAAGTAGTTTCCCTACTATTGAAGTCAGGCTTACAGGTCTGTAATTTCCCGGTTGTGATCTAGCTCCCTTTTAAAATATAGGCACCACATCTGCTTTACGCCAATCTTGTGGTACTGAGCCTGTGGAAATGGAGTCCTTGAATATTAAATATAATTGTTTTGCTATTACTAAGCTCAACTCCTTGAGAACTCTTGGATGTATGCCATCGGGGCGAGGTGCCTTATTAACTTTAATTTTTTCAAGTCGCTTATGAACTTCTTCCTCAGTTAACCAATTGTTCATTAATATGGAGGTTGTGGCTTCCTCTTGCGGCACTACTATTAAACTTGATTCTTCCCTGGTAAACACAGAGGCAAAGAATTTGTTTAATACCTCAGCTTTTTCCTTATCTCCAATAATCTGCCTACCCATCTCACATTGAAAGGGTCCTATATTTTCTTTTCTCATTTTTTTGTTATTAAGGTACTTAAAGAATTTTTTAGGGTTGACCTTACATTCTATTGCAATCCTTTTTTCATTATCCATTTTTGCTAATTTGATTGCCCTTTTGTAATTTTTGTTACATTCCTTATAATTCTGATACGATGTCTCTGTCCCTTCTGACTTAAAGAATCTAAACGCCTTCCTCTTCTTGTCCATTTCCTCCCTTACCTGTTTATTTAGCCACATTGGTTTTGACTTATTTCTTTTATACTTATTACCCAAGGGTATACACTGATAAGTGTGCTTTTCTAACAATGTTTTAAAGACTGCCCATTTATCTTCTACATTTTTCCCTGCAAAAATATCACCCCATTGTATTACTAATAGATTAGACCTCAGTTTATTAAAATCTGCCTTTCCAAAGTTGAAGGTCTTTGTTGAACCCAAGTAATCTGTTTTTTGATCATTTATTTCAAATGAGACCATGTTATGATCACTGTTACCCAAATGTTCCAGGACTTGAATATTTGTTATTACTTCTACATTGTTTGATATGACCAAATCCAAAACTGCCCCTCTCCTGGTTGGTTCCTCAATAATTTGGGTCATATAATTGTCTTTAAGCACCCCCAAAAACCTGTTCCCTTTTGTTGTAACGCTAATCTCATTGCCCCAGTCTATCTCTGGATAATTAAAATCCCCCATTATGCAAACATGACCCAGTTTTGATGCCTTCTCCATTTGCAAAAGTATTTTAGCTTCCTCAATCTCACAGATATTTGGTGGTTTATAGCATATTCCCACAAACATTTTCTTTATACTTTTACCTCCACTGCTAATTTCTATCCACAAAGTCTCTACATTTTCATCATTCCCTTCATAGACATCATCCCTTATAATAGGTTTTAGATCCGGTTTAACATATAACCATACTCCACCTCCTCTTCTATTTGTTCGATCCTTCCGAAAAAGGGAATAACCCTCTAAATGAACTGTCCAGTCATGAGTTTCATCCCACCATGTTTCTGTAATGCCTATGATATCATACTGCTCCCTTGTAGCTATTAATTGAAGCTCCCCCATTTTATCTGTCAGGCTACTTGCATTAGCAAGCATGCATTTCAGGTTTTTTTCTGCCTGTACTATTATCTTATCTGCTCCTTCCTTTCTGCGCCCACTTTGTTTAGTCTTTAGAAGTTTACTAGTATTATCTGTGTCTCCGGGTGCTGGAACCCCTGCATGGCTGGCATGGTGAGCAATAATAAAACTGGGCGCCAGGAACTTTCTATTGATTTGTTTGAACAGGGTAAATCAATCCTTATGCATGAACAGGACCGGTTTTCATGCCGATACAGAAAGGCAGCTTCTTGTTACAGATCAGACACATGTAGACAGGGCAGCTCTTTTTCAAGTCTTCCAACCTGCTGCTGGGAACAGAACCAGGACCTTCCCTAATAATTCCCCAGCAACTGCTCCAGGTCTCCTTAATGAGAACCTGTAACGAGGAACCCGCTGTTCTGCTGCGGTAAATGACCGATTCCGGAATGTATGTTATAGGACCCCTTCACTGGGATACTTTCCCTAACAACAAATACCTGCGCTTACCCTTAATTATAGAGTTGACTAGCACTCGAGATCCCCCTCCCATGGGTCCACAAAGATCTGAAGGTGGCATGTTCCATCCCTAACTTATATACTCCAAGTGACATCACTATCCTTACCCCTGTAACTGGGCAGAATAAGGGCAGCCTTAGCCTATGCGGAGTCACCTTAGATGAGGTGACCCTTCCAGCATGTTCTAGTGGCCTAGCACCTGCCTAATTACTTTGCAACATTAACATCCTGACTACGGCAACATTCATCTGTGACCTTACCAGGATTAGCTCTCTAGGAACCATTAACCTAGTTAAATAACATAGCATACCACCAAGGGTGCTACATAGATAAGCCCCAAGTTCCACACTTTATTGAATTTAGGCTAGGTATTATGCACTCAACTCAATAATGTTTCCATTATTCTCTTTTCTGAGATTTTATTTCAATAAGTGAAAGAGAAGTGGGAGACACTCGTTTCCAATTTAGTGGCGTTGAGAAGATGCGTTATCAATGTATCTGTACGTTTCTTTATATCGGGAAGAGGCTTATTAAGTAGGAATAACGAATGGTCCCAGGGTAAGGAGCAGTCAAATCTAAAATCACAGTGAGGGTTAACATGGTGTATGAGGTTCATCACCCTCCTTATATTCTCAGAGTACATTCAGGCACAATGCCTACCTTATCCAGGTAATACATTCCCCGTGTATATTCAGCCAATTGGCTAATACTTACAGTATGTGAAAATGTTAACAGCCACATTAACTAAAGAAATGGGTCTACAGCTGGAGTACAACGTGGTATCAGATATCCGATATCGTGGCAGAGAGCATCTTGAGAGGCAACACTGCCCCATCTAAAACATCATCAACTAATATTTAGTAAGCAAGGAGCTAAAATGTAGGTAAACCTTTCGTAATACAGATTGCAAGAGCCATCACGCCTTGGTGCTTTCAAAGGCTCAAGGGATTTTACAGACTGCCCAGTTTCTTATAGTGTAACAGGATGACCGAACAGCTCAGACACTTGAGGACTCAAAGTGAAAATGAGTGGAGTGATTTGTTTAAATATTATAAAGTGACTTATAAAATGTAACAAATTCATGGGTAATATCTTTAGGATTATAAATTAATGATCCATAGCAGGTGCCCAGGTATAGGAATCGGCATAGCAGGGGAATAGCAGAGTACAGTATGGGACATACAGTAGCGAGGAATTTAGAACCACTGTCCCTTGGGACATATTAACACTTAAAGATCAATAAAAAGGAAACCGTCATAACCCTAGAAACCTTTTTTCCAGAGATGAAACTAATGCTAACCAGATTACAATATGAGAGGGATCTGAACCTTATGGAAGAATGGGGGAAGTGTTGGCAGCCCTAAAAATGGGGGCTAGCTGGATTGTTCAAATATAGTTAGGAAGGAGAGAATGGGCGTTGGACTTAAAACTAAAAATGTAAATATATTAGGGGATGAAGAGAAGAGGAAATAAAAACACCTCTTCAAGCCTATATTTTGTATGGACGTATAGCCAGGTCTCCCCTCTGGGCATCCCCTGGGCTCCCCTCAGGCTTCTCTTTACCTCCGCTGCAGTGGGAGATGCGGGCGCATGAGCCTCTGGGACAGGAACACATGGTGCCCAACAGCCAATAGGGCTGCAGCTTTCCCCCTGCTTGCTATTGATACATTTGGCTCGCTGCAAGCCATGCCAGTCGGAGCTGGGACGCCAGCAAGGTAGGTTGTGTATGTGCTGGTGTCTGTGGCACCTGCACTAGGCCACAGACCCCCTAGGCCCCAGCTAGGCCCCGACTCCCCTCAGTTTGTGGCTGCTGCAGGGACAGGCCCAGAGATAGGGACACTGCCCTGTAGCATCAGTGTGAGGGACACAGGCAGTAAGCGGCTGCATCCTGGCCTCAGGTGGTCTAGGGCCAGACCACCCATCTGCTACACAGAGACATTCTGCATGGTGGTACACTCCACGTGGGACCCACCCAACGTAGAGGCGGAGGCTTCGCAGGTAACATCACTGGATCCATGGATCCTAGCTTACGGCAACAGTAGATCGATAGATAGACAGATAGAGATATAGATAGACAGATAGATAGAGACATAGACAGACAGACAGATAGGCAGGTAGTCATAGAGATAGATAGAAACATAGATACATACAGACAGATAGATAGATAGATAGATAGATAGATAGATAGATAGATAGATAGATAGAATAGATCATTCCATAAATGATTTTTAGAACTAGATCATTTCATAAATGATTTAAAAATGGAAATCCTCAATGGAATGTTCAAACGCACCCAAGAACGGAAACATTTGAACTCAGAATGATAAGACTCTTTGACACCAAAACAAAAGGACTTAATGCGGTTATGGGGTTTCTCACACCCTATCACAATTGTTTGTAGCATCCTGCCTGCCTCTCTTCTTATCCACACCTTCCCCCTCCCCCCCCAGCATCCCCCTCCATGCTGTTCCTTGTCACCCTTTCATGGCTTCAAACACTTTATCACACTACTTTACAGTATCTACAGTACATAGCTGTTATCTTCCCCCCGCCCCCCTGCTCTCCCTTACACTGTTTTAGCCATATTCCTTTGTTAATCAGTATTGCCGACCTGAGGAAGAGAGGAGAACTCTCGAAAGCTTGTCCTATGGCATAAATTGTTAGTCCAAATAAAAAAGGGTTCACCCAATACTGAAGAACTCATTATATATATATATATATGTATATATATATATAGAGAGAGAGAGAGAGAGAGAGAGAGAGAGAGAGAGAGAGAGAGAGAGAGAGAGAGAGAGAGAGAGAGAGAGAGAGAGAGAGAGAGAGAGAGAGAGAGAGAGAGAGAGAGAGAGAGACCCCCACTGTCAGTAATAAAGTACATTTTTCCAAACCCCACACATTGTGTAGGTGTCCCAGGCACTAACTGAACTCACAGTCTTGTATACTAAAGACAAGGCTCTTAACCCCCACACTTCCCCTGAGCAGTCTTCCCTGCCCGGTTAGCTGAGCGACTGGTGCTTACCCTGATGTATCCGCCCATTGACTCTCTGGTGCCTACGCTTATTCCTCTGAAGAGCAGCAGGAAGAGCAGCAGGAAGATCGGGAACATGTAGAGGAGATTGGGGAGAGTGGGGAAAGTGGACGGTATATCGGAGACTCGGTGTTCTGAGTGCTCCACGCCCTGCATATTGGGAGTAATGCGATTAATGCGAGTACGATACATCCTTCTGCCAGTAAATGCAGAGAGTTCTGAGGACCACTTCCCACTGCGCATCATAGAGACCTGCCTGTAACACTGTGACATCATCATCGCATCACAGCTGCAGTGTTAATGAAAGGACTCAGTAATGCAAAGACTCCTCTGTTTAACTCTTTGGTGGCTGAGACATAGGGAGTTAAAGTGTTCTATAAATATGTTATTTAAAGGGGCTTGTTGCCATGGAAACACATGGCTCAATAGTTTTAAAGGAAATTCATTCCATATAGTTTTTCACAGCATTATAATGTTAATAAAATAGAAATACTATGGTCTAGGGTGTAAAAGCATTTTTCTAATCCAACATTTGAATTTCAGTGCAAATAACAATGTATATTTATATAAATTAACATATTTGCCTGAATTCATATAAAAATAAGTACTCTAAATATTCCCTCAAAAATGATCCAAGTTCTTAAAAAACTACTTTTACTGTATCTTTACAAACATTCAAAACATATTACTTTATTAAATATTTAAACAAATACAATTAATATAAAAACTATATAAAATATCTCTTAAAATATATTTTTTTAAGTTTTGGCCTCCCCTCCGTGAGATATGGCTCATCAGTGATACCCTAATTCCCGTAGTCTGGCTGCAGATATGCAGAGCCGGATAGCTGTAATATTTACACAGAAAGCAGACAAAGGGCCCCATGCAGTAAGCAGCGAAAAGCCCCTTATCCCCAAAAAAGCCTACTGCGACTCAGGAAGCCCTGAGAAGCTGGCGATAAGAGCAAAAATCGGCGATTTTTTTTGCTGGAAAATAAATTGGCAGACGCGCGGCGATAAGCCACTTTTTGGCACTGATCGCCAGTTTTTCAAACACGCTCAATTCTGTAAGCCCCGACCAGCTTATCGCGGCTGATCGGATTGATGCCGGGCGTCTACGGAGCTGATACCCATTAGGCTGCGTCCCCGCTAGCGCTGAGCGCGCGGCGCTTGCGGCGGTTACTTACATATATAGCTATATGTAAGTCCCCGCTCACGCTGTGCGTGCCCGCTCGTGCGCGGGCACACACGCTCACCCACGCTCGGTGCTTAGGTAAACAAAAAAATTATACTTTCCCGCACACTCAACTACCCGCAATGCCCCCACACCCGCCCCGCGCACACGCGTATATTGAGGACACCCGGCGCTCATGCTTGGAGTGGACTCAGCCTTAATATCGCATGAATTAGATGCATGAAAAATGCATTTATAGGCAACTTCATTACCTTAGTGGCTGACCGCTAAGGCAATGAAGGGGTTAAACACCCGTGCCAGGCTTATTGTGGGTAGCGGGGGTAGGTGAAGGTGGTATTTTGTCCTTGATGGGTGTTTAGGCCTTGCACGGGGGGGGGTAAGGTTGCGGTTGGACTTAACCTCTTCATTACCTTAGCGGTTAATACCCACTCGGTAGGCCTAAACACCCATCCTTGTGGCTAATAAATTCACCCACCCCCGTTACCCACAATACAAAAAATACACACACAACAGCCCTACTACCCACCTCCTAGACCCCAATAAACCATTACAATATCTAATAAACACCAATACACAACCCGCCCCCTGTGCCACCACATACTGTAAAATCATGATATATTTTTTGACACACATGATTAATACCCCAGGCCGGCAAGGGTCCCTGGGTGGTCCCGACAGGTGTCCGCAGGCCTCACAGTGCACACCAGAGGGTACTCACTGGTGTCTGGGAGCCTTCAGGTGGTCCCCGCTAGGCTCCGTGGGCCTCCAGGGGGTCACCGCGGGCCCCCATGAGGTCCACAGGTGGTCCTCACGGGTGTCTTGGGGTCCCCGGGTCGTCCCCAGTCTCAACAGATATGGATAATAGATTATTTGCCCATTATTAAACACAACATTAGCCATGCAGCATAAATCAAGTAAATAAAAACAGTTCTACTTACCCCTGGCAATGTGAAGGGCGTCCTCGTCAGCTTACTGCAGGGCCATGTTCACCGATGTGAGCAAGAATACATAATAAATACAATCTAATGGCCCCTAACCCCTTAGTCACCTTAGTGGTTAATAACCGCTATAGTAATTAAGGGGTTTATCCACCCTGTCCCGCTACCCACCCTGGACTCACTTTACCCACCCTTCACCCATTCATTGGTACACTGGGTACATCATGCTCATATAATATGGGCATGATTTACCCCTATAGCAAGAAATGGTGAAGGAATAAAAAAACAGGTCCAAATAAAACACATAACATTGCCAAATAAAACACATAACATAGCCAACTAAATACATAACAAATGACAATAAAACAATTAAATGGCACAGTGGGTACATCATGTCCATATAATATGAGCATGATTTAACACTATGCCAGTCATTGGTCAACTTTAAAAAAACAATTACAAACAAACTCCTATGCATTCCAAACAATCATAAACAATCTCCTATGCATTCCAAACAATAACAAAATAAAAACGAAGAAGTAAATACAACAAAATTAACACCAATCAATTAATCTAATCCAAAAAAAAACAAAACAGAACAAACAATTAAAACACCAAAGCAAAACCACGAATAAATAAAATAAATATCCAAATAAACTGCATTATTTGAAAACAAAAGTCACAAAATAAACCAACATTAAAAAGCAAACACCAATCAAAAGCCAGAAATAAACCATTTAAAACACCACCAAAAATGCCAGCATACTAAATACAAACACTAAATAATGAGCAAAAGAAAGAGACAGGGGGAGGGGGGGGGACGCAAACCAATATCATAATAAAATATTGATAATAAATAACTAAATGAAACATGCAATGAGATCACATGTGAATAGTAGTGGAGTAATCAATATATGTACTCACACGGTCATGTGTGGTACCGGATCTCTGTAAAGGTATCTTTGTTCCTATGCTGCTCTTTCCATGCAGCACACAGTCTCCCTTTCGCGTCTTTCACCCGTGTAGCCTCCCAGTGGGTATACAATGGAAGACAGCGCCACGCATAAAAGTTAAAATGTGAATTTATTTAGATTAAAAAGTGAGTAACAGTGTGACTCACATATAGATAGCTGCTCTGGGACCGCGCCGCCAGCCTCCCGCTCTCCGGGGCAGTATGCTCCTGCTCCCTGCGTCCGGTACACAGGACTGCAATCCCGAAGTGAAGGCGCCAGCTACGGTGTCCATGTGCAGTCAAAAGGCTCCAGGTCCAGGTCTCTGCATGAGCTACGCGTTTCGGATATGGTAATCCTTTGTGAGCCTGACAATGGATTACCATATCCGAAACGCGTAGCTCATGCAGAGACCTGGAGCTTTTTGACTTTTTAGTACCCCCCTGCTTCCCGAGATACAGGCCCGGTATGGGGTGCCAGTATCCCTGTGCTTTGTTTAGCTCCCACGGTCACGTGACCCACAGGATTATAACATGGGGATACCGGCATCCCATAACGGGGCCTGTATCTCGGGAAGTAGGGGGTCCCCGGACCTGAAACCAATACGGTTCAGCCCCGGAGACCCCCTGCTACATTACTGTAATGTTAGAATTTTAATAAAACCCCTGCGATCGCCTGTGAGAGGCGCGCAGTTAGAGTGACTGATTCAGCCTCTTACTGCGTGTCTATTACATAAAGGCAGACCCCGGTAGGACTCACACAGCAGGGACCCCTGCAGTGTTACTCCGGCAGGCCATTAGTCTGCCCCGGCACAACTCGCAAGTATCTCAGGCATATCCCGAAATTCCATTTCGAGATTTGTTAGAATAACGGCCGTTGCATCTGTATTTCCAGGCTGTGAGCGCTCATTCTGTACTGGCCCAAAGTCTGTCTCTGCTTTGGGTCTTTTACCTTCAGTAGGTAGGGTGCCAGAGTGTATTCTCTCTGTAGGCTGTGGTACTGTACGTCTCCAGCTTCTTTGAGCGCTGGATATCATTTTCCCACACAGTCACATACTGCTCCTTCATTTCGTTGGCGATTGAGTTGATTTGTGTTTTCGGCAGGATCATATATCTCTATCGCCATCTAGAAATCACTGGCCATAATGCACTCTAATTCAATCTCAATACAGAGAACCAAATATAAATGTAACCAGAGTAAAAGGAACAGACAAAATTACTAGAGATGTGGAATGTTAATGGGAATTATTAAGGAGATGTAACAATGGGAACAACTCATATATTAAAGTAAAATCAAAATATGATGCCTAACATAATACTACCAACTCTATAAAAAAGAAATGAATAAGTAAATAAAGTGGACAAGTCATATACCCTATTCCCCAACATAAGGGAAGAGACCTCAAATGAGAAATATAGGAGTTTTTAGAAACAAGTATCTGCAGCCCATACTGGTCTCATAAGCTACCTAGTGAGGAAGGGGCTGTGCCCCCAAACATTACTGCAGATCTTCCTATTACTGTGCAACAAAACTTAGAAAATGTTTGCAGTACTACTTATATGCCTCCATCCTTTCCCAATATATTTCTCCCCCCAGGTCAGTGTGTGTCCTCTCTCTTTCTCCCCAGTCAGGGTCCGTCCGTTCACTTTCTCTCTCTCTTGGTCTGTGTGTGTGTGTGTCTCTCTCTCCCCAGGTCTGTGTGTTTGTTTGTGTGTGTCTCTCTCCCTCCCCAGGTGTGTGTGTGTGTGTGTGTGTGTGTGTCTCTCTCTCTCCCCATGTCTGTCTGTGTGTGTGTGTGTGTGTGTGTGTCTCTCTCTCTCCCCAGGTCTGTGTGTTTGTGTGTGTGTCTCTCTCGCTCTCTCTCTCTTGGTCTGTGTATGTGTGTGTGGATGTGTCTCTCTCTCTCTCCCCAGGTCTGTGTGTTTGTGTGTGTGTGTCTCTCTCTCTCCCCAGGTGTGTGTGTGTCTCTCTCCCCAGGTCTGTCTGTGTGTAGGGTGACCAGATTTTCAAAATGAAAAACAGGGACACATTAAAAAATTATTTATAACACAAATTACATCATGTGATGCCCTCCGTTGCCATGACAACGAGACACTGACATCAGGCGGTGACATGTTGCCATGACAATGTGGCATCACGTGATGCCTCGGCGCCATAATGCGTCCCGTTGTCATGTCAACTTGATGCCGCGTGACGTCACGGAGCGTCTCGTTATTATGGCAATGTGCATTACGTGACATCGCGCGGCCATGTTAATGGAATTTGGAGGGGAGGATAAAGCCAAAGGCAAGATAAATATATAATAAATAGATCTAAAAAAATGTTATCTCCACACAAAGCCACTGACCCACAAACCCACACACACACAGAGCCACTGACCCACAGTCACTGACCCACACACACCCACACTTGTCTCAATTTATTACTCATAGGGTAATGACTTTTATACCAGAAAAAGAAGATATTGGTTAGAGGTGTAACATAGGCGTAACATAGGCGTAACATAGGCGTTACCTGGGTGTGTCTTGGGCGTAGCATTGATTAGAGGCATGATTTAGGGGCAGGACATATTAGTGGCATGCTTTTGGGACGTGTTTCTCCCAATACAGGCAATGTCTGAATACATAGCTTATTCATTGTCTGTTATCAAAAGAGACCTTGAATCTTTAGCAACTAATTATACTATTTTGTCTCTTTCAGAGAATCAGTCTATTATATTCTAACTAAAAGAGCAGGAGACTGACAATACAAAAAGTATCTTAGCAATATCCTGAGCAGGAAGAAAGGAAATGTAATTTGGCAGAAACTGAGTGCATTAGGAATTATATTTCAGCAAAAGGCTGACTACAGAATCTTAACTAGTTATAATCAGACAAAATGGATGCTTAACACAAGTGTAGATTCTGGCCTGACCTACTGGTCCTAACACACACATACACAGAACCAGTGACACACACACACATACACAGAACCAGTGACACACCCACAGAACCAGTGACACACACACACATGCACACACACACACACACACACACACACACACACACACACACACACACACACACACACACACACACACACACACACACACACACACACACACACACACACACACACACAGAACCAGTGACACACACACACACACACACACACACACACACACACACACACACACACACACACACAAAGAGCCTCTCTCTCCCTCTCTCTTACCTTTCACTCTGGAGCATGGAGGGGGGGAGCCATTTTAGCTGGCAGCAGGACCTCACTTCCGGCTCTCACTGCTGAGGCTCCGCTGACACTAACCCCGCCCCCACCCTCTGCCTCTAACCCCGCCCCCACCCTCTGCAGATAACCCCGCCCCCACCCACTGCAGATAACCCCGCCCCCACCCTCTGCTGTCAGACCGGCCTCCGCTCTCCTCCTGCCTGCATTCTGTGCTCTCTGCTGCCCCCACTGCTTTGATGGACAAATCCGGAACAGCCACAAAAACCCGGGACCTTTTAAAGAATACGTGGCAGCCGGGACAGCCATTAAAAAACCGGGACAGCCATGAAAAACCCAGGACTGTCCCGGCTAAACCGGGCCAGCTGGTCACCCTATCTGTGTGTTTTTATCTGTCTGTCGCTCCCTCTCTACCCAGGTCTGTGTGTGTCTCTCTCCCAGCATTGTATCTCTCCAGACCCTACCTATCACTTGAGCAGGGGGAAGTCCATTGTTGGCCCTAGTAGCAGATACCAGAAGTACTAACTGACTTCCGGGTCTTACCGAAAGGCTCCTCTGCTGCTAACCCTGCCCCCACCCTCCCTGCCAGGCCAATCAACTCCTCTGCTGCTAACACTGCCCCCACCCTCCACTGCTAGGTCACTCCTCTGCTCTCCTCCCTGGGACATTTTGGGGAATGTCGCGTAGGGTTGCCAGGTGTCCAGTATTGAACCGGACTGTCCTGTATTTTGTCTGTCCAGTAAAAAAAATAGTGGCAATACTGGACTTGTATGTGTCCGTTGTTACCTCTATGGACATCGTGACCTGACTGGCTTGGGGGGCCGTGGGATTTCCCTGAGCAGGGCTGTTGCTAGGGGGCCTGGTATCTTCCCCCTTCCTGATTGGCTGCGTTACCCAGCAGCAGCCAATCAGGGGGAGGTGTCAGTAACCTGATCGTGGGGCCAAGGAGGAGGAAGAAACCATATGGAGCGGAGGGGTGTGTGCCTTGAGCGCCTTGCACCTTTCACCATTGTGTCCAGTATTTTTGGAGAAGACACCTGGCAACCCTATATGTCGGCCCACCGGGACACATCATAAAAAAACGGGACATCTGGGCATCCTGTACCTCGTGTAACAAAGGAAAAAGAATCCCCAACAAGGAACTATTTGCTTATAATTGGTTTAAAACAATGTGGACGGCTCCAGAGAGTAGTAGGTGGATCTAGGATTTCACAAACGGTATTATAAACCTAACAAATACATATCAAAAAAGGATAATATTACAATCTCTTGGGCACATTTGTTTTATAGAAAACACCTGAAATCCAAAGATTCATTCACCCCCCTTGGATGAATATTATCAAGGAGAAAAATCCATCTACTTTCTCTCTGGAGCAGCCGTTCTTCACTATCACCCCCTCGTTTTAGGGGACCCACTGAATCAATGATCTGGAATTTCAGTTGGCTAACATTATGTTCTGCTAACCAAAAGTGTCTCATGGTGACTGTTAGGAATTCGCTCCTGGCTTTGGTTCTAGCCTTGCAGACCTCTGCTGTTTTCAAAGGCTTCCTCTGGCAATCAATGGCACATGTGTTGCCTCTCATTGCTACTTCAGCCCTGTGCTCCGTCTTTGGAGGAATGCTCACACACCTCCTGTGATTGAATCTCTGCCCTTTATATACTAGGCTTTAGCACTGACTCAGTACCGAGCATAATCCTTCTCTGGACATTACTGTGTTCCGCCACAAGCCTGCTGGCTTGTCTCGTTGGTGTACTAACCTTTCTAGTTCTCGTTATTTGTTCCCAGAGGCCTGCTGCTACTCTCCATGCAGAGGCCTGTGTTCCAGAGGCCTGCTGTTACTCTCTACGCAGAGGCCTATCTTCCAGTGTTCCAGAGGCCTGCTGTTACTCTCTACGCAGAGGCCTGTCTTCCAGTGTTCCAGAGGCCTGCTGTTACTCTACGCAGAGGCCTGTCTTCCCATGTTCCCGAGGCCTGCTGTTACTCTCTACGCAGAGGCCTGAGTTCCTGTGGTCTGCTGCACGCAGAGACCTGTCCCGGATTCCTGTGCTGAAGCATTGGTTTGTCAGCACTGGTTCCTGATACCTGCTGCATTCTCCCCTAGCAGAGGTTACCTTTCGTTTCCTGAGGCCTGCCGCTACTCTCCACATGGAGGCCTGTTTTGGACCCCTGTGCTAAAGCGCTGGTTTTCCCCAGCGCTGCCCTGCGGTGTTCCTCAGCCAGCCTGCTGTCTTCTCCTACAGACACCGGCGTCATGGGCCGAAGCCGCTCCTCGGGCAGAGGTCACTCCCGCTCTCACGCTCCTACGCTGAAGCGGGAAGCTCCTGTCTACCCGTTGCCGAACTCCTGCTTGAATAACGACGATGCTGCCTTCTCCAATCCTGACCCTGCTATGTACGACTACAAACTGCGCAATCGGGATCCGACTACGTGGTCTCAGGTCGGTGATTATATAACCTCACCTCAGCCCCGCGGTCCGGTCCTGGTTTGTGGCGAGCACAACCATAACAGTGACACGGGCGTCCGTCTGTCTCCGGTTAAACTTTTAAAAAGCAGCTTGGCTATTCCCGTTTTAGGAAAACCGCCACTGGCCTTGCCAGGATTATTAGAGTGCAGACCTGGTGATGTGGAGTTGGTTTCGGTCTCGTAGGGTTAATTCAAAACGTTTGTGCCGCGGTCGTATTTTTTTTTTTTAATCGTTCTATGAAATTGGTGTTCCTGCTGAAAAGGAACAGTCGCCATTTTTGTTAGAGGCCATGGGGGGAAATTAGTCCTTTTAGGATTAGGATTTAGTAGATTAATTACTCCCTGTTTTGCTAAGCGATGTACAGCACAGTATACACAAGCAGGACTATCATATGTTATGTATTTTATTGTCTGCATGGAAAGAAATCTCATTTAGACGAAAAGACCATTTTACACTCTGTTATTGGAAAACTGCATTGGTGCAGCGCTGACACCTTGTGGTTAAAAAGTATAATTACTGCAAATACTTTAAAGCGGCAATCCGTGTTATTAATAATAATAATAATAATAATAATAACTTTATTTATATAGCGCTTTTCTCCCAATGGGACTCAAAGCTTCACAGTTATAAAAATGGGAAAAGAAGAAAACATTTAAGGTTATAAACAAGACCAAGCACACGGAAAGATACAATACAGGATGGGACGGTGCTGTAGCTATTAAACGCCAGACAGGTTGTGGCTGATTAATTAAATACTCGGGTAAGCAGGTAGTTCCTGAGCCTGTTATAGATTCCCAGAGAGAGGCCTCTGGAACTGTACGAGGCAGAATGTTCCAGAGCGTAGGAGCAGCGCGGCTTAGAGCTCGGGCGCCAAAGGAAGTCACAGAGATTCTAGGAACTGTTAGGAGTCCCTCACCCGCAGGTGGAAGCGAGCGAATGGGGGTGTGGGAAACTAGAAGCTCTCAGATAGCTGGGAATGTCGGGCTTTGTATGTCAACAAGCCAATCTGGAAATAAATCAGCCATTTTACAGGCAGCCAGTGCAGAGAACGGAGGACAGGTGTCATGTGGCAAGAACGGGTCTGGTTAGATAACAACCTGGCCGCACGGCTCTATCCTGGTTCTCATCGTACCTCTCCCATCGCACATTCTCCGTCTCTGTCGCTAACATGTCTGAGTCTCCTGTGATCTGTCTGTTGATTTTACCTCCGGACTCTGTTCTGGGACCTCTCCTTTTCTCTCGCTACACACCATCACTTGGTGACCTCATCAACTCTTTGGGCCTCAGGTATCATCTCTATGCAGAAGATACACAGATATCTACCCACCCCGACCCTCACACCTGCAATCCAGTCCCAAGTCTCAGATTGCCTCCTGGTTATATCCTCATGGATGGTGCCCCGCTGCCTTAAGCATAATATGTTTAAAACTGAGCTCCTCCTATTTCCCCCTAAATCTGTCCTAATAAACCCTTTTGACATCACAGTAAATGGTTCTACCATCTATCCTGTGACCAAAGCATGTTTCCTGGGTGTGACTTTTGACTCCTCCCATTCCTTCTCCATTTGCATTCATGCCACGGCTAAAATTTGTCGCTTCTTTATCCTTAACAATGCCAAGATCTGCCCTGTCCTCAATCTACGGCTAAAATTCTAATGCGTGCCCGTATCCTCTCCCGTCTGGATTAGTGTAACACTGCTGACAGGCCTCCCTGCCTTGAACCTTTCTCCTTTGCAATCTATCCAACATTCTGCTGCTGGAATAATTTCACTTTTTCTCTCAGAACGGTCTCTCCTCATCCCTTAAATTTTCTAGATGATCCCTCCCCCAAAAATATATCATCCATATATCGTAGCCACAGTGACACATGTGTCCAAAACCCACACAATGCCTCTGAAAAGACTGCATGCAGCTCCCACCAGCTAAGGTGGGGGCACATGGGGTCCCCATAGCTGTTCCCTGGGTCTGTAAATAGACCTTCCTCTCAAAAAGTCATTTTTTTTCAATACAAATTGCAACAATGTAAAGACAAACATATGATGATCTTTATATTTATATTCTCTGCTTTCTAGAAAGAGTTGAATTGCCTGAAAGCAGCAGAACATGGTGACACTTTAAAAAAATAATAATAGGTTTTGAAGCAGTGGGTCTCAGGAGCTGAACCACATTGATTTCAGCTCTGGGACACCCTGCTTCGTCAGATACTGACATCAAGAGGGGTGCCGCTAGCAGCTCCGGATGAGGCTAGTTGAGGCTATTGAAATGTCGGCTTTAAATGTCCTGTGGGCCAATAGGAAGCTGTGACATCATCCCTTGTGTCTTCCTATTGGCTCACATCATCCCTTGCGGCTTCCTATTGGCTTGCGTGACTGGGACATTTAAACCTGCAGAGCTGCTACCAGCACTACCACTGGAGGTCAGTATCTCAGGGAGCAGGGTGTCCCCAGACCTGAAATCAACGCGGCTCAGCTCCGGAGACCACCTGCTTCCAACCTGGGAAGGGGGGAACAATGACTTTTTTTTTAAGAGCACAATCTCCTTTAAGGCAGAGGGATCGAAGTGTACAAAATATCTGGTCCCAAATGAATATGAATTATATGTCTGGAAACATCTGTAGTGTCTTGGACGTAAGAAGATCGGGTGTATAAACAGGGTCTGGATACTGTGTCTCAATATCCACAGGCGGTCCTGTGTTATCCGCCGGAATCCGTTCCGCAAACCACCTTCGGAGAGCAAAACGTGGGATTGCAGATCCAATGTTAATCCGCGGCGAATAATTAGTTCAGATAACGGAACGACGGATAGCTAGGACCACCTGTACTGTTAACAGACCAAAGCGGATCTGAGGCTTAGCACACACTGCCTTGTATTAAAAAACTGCATTGGTGCAGCACTGACACCTTGTGGTTAGAAAGTATAATTACTGCAAATAGAAACAAGGCATTCATATTAGGGATTCGGGGTTTAAGACGGAATATAAGGGAGTGGGGGTGTATGTGTGTATAAAGGTGTATGTATATATATATATATATATATATATATATATATATATATATATATATATATATATTCCCTTGGCATTAATGGCCAGGTCCTGTCTTGGGGAGATTATGGCAGCCCATTTTAAGTAGCAAGCAAAATGGTGTTTGAAAGGGAGTTCAAAAGGAGTGAACAAGTGGGCAACACCTACTGGCCCTGAATTCTGGATTTGATCTACGCTGGAAAGGAGAATATTATCTATCCCAGACTGCACATCTCAGCACTTTACTATTGCTGTGATGCCGCCTTTACTATTTATATTTGCTATGGCCTCACTTCTTTTCAAATTATGCACTTCCTTCTACCAGCCTCATTATGCCTCTAACTCTATTCACACATCTCCATCTCTCCTCTCTTCACCACTTCTCAGCTCACATGAACTCCTTTCTTACCTGCGCCCTCGTCACTACACAGTTATATCCCCTGCAAAAAATCACACCCCTACAAATCATCCTCACACATACTCTCTCTATCCATGCGTCTCCTCCTTGCTTCTGGGGATATCTCTCCCAATCCTGGTCCCTGCCTTATTTCTACATGCTCTAGTCCTCGCCTGCCAATTGCAACCTCTACTCCTTCTGGTGTCAACCCCTCTAACCTCATACCCATACCCTGCCACCCTCCCTCCTCTCTCCCTTTCTCCTGTGCCCTTTGGAATGCTCGCTCCCTTTCTAACAAGTGCCTCTCTGTACATGACTTCTTTCTCTCTCACTCTCTGCTCCTCTTTGCTATAACTGAGACCTGGCTCACTCAGTCTGACTCTGCTCTGGAAGCTGCCCTCTCCTATGGTGGCCTTTCTCCCACACTCCGCACCCTGATGGCAGGGGTGGAGGCGTGGGGCTCCTCCTCTCCTCTCTCTGTCGTTACCGAACCCTTCCTATTCCTCCCTCCCTTGCTTTTCCCTCCTTTGAGGCTCAAACTGTCCATCTATTCTCTCCTCTCCCTGTCCACGTGGCGGTCATCTATCGCCCACCTACCTCTACTCATCCCCCTTCTGCCTTTCTCTCTCACTTTGAATCCTGGCTCTCATTCTTTCTCTCCTCAGACTCCCCTGTTCTTCTCCTTGGGGACTTCAAATGCCACATTGATGACCCCTCTCTCCCTTGGGCTTCCCGCTTTCTCTCTCTAACCTCTTCTTTTGGCCTTCAACAGTGGACTGCGGCCAGCACCCACAAAGATGACCAATAACCTAGACCTGGTTTTCACTATAAACTTTTCTCTCACCGATTTCTCCATGTCCCCCTTTCCTCTCTCTGACCATCACCTCATTATCTCTCTCTCGCTTCTCCCCCTCTCCATCTCCATCTAGACCTTGTTTCTGCAGAAACCTGCGCTCTATTAACCTACCAGCCTTTGATTCCACTTTACACTCCTCCCTCTCCTCTCTCAGTTCTGCTACAGACCCTGACAACCTGGTCAGGAACTACAACTCTGCCTTATCCTCCTCTCTTGATCTACATGCCCCGCTTTATCTCTGCTGTCCTCAGCCTTCTAAACCCTAGACCCTGGCTAAATTCCTACATGCGCATGCTGCGTTCCTCCACTCGTTCCTCTGTACGCCTCTGGAGGAAATCTCACAATCTCGCAGACTTCCTTCACTACACATTTATGCTATCCTGTTTCAACTCTGCCCTCTCTCGGGCTAAAAAAACTACTTTTCTTCACTAATCAACACGCACAAGTCTAACCCACACCGACTCTTCCCTGTCTTTGACTCTCTACTCAGACCACCCTCAGCTGCCTCTTCTTCTTTCGCGATCTCACCTCAGGACTTTGCTGACTATTTTAAGAAAAGTTGGCATCCATACGTGAGAAATCCCCTTTGTTTCCTCCTCCCATCCTACACCTCTTCCTAACTCTCCTCCTGCCTTCCTTGACTATTTTTCCACTGTCACAGAGGAGGATGTATCACTGCTGTTCTCCTCTTCTCCTTCTACCACCTGCCTTCTTGACCCCATTCCCTCCCATCTCCTAAAACCTCTTGCTCCTACTATAATCCCTACGCTCACACACATTTTTAACTCCTTCCTCTACTCTGGTACCTTTCCCTCCTCCTTCAAACATGCAACAGTTATACCATTACTCAAAAACAGCAAGCTTGACCCTACCTGTCTTTCTAACTATCGACCTGTCTCCCTCCTGCCTTTCACCTCTAAACTCCTTGAACGTCTTGTATTCTCTCGTTTGCTCCATTTTCTCAACACCTATTCTCTCCTAGACCCTCTAAAATCTGGCTTCCGCATTGCTCACTCCACTGAAACAGCCCTCACTAAAATAACTAATGACCACCATGCAGCCAAAGACAGAGGTCATTACACTCTGCTTATATTACTCGACCTCTCTGCAGCATTTGACACCGTGGACCACCCTCTTCTCCTTCACATTCTCCATACTCTTGGTATTCGTAACAGAGCTCTATCCTGGATCTCCTCTTACCTCTCCCGTCGTACTTTCAGTGTCTCTTTTGCTAACACCACCTCCTCCTCTATCGATCTCTCTGTGGGGGTACCCCAGGGCTCTGTCCTGGGACTTCTTCTCTTTTCTCTGTACACACTCTCTCTATGTGACCTAATCACATCTCTTGGGTTTAAATATCACCTCTATGCCGACGACACACAAATTTACTTTTCAACCCCTGACCTTACACCTGCTGTACAGACTAAAGTTTCTGAATGTCTCTCTGCAATATCATCCTGGATGGACCTCCGCCAACTTAAACTTAACATGGCAAAAACAGAGCTCCTCATACTTCCTTCCAAACCTGGCCCTACTACCTCCTTCCACATAACTGTTGGAAGTACGATCATTTACCCAGTAGCCCAAGCACACTGCCTAGGGGTCCCACTCTACTCCTCTCTCACATTCTCCCCTCACATTCAAAACATATCTAAAACCTGTCACTTTTTCCTCCGCAATATAACAAAGATACGCCCTTTCCGCTGTTTCTCGACTACTAAAACTCTGACTCAAGCCCTCATTCTCTCCCGCCCCGATTATTGTAACCTCCTGTTGTCTGGCCTTCCTGCCTTTCACCTGTCTCCCCTACAATCTATCCTAAACGCTGCTGCCAGAATCACTCTACTCTTTCCTAAATCTGTCTCAGTGTCTCCCCTGCTGAAATCACTCACTCTCCTGGTTTCCGATCAAATCCCGTATCTGACACTCAATTCTCCTTCTCACTTTTAAAGCTTTACACTCTTCTGCCCCTCCTTACATCTCAGCCCTAATTTCTCACTATGTACCAACCCGACTCTTGCATTCTGCTCAAGGATGTCTTCTCTCTTCCTCCTTTGTATCTAAAGCCATCTCCTGCCTTAAACCTTTCTCACTGACTGCCGCACACCTCTGGAATGCCCTTCCCCTCAATACCCAACTAGCACCCTCTCTATCCACCTTTAAGACCCACCTTAAAACATACATGCTTAAACAAGCATATGAATAGCACTGTGGATATCACTATACGCATGATACATAAAGCTTGGCCCCCTGCAGACGCACTTACCAGAATTCCCTCCTACTGTCTCTGTACGTTCTACCTACCAATTAGACTGTAAGCTCTTCGGGGCAGGGACGCCTCTTTCACAATGTTACATTTATGTCTGAAGCACTTGTTCCCATGATCTGTTATTTGTATTATTTGTTAGTTATATGATTGTCACGTGTATTACTGCGGTGAAGCGCTATGTGCACTAATGGCGCGATATAAATAAAGACAGACATACATACATACATACATACATTATTGGACTAATGTATTATAATTATTTTTTATTATTATTTTTTACCAAATAAAAATCCCACGTGGGAACATATTCACGCCTCAGACGGGTCTGGAACCTGCGCTTCCCCATTATCTCTTAGCATACAATTCTCCCACTGCAGCCAGGGATTCTGGGTAATGACATACACATGAGCACTCAATAATTTGGGGGTTCTTGTCCATTTTAACATGAGCCCCTATAAATATATGCCTGCCGCATTACACAGCTTTTCAGCAAAGCCTGGGTTATAGAAGTGCAGAACCAGCAACCCTACTGACAGACAGTTGTTTCGACCTTTTGGTCTCATCAGTGTGAGGCTGGTTGTACTGGATCTGCAATATGAAACTGGAGTAATATTATTATCATTATTTTGTATATCTGATTTATTTAGAAGCTTTTTTTCAACGCTGGATAAAAAAGGTTGAAACTTTCTGTTGATTGAGAAATGGGACGTAATTGTCATTCTGCCAATGTTCATTAAAATAGTTCCTGCAATTCAACCGCATAGAAAATAAGGCCAAGTTGTCCAGATGTCAGTTTAAATAAGATGCAGCAAAGTGCAGCTATTTTATAATATTACATCGATTTTAGAAATATATTTAATAACAAACGTATTATTTAAACTTTATTTTTAAATTGTGACAAAGTGAGAATATGATGCAAGGAGGGGGGGTCTGACATAAACAGCGCTGGGATCTAAGCCGCCATTTTAAGTCAGCATCCATCTTAGGCGCCTGATATTGTCTATTGTCTGTATGAAAGTTGGTATGGAAGTTAGTTTAAAGACATTTTTATTTTTTCTGCTCCTGAAGTCTTAATATCATTTAAGCGGTTCAGCTAAGCCACAAGACCTTGAAGAGAAGAGAAAAAGCGCAAATGTTATGAAAATAAAAGATAGATAACACCATGTCTCGCATTCTGAGGGAAGTGCCCATGAAGTCCCGTATGTAGAGGAAAAGTCATCGGCTTGTATAAGGAATATTAGCTGAGTCATTTAATTTGTAATATGAATCCCATAATAATGTTATTAACTCGTGTTCATGTTCATATTTTGTTTATCTTATATGCTTACGTAGTGACGCACACGCAACCTCGTATAGGGGGCGTGGGCTTAGTATTTTGTGTATAAATAAGGCCTGTATGCCAGTATCTCATTGGGGGAGTTTTATTTTGAAACTGCCTCCTGCGTGTGCACCGCACAATGCAATAAATGTATCTGTTATTCTGCAAAATAATCCCCAGATGACTCTTATTTATTCGCGATTTTTACAGATGGCGCTCCGAATAGGAACCCAAATATACCGGAAGCTGAGCACCTGAAAAAAACACTCCTCGGTCACTCAAACCTGAGCGCTCATAAGAATCAAGGTAAAAGGCACCTTTTTGAGGAAAGCCTGAGTTTAAAAAGTTGTTTTGAGTGGTGTGTAGAGAGATGTGTTTTGAAGGTGTCTCAATCTGGGTTGACGGGTTTACCTAGCAGTTTCAAATAAGTTTATTTGTCTGTTTCTGTATCCATTTTAAAGTGTTATAGTTATTTAAGTTTTATTGGGACTAAGGTGAGAGTTCCGTTAAAAGTTTAGGTGTTTTTGTGATGAAGGTGAGTGTTTGTATGCTTAAGGGACTGTTTTCAGACCGTCCTGGGTTGTGATAAATATTTTTTGTTGTCTGAGCAGGAAGGGTCCCTGATTGTACATTTGCTCTGTCTTGTCATTAACATACCAAGTGAGTTTATTTATAGATATCTGTTTAGAAGGTCTTATCTGTATCCATGTAATAAAAGTATAAGGTTTATCAGGACTGGGTTGGACCCGCTGAAGTAATTCAAGTGTTTTCTTGGGTATAGTTATGGTGAAAAATTCAGAACAATAACATGCCAAAAGAGTTGTACGCAATCAGC
The DNA here is from genome assembly GCF_040206685.1 of Ascaphus truei. Taxonomy (NCBI): domain Eukaryota; kingdom Metazoa; phylum Chordata; class Amphibia; order Anura; family Ascaphidae; genus Ascaphus; species Ascaphus truei. The sequence continues at coordinate 10,608,873 of NC_134499.1, forward strand.
TTGCGCTGATTATTGTATCAGGAGTATTGTACAGGTCAATTAAATGTGATTACTGTAACAGGAAAATAATGGGAAACCAAAGTTCTCAAAATTTGCCGTTAGAGGTTGTGTGTCTGCAGACAAAAATAATAAAGAATGGATACAGAGAACAAGAAGAGACAATATAAATATGTTTTGTTGGCCAATGACAATACACATGCAAGTTCAAATGAAAAAACACATGCAAGTCCCAGTAAAAAACATGCCACCCCAATGAAAAAAGTTTGTTTGCAATAAATTACTATGGAAGGAATCGTGAACCTATGGGCAGCCGCACCGGTTTTCTTATTCGTAAGAATGCGAACGCAAGGGCTCATAGTCGAACCTTCTAACTTTCAGTAATCCCTGTGTGTCTGTGGCAGTATAAATCTTTGGATTTTATGAGGTTTTTGTGGCTAAAGTCATGCATGGCAGGCCCGGCTGACTGAAAGCCGCAGAAATCAGGTGTAAACGTATCAGCTTTTCCTTCCATTTCCCCACAAGCAATAAGTGGTTATAAATCATTTCCTGATATAAACTCAAGTTTCGGTGCCGGCAAGTAAAATTGTTGCGCCCTTAATGGAGAGTTGCCAGGTGGATTTGATACCCTAATGATTTTTTCCTGAATGATTACCTGTGTGAAAGATAAACCATGCTAAGTATCACGTACGCACAAATCACCATCCAAAAACTTGCAAGTACTTACAAAAATCATGAATATTATTTGCTCACAATGAAGTCTAAATTTTTAAAAGGTGTTAAAAGGTGTACATACTGTAAAGTATAGAAGGATTAAAAAATGCGGAAAAGAGAGGGCCTATATTTAGCTCTGTCACTGGTGAAAGTTTAAAGGGTTTATTCGTTTTGACCAGACGGATAAGTGTTTTAAAACCAGGAGATACAGTATTCTTTTTTCCTTCTGCTCAAATGTCTGCAAGAAAGAGAATCAGAACAGCAGCAGCACAGATCGTGCCCCCACCTTTTTCTCCAGCGCGAGGAATGTGCCAAGATACGAAAGTTAACTCAAAAGCTCTGGAGCATCAGAGTAGTTTTAAAATCAGGTTATTTATGAGAATAAAGAAAGAGAAGGGAATTTTTATTAATTTAGTTGCAGGATGAAATTGTTTGGTAATAGGTGAAAAATGTTTTTCTTTTATTTGTTCGTTATTTTTGTGATGTTGTTTGGCTGTGTATGAGAGGAGTTTTTGTATTGTGTGTTCTGTATTGTGTGTAACCAGTAAAAACACTTTTCAATTTTATTTCTATAGGATTAAGATATGTTTGGGAATATTTTGTGTTGAAATATGCGGGTAAAAGCTCACAAGCATTGTTTGAATTATATATTGTACTAGCTGAGAGACCCGGCGTTGCCCGGGATGTAAATGCGTAATAGGTAGTATTATTTATAAATCGTGGAACAATAGGTGACTGTTTGTTGTAAAGGTTGGATAATAATGTTGAAAAGAAAGATGGAATAAAATGTTAATACGATGTTGTATAAAAATGGTTTATTGTAAACGCACCACAGTACAATGTATATTTTGGTGACATAAGTGATGTGAAAATGTGAGGCGTGTGTCCTGCTAGGGTGTGAGCGTGTGTGAGGCGGCGGGTGGGTGTTCAGTACGGGTGGTGCGTGGGTAGTGAGTGCTGGCTGTGGGTCGGGGTCCTGCTAGGGTGTGAGGCGGCGGGTGTGTGGCGAGTGCAGGTGACAGCTGGTCAGTGATATTGTTGCGTAGGGGCAGGATGTGGCAGGTGTGTGTTGAGTGTGTGGGGTGGGTGAGAGGCGGCGGGTGTCTGTTGAGTGCGTGCGGCGGCTGTGTGGCGCAGGGGTGTGAGCGGTGGGCGGGTGAAAGGCAGAAGTGCGGGTGGGCAAAAGGCAGAGGCGGGAGGGCGGATGAAAGGCGTTGAAGGAGGGGAGGTGAGGTCGGAGGGGTGGTGGGGGGTGGTGGGGGGTGGTGAGGGGAGGTGAAGGAGGGAGGAGGGGAGGTGAGGATGGGTGGTGAGGGGGGGGTGGTGGGGGATGGTGAGGGGGGGTGGTGGGGGATGGTGAGGGGAGGTGAAGGAGGGGCGGAGGGGAGGTGAAGGGGGGCGGAGGGGAGGTGGAGGGGAGGTGAAGGGGGTTGCCGGGAGAGGGGGGTGACAGGAGGTGAAGGGAGGGGGGGTGACAGGAGGTGAAGGGGGGGGGTGACAGGAGGCGAAGGGGGGGGTGACAGGAGGTGAAGGGAGGAAGGGGGAGGTGGGGAAGGGGAGAGGTGGGGGAGGAGGGGAAGGGGGGAGGAGGGGAAAGGGGGAGGTGGAGGAGGGGAAGTGGGGAGGTGGAAGTGGGGAGGTGAGGAGGGGAAGTGGGGAGGTGAGGAGGGGGATGGGGAAAGGGGGAAGGTGGAGGAGGGGAAAGGGGGAGGTGGAGGAGGGGAAGTGGGGAGGTGGAGGAGGGGAAGTGGGGAGGTGAGGAGGGTAAGTGGGGAGGTGAGGAGGGTAAGTGGGGAGGTGAAGAGGGTAAGGGGGGAGGCTCATTGGCCTGGCCCAAGGTCCAATGAGATTGCCGCTAGGGACACAGGGAGGGACACAGGGAGACACATACAGACCCGGACACATAGAACACTTTCAGAAATATATAGTAGATTGTATGTTTTTATGTATATAACGCCATTAATATGCATAGCACTTCACAGGAGTGGTGCACGTCGTAATCATATGGGTAGCAAATGGTAGGGGTAAGAGGTCATGAAATAAGTGATCCAGACATAAGAATAACATTAAGGAAGAGAAGTCCCTGCTCTGAGGAGCTTACAATCTAATTGGTAGGTAGGGAAAGCGTACAGAGACAGAAGGATTTGATTAGAAGTCAGGAGAGGAATTTCAGGAGGGGAAACGCAGAATAAGAGTTTAAAGAGTAGAGTGATTCTGGCAGCAGCGTTTGGGATAGATAGTAGGGAAGACAGGTGAGAGGCAGGAAGGCGGGATAGCAGGGGATTACAGTAATCACGATGGGAGAGAATGAGGGCCTGAATCAGAGTTTTAATAGTTGAGCAACAGAGGAACAGGTGTATCTTTGTGATATTGTGGAGGAAAAAAGTGACAGTTATAGAAATGTTTGAATAAGAGAGGAGAATATGAGAGAGGAGTTGAGTGTGACCCCTAAGCAGCGTGCTTGGGCTACTGGATGGAAGATTCAAGAGTAATGTGGAAGGAGATAATAGGGTCAGGTTTGGGAGGAAGTATGAGGAGCTCTGTTTTTGCCATGTTAAGTTTAAGGCAAAAGAGAGCCTTCCAGGATGAGATAACAGAGACATTCAGAAACGTAGGTTTGTATGGCAGGTGTAAGGTCAGGGGTTGAAAAGTAAATGTGGGTGTCATCAGCATAGAGGTGATATTTAAACCCAAGAGATGTTATTAGGCCACCTAGAGAGTGTGTACAGAGAAAAGAGAGAAGTGTGGTCCACAGAGGCAAATGCTTCAGAGAGGTGGAGTAATAGGAACAGAGTGTAATGACCTCTGTCTTTGGCAACATATAGGTCATCAGTTATTTTAGTGAAAATTGTCTCCGTGGAGGGAGCAGTGTAAAAGTCAGATTGTAGAGGGTTAAGGAGAGAATGGGTGTTGAGAAAATGGCGCAAGCAAGAGAATACAAGAAAGTCAGTAGTTAGAAAGAGAGGTAGGGTCAAGCTTGCTATTTTTGAGTCATGGTATAACTGTTACATGTTTGAAGGAGAATGGACATGTAGCAGAGTAGAGGGAGAAGAGGAGATCAACAGTGATGGTGACATTCTCTTCTGATACAGTGGAAAAAGAGTCAAGGAAAGCAGGAAGAGAGCAGGAAGTGGTGTAGGATAGGAGGAAAAAGAGGGAATGGTCTGGTGTATGGATTCAACCTCTTTCTCAAAATAGTCAGTAAAGTCCTGAGATGAGATGAAGGAAGAGTTAGTGTGGGTTAGACTTGTGAGTGTTGATTAATGGAGAGAAGGAGGGTTTGTTTAGCGTGAGAAAGAGCAGAATTGAAACAGGATAGCATAAATTTGTAGTGAATGAAGTCTGTGAAAGTATGAGAGTTCAAACAGAAGGCATTAAAAAGAAATGAGTGGAGGGAGATAGCATGAGCGTGGGGGAGCTATTTGTGTGTTAATAAGTTATATAACCTCAGCTATATAAAAGCCCGCTATTTAATTTTTGAGAGGCCATAAAAAATTTATTTCTTAGGGCTCTGGATAAAGCTCCATGTATTTAAACTTTAAGCAAAAGTTCCAATCCAATAATTATTATTTTTCAGGAAGAAGCCGTGGTGTGCCGTTATCTTATCTGTTCAGGGTCAATTGGCGAAATGCCCAGAAACAAGATGGCTTTTTGCCCGGGAACAAGTCTTATAAAATTATTTTTCTTCTTTAATCAGATGAATATGCGGAGTGTCTTTAATAATATAAAGCTGACCATGTGCTCAGCACTGTGCAAAGAGATTATATAAAGCAAGACATTAGTGTGAAGTCTTTTACAAAATCATTTGTCTATTAATTGAATGTGATGTATGTTATAACTTTTAACCATTTATTTTTTTCAAAGGTGTCCGTAAGCAGTGGTTATTGTCAAAATTGCTGTGTAATCTAGAATGAGTTTGCCAGGAAGGGGTGAATTTGGGAGTCACCTCTCATTTGTGGGTGTGTCTTGTGCATAGGGTTAAATACAGGGGATACATAGTTGCAAAAGCAGTTACATAAGTGAATAAGGTATGCATTATTTAGCAGAATAGTTACAGTGGATTGTTTGGGTAAAAGCCAGATGGGGATTGGCTAGGGAAATTTGTATGGGTAAAATAATTGCTTAATTGGGGGGTGAATATTTTTTCCATGACTGTGGATAGTATTGGGAGAAGAAGGATTGGCCTGTAGTTTGAGACAGTGTTTTTTGTCCCCACTTTTGAAGATTGGGACAAACTCTGGCAGTTTTCCAGGTCTTAGGGATATGGCCTGCAGACAGGATAGAATTAACTATGGAAGCAATTAGTTGGGCAAGGGATGAGGCCCCAAAATTTCAGGAACTTAGATTGTATCAAAGTCAGGTTCACATTGGCTACTTAGTTTTAATTTGAGGAACATTAATAGGGAATACCTCTGTCTATATGCGGATGCTAAGACAGGAGTAAACACATTGATACAAGAATTTATTCCTAGGTATAAATTATCTCCATATGAGACACTATGGGAGGACTTGTGACTATCAGCAGTCAAAGGAAAGAATTAAGGACCATGTTATTGGTAATAAAACAATAAGTCGGATGCAACTAATACATTTTTTGAGTTTCTCTAGGCAAAGTTGAAAGTGCACCTACTCGAGACGGGGTTAATAGTCACATATGTCCTACGCAAGCATGCTCTGTATCCCAGATGAAAAGGCCTATACTAACCACCAATACAGCAATTAAAGTGGCAGAGTTCTTTTCCTGGACCCAAAGTACAGTAAAGCTCGTTCCAGCTCCACCAAAGACCAAAGTCACCTAAAGCACAGCCGCATCAAGTTAACGTCTTGCCGAGTCAAAACTCTAACCATTAACCAACGAGGAAAATAAGACACCAGGCTAAGGCCCGGTCTTAATCCGAACATTTATTTTCACTTTTCTTCTTTCAAAGACTCAATATTTTTATTTTTAGAGTGTGTTAAGTTAGAAATTTAAGGTGTATGTAGAATTGTGCCTTGATGGGAGGATTGGTTTCCTGGAAGCGTGGCTTGTGAAAGCTCTTGTATGTGTTTTGGCTGTACTCATCACTCTCTATGTATGTGTCATGTGCAGCAAAACTTTGATCCAGAAGTGTGTTGCACCTCCACCGAGAGGAGGGGGTCACCCAGGGGCGTGTGTCAGCCACAAGGAAAGGATCATAAGTCAGCCATTTTGACCCATCGCAGACATCGTCTGTTCTGATATTCTGAGTGAATGATGTATACAATGCGTGCAGGGTGAGGATCACGCATTCGCTTCCACAGATACCAAACCCCCTTCAATTCTCAGTAATAGAATGTTGTGATGATTCTGAAAATATATAATAATAGAGATATATGCCATTTTCTTTTATCTAGCAACTGCATACCAAAGAAAGGTTGCTTGCATAAAATAAGGTTTTTAGTATTATGTGTATAATTTCTGTATTTTCCAATTTTTTAAGGGAACCTCTTTAAAGGGTGTATCACACACTAGGAACAAGAATCAATTTATGGGTCAAGTGTCTCCACCAACCAATGAAACCTGTGTAAGAATGTATTTTTAGTCAGATAACAATTTACAGGAAGGATGTGGCCTTAATTTTGCAGTTTTTAATGTCATCATTAAACCAAGAACAGGTTCAGATTAGGCTTATGGCCTTACAAAACAGAATTGCTTTAGACTATGTTTTAGCTTCAAAAGGAGGGGTATGTGTTGGATCAAAGAACAATGTTGTGTTTTCATTCAAGATCAGAATGGTAGAGTGCAGCATGAACTAGATGAAATACAAGAGATTCAAAAGAGGCTTACAAAGGGAAGGGACAGAATATCACCCTTGGGGTTAGGTGGATGGCTTAAATCACTTGGAGCAAAAACTTATGAATGCTTTGGTGTGTTTGGCAGTGTTACTTGTTGTCATATATGTGTGTGTCACGTGTTGCAGAGGTATGATCCACAAATTGCTACCCCTCCTCCAATCTGATGCCACTCTTTGCAGATGCCAGAAATAGCAGTCCCTTGAAGAAAGAAGATGCCGATCACAGTTATTCAACTCCAAAAGATATGTTGGGGCCACAGCGCCTTACGAGACTATGACAGTGAAGGGCACGCGCCCTTCTCCTCTGAGTTATACCAATGAGCCGTATCAGATGATGGAGCACCGCAGTATACAATCTGTGTGTCCCTGGACTAACATTATAAACTTAATTCTCAAAAGCATGTTTTAAGAATAAAAAAGGAGGGAACTGACAAAGTGAGAATATGATGCAAGGAGGGGGGGGGGGGAGGTCTGACATAAACAGCACTGGAATCTAAGCCGCCATTTTAAGTCAGCATCCATCTTAGGTGCCTGATATTGTCTATTGTCTGTATGAAAGTTGGTATGGAAGTTAGTTTAAAGACATTTTTATTTTTTCTGCTCCTGAAGTCTTAATATCATTTAAGCGATTCAGCTAAGCCACAAGACCTTGAAGAGAAGAGAAAAAGCGCGAATGTTATGAAAATAAAAGATAGATAACACCATGTCTCGCATTCTGAGGGAAGTGCCCATGAAGTCCCGTATGTAGAGGAAAAGTCATCGGCTTGTATAAGGAATATTAGCTGAGTCATTTCATTTCTAATATGAATCCCATAATAATGTTATTAACTCGATGTGTTCATGTTCATATTTTGCTTAGTATTTTGTGTATAAATAAGGCCTGTATGCAAGTATCTTGTTGGGGGAGTTTTATTTTGAAACTGCCTCCTGCGTGTGCACCGCACAATGCAATAAACTTATCTGTTATTCTGCAAAATAATCCTCAGATGACTCTTATTTATTCACGCTTTTCACAATTGTTTATTAAAATTGAACCGTACACTTCCGGTGAAAATGCAATTTTAAAACGTGTCTTCAATTTAATTCTTCTACGTTGACTGTTTCTGGGTCAGTGTCGCTTTGAACAGGTTTTGATGTTGAAGAAACGTCATTATCAAGTTGATTTTGTAAGTCATTCAATGTAAGTCATACCACAGTCCCTGTTTATTAATGGCCAGGTAATTCCCACACTGAGGGGATTAATACTAATGGCTAAATGTAGAGTGCAGCGAGAGACAGGGGGAACAAGGTGGAGCGTGAGAGAGGTAGAGAGAGGGAGGCATGAGAGGCAGAGAGAGAGGGTGGTGGGATCATGAGAGAGAGAATGGGGGGGTGCTTTAGAGAGGCAAAGAGTGCGGAGAGGGAAAGAGAGAGCGGAGAGCGAGCGGAGGGTTGGGAGCAGGGAGGGGGAGAGAGGGAGAGCGAGCAGAGGAGGTGAGAGCATGAAGGGAGAGAGCAAGGAGGCGAGCGGGGGAGGTGAGAGCAGGGAGATAGAGGGAGATCGAGAGGGGGAGGTGAGAGCAGGGGGAGAGCGAGCGGGGGAGGTGAGAGCAGGGAGATAGAGGGAGAGAGCGAGCGAGCGGGGGAAGTGAGAGCAGTGAGAGAGAGAGAGGGAGAGCGAGCAGAGGGGGAGGTGAGAGCAGGGAGATAGAGGGAGAGCGAGTGGGGGAGGTGAGAGCAGGGGGAGAGCGAGCGGAGGAGGTGAGAGCAGGAAGATAGAGAGAAAGAGCGGGGGAGGTGAGAGCAGGGAGATAGAGGGAGAGCGAGCGGGGGAGGTGAGAGCAGGGAGATAGAGGGAGAGCGAGCGGAGGAGGTGAGAGCAGGAAGATAGAGAGAAAGCGCGGGGGAGGTGAGAGCAGGGAGATAGAGGGAGAGCGAGCGGGGGAGGTGAGAGCAGGAAGATAGAGAGAAAGCGCGGGGGAGGTGAGAGCAGGGAGATAGAGGGAGAGCGAGCGGGGGAGGTGAGAGCCGGGAGAAAGAGTGAGCGGGGGAGGTGAGAGCAGGGAGAGAGAGAGGGAGAGTGAGCAGAGGGGGAGGTGAGAGCATGGAGAAAGAGGGGAGAGCGAGCAGGGCAGGTGAGAGCAGGAAGAAAGAGGGGAGAACGACCGGGGGAGGTGAGAGCAGGGAGAGAGAGCGAGGAGCGGGGGAGGTGAGAGCCGGGGGAGGTGAGAGCCGGGAGAGAGAGAGAGGGAGAGCGAGCCGCGAGGGAGGTGAGAGCAAGGAGAGAGAGGGAGAGCGTGCAGATGGGGAGGTGAGAGCAGGGAGAGAGAGGGAGAGCGAGCAGACGGGGAGGTGAGAGTGGGGAGACAGAGAGAGGAAGAGCAAGCAGTGGAGGTGAGAGCAGCGAGGGAGAGGGGTGGAGAAAGGAATTAAACTTAATTTTCTTTAAAATAGCTTCCATTTTTGTTTAGTTTATGCGGACGCGTTTTTTATATATAAGCGCGGCTTGCTATCTAATTACAGTGCTGTGTGGATTATACCTCTGGGCATCCCGGGATATTGTTGCCCGGATTTTAAACAATAAGAGAGCAGGATTTCATTATTCCCTTTCTTTTATCCTATAATAGTCATTAAATACCCTTCACTTTAACAGCCACAATGGCGATCGTACGTTAGCGGAAAAACCCTGGGGAGCACACCATACTGCACACCTCGTGCACCATACTGCACACCTCGTGCACCATACTGCACACCTCGTGCACCATACTGCACACCTCGTGCACCATACTGCACACCTCGTGCACCATACTGCACACCTTGTGCACCATACTGCACACCTCGTGCACCATACTGTACACCTCGTGCACCATACTGTACACCTCGTGCACCATACTGCACACCTCGTGCACCATACTGCACACCTCGTGTACCATACTGCACACCTCGTGCACCATACTGCACACCTCGTGCACCATACTGCACACCTCGTGCACCATACTGTACACCTTGTGCACCATACTGCACACCTCGTGCACCATACTGCACACCTCGTGCACCATACTGTACACCTCGTGCACCATACTGTACACCTCGTGCACCATACTGCACACCTCGTGCACCATACTGCACACCTCGTGCACCATACTGTACACCTCGTGCACCATACTGCACACCTCGTGCACCATACTGTACACCTCGTGCACCATAATGTATACCTCGTGCACCATCCTGCACACCTCGTGCACCTTACTGTACACCTCGTGCACCATACTGTACACCTTGTGCACCATACTGCACACCTCGTGCACCATACTGTACACCTCGTGCACCATACTGCACACCTCGTGCACCATACTGTACACCTCGTGCACCATACTGTACACCTTGTGCACCATACTGCACACCTCGTGCACCATACTGTACACCTTGTGCACCATACTGTACACCTCGTGCACCATACTGCACACCTCGTGCACCCAGGATCCATACCGGCTTGTTACACAGAAAATAGTTTATTAGAACAAGTAGAGAATGAGAGGCATTGTACATCTCAAAAACAGCAGTGCTCGTGGCCAAGAATTAGACCCAATTTGGTTATTGTAGATACAAAACGAAAGTGACAAAAAATCCCTACTGTCCCCAAACCTACTTCATTCACTGCATTGTGACGTCATACTGCTCTTACTTACACCCCACAACTCCCCCCCCCCCCACACACAAAGCGCTCACCTCCCTCCACGCCCCACAATAAGCCTTCTCGCCTCTCCCCTCATCCACTTTACAACACCCCTAAAACATGTCAGCTGCTCACCCGGCGCATTTCGCGGGTGCTTGGAGATACATAGGCTCCTTTCCCTCTGTGCCGGGCTGAGAGAGGAAATGTGGATTGCAGGCTCTAGGTCTCCAGGCAGCGTGGGATGCGCCCGCTGAGCCGCCAGCAGAGTTTCTACCTGGGGCCGCGGCATCCTTGGCAGAGGGTCGCAGAACACCAGGGTACCGCGGCACTGTCATGGGGCCTCTGGAGTGTCAGGTCTCAGGATGCTACATCCTGGAGTACCTACAGGGCTAAATTAACCCCTTAGTTGTTTCAGGTATCCATTCCGTTACCGCAAACCTGACTAAATACGTTGATGACATTCATATCTAAGTGACAGTGAATGCTTTACATTCTTCAGAGCACTTTGATTGGTGTGAGGGATATACTGTAGATGGGTTACAGTGGAAGTTACTTCATTATATACTAGTGTTGGGCACTCTGATGGTATACAGGTTGCTTATTTTTCTCTTTATTCTGATAGCACCTTACCCATGGACAGATTCGCAGTACGGCAACGGTTACCTGATTTGCATCCAATTATGCGGGACCCTTTATGGGCCTTTGGGAGCTGGATTATATCTGGAAGAAGCCCCCCCTTACAAGAGGTTTATAAAATACTCGTAGCGTTATATAGACAATGTTTTACTTATTTGGTTTGGAACTGGGAAGGTGTTACAAGTTTTTGTACAATATTTTAAAACTTATAGTAGGAATATTAATTTTTCTTGTGAATGAAATACTGTATGAAGGTCATTCATTGTTCGGCCAACAAATTTGAAATGAGAGTGTTGAAGATGCACATTAAATTTAACGAAGATGTGCCAGGACGGCCTGTAGGCGAGGTCAGACAATAGTCCACATGTGCAGTTTCAGGGTAAACCAAATGTTGAGTGGTTTAATTTCTCCACAACACAAATAAACATTTAGGCACACTTTTCCTTTAAGGCAAAACAAAACTCATAAAAGGAACACCTACTCCCCATAGGGAGATCTTGCTAACCATTCCAAGCCCTATCAGGCTGGCTTTGTCCAGTTCCCAACCCCTAAACATATACCACAATAGTTATGGAACAATATTAAAGTCCTTACTGTACCTTTGTTTGGGAATCTCTGTCCATAGAGAGAGTTTAGGAAATCCTTCTGGATAGGAGCTTGCACAGGACTGCTCTGTAATCTGAGACAGCCACCTACTACAAGCAGTAGCCTCCTTATCTAGCTGGTTGTCAGCTGTCTCAGCTTACTTTCTGATTGCCCAAGTATTCTTACTGGGTTAACCTTCTGAGTACTGGATGAAGGACTTAGATGTATGTTTCCTAAGCATAATTATCAGTACCTGACTTCACCCTGTCAGAGGCGTTAACACCTCCTTAAGTCAATATCGGACCTCTGTAGTTCAGGGCCCAAGAAAGATATTTAGAAGTCATATATCATAAATCTTTGCAGGGAGAGTCCTCCTCAGCGCTGGAACTTTCACTTGTGCTCAACACAATGCATGAGAAATATAAACATGCAGAGAAACAATGAGGAGTAGCACACTTAATTAAAGATGCCGTCACCTCTGTGAGAATGGGAACACTAGATGCTATTTCACCCTAAACACTCCAGAATGGTGATGGAAATGACCATAAACATACACACACCACCAAGCAGTTAACCCTTTACAGCCTGGATCAGTAGTCTAGGTGTAACCCAAACAATAAAAATTTATTTTATTGCACCATAGTACTACTAGATTACACCTAGATTGCACCGTGAATGATGGTTAATAGAGAACACTCACATCAATGGAGTTGAAGATGAAAAAATTGCACCTCTGCCGGATGGACAATTCTCAGCAATGGTATGTGGAAAAGAAAAATGAAAACATAGCACAGAACTGCTATATATCAACATTTTATTAACCAACATTTAAAAACAAACACTTAGAATAAAACTCACGAATTCCTTCGTTCTTTGTAAGTCTTTCAACCCTTTAAGCCTGGTTGTGGGGGCCCTTTGATTTTTCTTTCCTCTGTGGCTGCTTGGATCCTTGCCTCTGTGGGTCCACGTGTAGAGCCTCCTCTGGTATTACTTCCTGGTAATCCTAAGCAGACCCTGCGACTCCAATACAGGAGTTCCAGGTTTGGCATAGAGTTTCACAGAGTCCCACAGCAAAAGGGTATCAATAAATAAGCTACTTAGGAATGCGTAACAGATAGCAAACCTCACCCTCAACCTCACCATTTTTCTTTTCCACATATCATTGCTGAGAATTGTCCATCCGGCAGAGGTGCAATCTTTTCACCTTCAACTCCATTGATGTGAGTGTTTTCTATTGTCAAACATTGCCGGTGTAATCTAGGAGTACTATGGTGCAATAAAATATATCTTAATTGATTGGGTTACACCTAGACTACTGTAAGGTTCTTATAACAAACAAACAGTAGATGGCGCTCTAATACTTAAACTAAAAAATAAATGTGTATAAAATATACAAAAGTGCAAAGTGACTAATACATATAAAATCAACAAGTGCAATATGGGTACAATAAATCACTCAAACCCTTAGATGGACTGTTTCAAGGTCCAGAGAAACAGTATATACAGGAAAACCAGGGGAGCGCTTGTACCTTAAAAATAAAAACAAAATCTACATGGTGTGATATTGTTAGCACAATGAAGTGGTTCTAAGAAACTTAGAAAGCTTGGTATAGGCTATGTCACGTATAACCAACAAACCAAAGTGGTTAAAACCACAGGAGGAGCTACGATCTCAAGCAGAGACAGAAGACAAAGGTAAGGATAAAACAAACACTTTTATCCACACACGAGCAAAATGGAGGCTTACAGAATCCAAAAGGATAAACAGCATAGGTAGTTGGTGATCTTCCGATCACTGCTGCTGCTGCACGCCACCCGACTGCGTCTCGAACAGCCGTCACGTCACTTCCGGGATTCCGGCCGGTTGGAGATGACGTCACGGGCTCAACGTTCTCTCTCTCTCAGTCGTAAGGTCACGCTCTACGCGTTTCGACGTTCTAAATGACGTCTTCATCAGGAGTGTTTGTGACCTGCTCTAGGGGGCTTTTTATACCCACTTGAACTCATAGTAACCCCTCCTCCAAAAGGTTAACTATTAAAACACCCTAGGCTTCTGGGCAGCTATATTGTCTCTCCCATATGTCTAGGTGTAGTAATTAAGAATAACATTTTTATACAATTCATAATAAAAAAGATTCTCCCTTGAAATACATAAGGTAAGAATCATATTGACATTATACATACAATTTTATTATTATACACAAATAATCAATAAATATTAAAAATATATTTCAGAATATTTAAACTAATTATTAAAACTAATTTTAAAGGAACGACGATGGATGTATCTTGAAAGACATGAAACAAAAAGTGATTAGGTGAAGAAACTATTGGAAACAGGAATTTCATAAGTCATATATCAAAATATCAAAAAAAACTGTACACATATACAGAGCAGATGACACAGAATATAAATATGTAGTTTAAATATTCTGAAATATATTTTTAATATTTATTGATTATTTGTGTATAATAATAAAATTGTATGTATAATGTCAATATGATTCTTACCTTATGTATTTCAAGGGAGAATCTTTTTTATTATGAATTGTATAAAAATGTTGTTCTTAATTACTACACCTAGACATATGGGAGAGACAATATAGCTGCCCAGAAGCCTAGGGTGTTTTAATAGTTAACCTTTTGGAGGAGGGGTTACTATGAGTTCAAGTGGGTATAAAAAGCCCCCTAGAGCAGGTCACAAACACTCCTGATGAAGACGTCATTTAGAACGTCGAAACGCGTAGAGCGTGACCTTACGACTGAGAGAGAGAGAACACGGAGCCTGTGACGTCATCTCCAACCGGCCGGAATCCCGGAAGTGACGTGACGGCTGTTCGAGACGCAGTCGGGTGGCGTGCAGCAGCAGCAGTGATCGGAAGATCACCAACTACCTATGCTGTTTATCCTTTTGGATTCTGTAAGCCTCCATTTTGCTCGTGTGTGGATAAAAGTGTTTGTTTTATCCTTACCTTTGTCTTCTGTCTCTGCTTGAGATCGTAGCTCCTCCTGTGGTTTTAACCACTTTGGTTTGTTGGTTATACGTGACATAGCCTATACCAAGCTTTCTAAGTTTCTTAGAACCACTTCATTGTGCTAACAATATCACACCATGTAGATTTTGTTTTTATTTTTAAGGTACAAGCGCTCCCCTGGTTTTCCTGTATATACTGTAAGGTTCTTGCCAGTTAAAATGGGCCTGGGGACCTCCTTGGTCAGCCAGCCGTGACTGGAAACAGTGTTGCTCTACCCGGGGAGACTTAACCACGCCCTGGGCGGTTGAACCTCGATCGGATGACGTACGAGCGCTCGGACAATAAAGAAAGAAATACAGAGAGAGTGATTCTGATTCTTCATCTCAACTTTATTACGGAAAAGCAATGCTACTTATACAGGAAAATTAGGTGTTAATTAGAGGCGTAACAATATTAGCATATTACTAAATAACAGCCTAGCTGGGAATTTTCCACCCGTACACATTATCTATAGCCTTGGTTTCTGTAAGCGAAACTTGCGGCCAAGCCGATTCCAAGAAAACACAGTACTGATGCCCAGACAACAGAACTGGGCTGTTTTTCTGACAATAACTAGCGAAAGCTGATAAAACGGCCTGCATGTTTGGAGGTCGTTTCTTGCGTACATATATCACTTAGTTCAGGGAAAAATTCAGGTGGAAATGGTGTTCCTGGCAAGATGGAGGTCTGGCTTTTACGTTTAACCCTTTCAACGACTGATCCAGGCTGGAAAGGGTTAACTGCGTGGTGGCGGCGGTGTGTGTATGTTTATGGTCATTTCCATCACCATTTCTGGAGTGTTTAGGGTGAAATAGCATCTATTGTTCCCATTCTCACAGAGGTGACGGCATCTTTAATTACGTGTGTTACTCCTCATTGTTTCTCTGCATGTTTATATTTTTCATGCATTGTGTTGCGCACGAGTGAAAGTTCCAGCGCTGAGGAGGACTCTCTCTGCAAAGACTATTTCTATGAGGTTTGGATCATCCCAGAGGACTCACGGCTGCAGGACTTTACCATCTAAGTGGATACTCAAACTTTTTTCTTGATATACGACTTGATTTTATGTTTATGTTACATTAGATTGTTTGTAAACATTTTGTATGTTTGAGATATTTGATTTGTTTTGGGGTATGGCCAGCATATATCATCAATGCAGCATTCTCTATTATACGTAGACCAGGAGTGGCCAACTCCAGTTGTCAAGGGCCACCAGCAGGTTTTCAGGATATCCCTGCTTCAGCACAGGTGGCTCAATCAGTGGCTCAGTCTACGACTGAGCCACTGATTGAGCCACCTGTGCTGAAGCAGGGATATCCTGACCTCTTGGTGGCCCTTGAGGACTGGGGTCGGCCACTCCTGACATAGACTGATGCTTGTACCACCAATTACGTAAAGCAGTCGAGTGAAAACTGTAGGCCGTGGCTTAATGGGAGAGGTGAATGACCTTCAGTGCGTGGGAATAAGACGTGATATTAACGCACGAGGCTACAGATCATTATTATGTGATTACGATTACGACCACAAACACTCGCTTATCTTCTGGGTGGGATAGGAGTTCCTTGGGGGGGATTGGAAGATTCTTCACAATGTTTCTATCTTTATGGTTTCCTGCTTCTCTGATTCCACGTCGCCTACAAACAAATGGAAACGGACGAGTCCTTCTGGATTAAAGGTGCGACCCCACATAATAACCTATTCTAATTAAACAATTGCATTGGCTTCCTTGTCTGGTGAGCCCCCCCATTTAACACCTCGCGACCCCCCTCCTCTATTCCCCCCCTCTCCCCATGTATTTCCCTCCCCCCTTGTCTCTCTCTTACCCCCTCTCTTCCTCACTCACACCCCCCCCACTCCTCCCTCTCTCTCTTCCTCACTCCCTCTCTTACACCCCCTCTCTCCCCTCACTCACTCTCCCCCCCCCCACTCACCCCCCTCTCTCTTCTCACTCTCCCACCCCCTTCATCAATTACTCCACTCTCCCTCAATCCCCCTCCCCCCTGGCCACACCTACATTCCCCCCCTCAAAAACTGTAAATGCAAAACACTCGCCCCACACACAAATACATACAAAATACCCCCCCAAGAAAACACATTGAAATGAGCTGTGCTTTTGTGTGGTAGCGCTGGTTTATGACTATCGCACTTTATAGAATAACCCTTTGAATCTGTAACCCACATAACTCAATGGGGGGTGATGTGTTAAGGCAAATTTGGAGCAAGACTGCATCATTTTCATCGCGTGTCTTTTTTGCGCTAATGTATCAATGTCTTGTCTTTGCTCCAAGTATTGTGTCGCGTGCTTCAGCTTATAATTTGGCGAGTGACAATAGGAGGGGGGTAGGAACAGATTAAAATCATACAGTATGGCTCAAATCCCCCAGGTCAGGGCTCTTCCGTTTGCATCCCGTCGGAAAGTCGTTCTGACTTATGATGCAAACGGAAAATGAAGCAACGCGCCAGCACAAAACCTCTATTCACACTTCCTTTTCATTGATACAGCTCCCTTCGATTACATCTGCACTGCCATCTTTAGCTCACCTGAGCCGGCCTCTAATTGAACATCGGGGGCAGACCTCTCCCCAATCTGCACGCTCACGTCAGCTGGGAGGGTTTCTGGAATTTCCAAATGGCTCGGTCCAGGGTGGGTTCGGTCAGTCTGGGGTGTATCCCCTGCATTGAACAAAAAAGGGATTCCAATTTCAAACATGATTCTTGAACATCATTGTCATACCTTTTCGGAATATTTTGATGAATAGATGGAAAGAGCATAACTGTCCCGGATAAATCTCTAATAAAACCACACCTTGGGTATGAAATACAGTTTGGGGCACTTTCTCATCAAAAAAGAAAAACGGAGAAAGTCGCCAAATTAATGAAGGGGATGTGAGGTCTGACGTTTGAAGGTCAATACAAGGAACTTTTAAGGGGACTTTTCATCTCAAGAACAATACAATTGACACAGGGCCATCTGTTTATTTAACAGGGAAATTAGTTTCACCACGAGCAAATGAAAGGGTTTTGGGCAGTGAAAATAAGGACTCTACAGTCTCTACTACCTTTTGAGACTGAACTCTATTGAGAAGAAAACATGTTAGGCTGTCACTGGTAATCACTATGAGGTGGAAACCCTACTCCAGCAGTGCACTAGCATTGTCTTTCCTTAAGGGGCTCAGAGTAGGGAGACCCAACTCACCTGTAGTTGTCCGGTGTTTACAGCGCCTCTTCCAGAAGATGCAGGCACAGGCTACGATCACAATCAGGATGGATATACCAACAATGGCCACTAGTATAGTATATTTTGGCTCAAGGTACGGTGATGTGAAGAGTCGAGGCTGCTCAGGAGAGGTAGCCGGCATGGATGATATTGAGCTTGCAGTTGTTGGCGCAAGGTACGTTGATGTGAAGATGGCAGACTTCCCAGAAAAGGTACCCATAGCTGGTATGGATGCCATTGACGATGGTAACTCTGGTAAGATATACAAGCCCATATGTACTAATCAGGCTTGTGCCATAAGACGTCTTCCATTGCCAGAAGGAGTCTAATGGCACAAGATGGCTTAGTAAATACGGGCGACAGTGTGAAGATAAAAGAAAAAGTGATCCCTCCCATGGGTGTACCTCTCTCCTATGTACCTATAGCCCATGTATAGTACTTTAGCTACATATACCTTTCCTGCACCTCAGTCCCCTCCCTGCACCTCCGTCCCTCATAACTCTGTCCCCTGTATGTCTGCTGCCAGCATCTGTCCCCTGCACATCTGTCCCATGTACCTCTGTCCCCGGCACCTCCATCCCCTGCACCACCGTCCCCTGCTCCTCTGTACCCAGTACCTCTGTCCCTGGCACGTCTATCCCCGGCATCACCATCCCCTACACCTCTGTCCCCTACACCTCTGTCCCCTGTACCTCTGTACCCAGCACCTCTGTCCCCAGCACCTCTATCCCCGGCATCACTGTCCCCCTGTACCTCTGTCCCCCGCACCTCTGTCCTCGGCACCTCTGTCCCCTGCACCTTTGTCCCATGCACCTCTGTCCCCTGTACCTCTGTCCCATGCACCTCTGTCCTCTACACCTCTGTCCCCAGCACCTCTGTCCCCGGCACCTCTGTCCCCTGTACCTCTGTCCCCTACACTTCTGTCCTCTGTACCCAGCACCTCTGTCCCCGGCACCTCTATCCCCGGCATCACTGTCCCCCTGTACCTCTGTCCCCCTGTACCTCTGTCCCCTGTACCTCTGTCCCCGGCTCCTCTGTCCCCGGCACCTCTGTCCCCGGCACCTCTGTCCCATGTACCTCTGTCCCCGGTACCTCTGTCCCCGGCATCACTGTCCCATGCACCTCTGTCCCCTGTACCTCTGTCCCCGGCATCACTGTCCCCCTCTACCTCGTCCCCTGTACATCTGCCAACTGTACCTATGTCCCCGGCACCTCTGTCCCCCTGTACCTCTCTCCCCCTGTACCTCTGTCCCCCTGAACCTCTGTCCCCTGTACCTCTGTCCCCTGTACCTCTGTCCCCGGCATCACTGTCCCCCTCTACCTCGTCCCCCTGTACCTTTCCCCTGTACATCTGTCAACTGAACCTCTGTCCCCGGCACCTCTGTCCCTGGCACCTCTGTCCCCTGTACCTCTGTCCCCGGCATCACTGTCCCCCTCTACCTGTCCCCTGTACATCTGCCAACTGTACCTCTGTCCCCTGTACCTCTGTCCCCTGTACCTCTGTCCCCTGTACCTCTGTCCCCGGCATCACTGTCCCCCTCTACCTCGACCCCCTGTACCTGTCCCCTGTACATCTGTCAACTGAACCTCTGTCCCCGGCACCTCTGTCCCTGGCACCTCTGTCCCCTGCACCCCTGTACCACCGTCCCATGTACCTCTGTCCCCTGCACCTCTGTCCCCTGTACCGCTGTCCCCTGTACCTCTGTCCCCGGCATCACTGTCCCTCTCTACCTCGTCCCCCTGTACCTCTGTCCCCTGTACCTCTGCCCCTGTACCTCTGTCCCCTGTACCTCTATCCCCGGCATCACTGTCCCCTTTTCCTCTGTCCCCTGTACATCTGTCAACTGTACCTCTTTCCCCTGCACCTCTGTCCCCTGTACCTCTATCCCTGGCATCACTGTCCCCTCTACCTCTGTCCCCTGTACCTCTGTCCCCTGTACCTCTGTCCCCGGCATCACTGTCCCCCTCTACCTCGACCCCCTGTACCTGTCCCCTGTACATCTGTCAACTGAACCTCTGTCCCCGGCACATCTGTCCCTGGCACCTCTGTCCCCTTCACACCTGTACCACCGTCCCATGTACCTCTGTCCCCTGCACCTCTGTCCCCTGTACCTCTGTCCCCTATACCTCTGTCCCCGGCATCACTGTCCCATGCACCTCTGTCCCCTGTACCTCTGTCCCCGGCATCACTGTCCCCCTCTACCTCGTCCCCTGTACATCTGCCAACTGTACCTATGTCCCCGGCACCTCTGTCCCCCTGTACCTCTCTCCCCCTGTACCTCTGTCCCCCTGTACCTCTGTCCCCTGTACCTCTGTCCCCTGTACCTCTGTCCCCTGTACCTCTTTCCCCGGCATCACTGTCCCCCTCTATCTCGTCCCCCTGTACCTTTCCCCTGTACATCTGTCAACTGAACCTCTGTCCCCGGCACCTCTGTCCCTGGCACCTCTGTCCCCTGTACCTCTGTCCCCGGCATCACTGTCCCCCTCTACCTGTCCCCTGTACATCTGCCAACTGTACCTCTGTCCCCTGTACCTCTGTCCCCTGTACCTCTGTCCCCTGTACCTCTGTCCCCGGCATCACTGTCCCCCTCTACCTCGACCCCCTGTACCTGTCCCCTGTACATCTGTCAACTGAACCTCTGTCCCCGGCACCTCTGTTCCTGGCACCTCTGTCCCCTGCACCCCTGTACCACCGTCCCATGTACCTGTGTCCCCTGCACCTCTGTCCCCTGTACCGCTGTCCCCTGTACCTCTCTCCCCGGCATCACTGTCCCTCTCTACCTCGTCCCCCTGTACCTCTGTCCCCTGTACCTCTGCCCCTGTACCTCTGTCCCCTGTACCTCTATCCCCGGCATCACTGTCCCCTTTTCCTCTGTCCCCTGTACATCTGTCAACTGTACCTCTTTCCCCTGCACCTCTGTCCCCTGTACCTCTATCCCTGGCATCACTGTCCCCTCTACCTCTGTCCCCTGTACCTCTGTCCCCTGTACCTCTGTCCCCGGCATCACTGTCCCCCTCTACCTCGACCCCCTGTACCTGTCCCCTGTACATCTGTCAACTGAACCTCTGTCCCCGGCACATCTGTCCCTGGCACCTCTGTCCCCTTCACACCTGTACCACCGTCCCATGTACCTCTGTCCCCTGCACCTCTGTCCCCTGTACCTCTGTCCCCTATACCTCTGTCCCCGGCATCACTGTCCCCCTCTACCTCGTCCCCCTGTACCTCTGTCCCCTGTACCTCTGTCCCCTGTACATCTGCCCCTGTACCTCTGTCCCCTGTACCTCTGTCCCCGGCATCATTGTCCCCTCAACCTCTGTCCCCTGTACATCTGTCAACTGTACCTCTTTCCCCTGCACCTCTGTCCCCTGTACCTCTATCCCTGGCATCACTATCCCCTCTACCTCTGTCCCCCTGTACCTATCCCCTGTACATCTGTCAACTGTACCTCTGACCCTTGCACCCCTGTCCCCGGCACCTCTGTCCCTGGCACCTCTGTCCCCTGTACCTCTGTCCCCTGTACCTGTCCCCTGTACCTCTGTCGCCCTGTCCCATGTACCTCTGTCCCCCGCACTTCTGTCCCTAGCACCTCTATCCCCGGCATCACCGTTCCCTCTACCTCTGTCCCCCTGTACCTCTGTCCCTGGCACTTCTGTCCCCTGTACCTGTCCCCCTGTCCCATGTATCTCTGTCCCCTGCACCTCTGTCCCCTGTACCTCTGTCCCCTGTACCTCTGTCCCCTGTACCTCTGTCACCTGTACCTCTGTCCCCTGCACATCTGTCCCATGTACCTCTGTCCCCTGCATCACGGTCCCCTGCTCCTCTGTACCCTGTACCTCTGTCAACTACACCTCTGTCCCCGGCACCTCTGTTCCTGGCACCTCTGTCCCCTGCACCCCTGTACCACCGTCCCATGTACCTGTGTCCCCTGCACCTCTGTCCCCTGTACCGCTGTCCCCTGTACCTCTCTCCCCGGCATCACTGTCCCTCTCTACCTCGTCCCCCTGTACCTCTGTCCCCTGTACCTCTGCCCCTGTACCTCTGTCCCCTGTACCTCTATCCCCGGCATCACTGTCCCCTTTTCCTCTGTCCCCTGTACATCTGTCAACTGTACCTCTTTCCCCTGCACCTCTGTCCCCTGTACCTCTATCCCTGGCATCACTGTCCCCTCTACCTCTGTCCCCTGTACCTCTGTCCCCTGTACCTCTGTCCCCGGCATCACTGTCCCCCTCTACCTCGACCCCCTGTACCTGTCCCCTGTACATCTGTCAACTGAACCTCTGTCCCCGGCACATCTGTCCCTGGCACCTCTGTCCCCTTCACACCTGTACCACCGTCCCATGTACCTCTGTCCCCTGCACCTCTGTCCCCTGTACCTCTGTCCCCTATACCTCTGTCCCCGGCATCACTGTCCCCCTCTACCTCGTCCCCCTGTACCTCTGTCCCCTGTACCTCTGTCCCCTGTACATCTGCCCCTGTACCTCTGTCCCCTGTACCTCTGTCCCCGGCATCATTGTCCCCTCAACCTCTGTCCCCTGTACATCTGTCAACAGTACCTCTTTCCCCTGCACCTCTGTCCCCTGTACCTCTATCCCTGGCATCACTATCCCCTCTACCTCTGTCCCCCTGTACCTATCCCCTGTACATCTGTCAACTGTACCTCTGACCCTTGCACCCCTGTCCCCGGCACCTCTGTCCCTGGCACCTCTGTCCCCTGTACCTCTGTCCCCTGTACCTGTCCCCTGTACCTCTGTCGCCCTGTCCCATGTACCTCTGTCCCCCGCACTTCTGTCCCTAGCACCTCTATCCCCGGCATCACCGTTCCCTCTACCTCTGTCCCCCTGTACCTCTGTCCCTGGCACTTCTGTCCCCTGTACCTGTCCCCCTGTCCCATGTATCTCTGTCCCCTGCACCTCTGTCCCCTGTACCTCTGTCCCCTGTACCTCTGTCCCCTGTACCTCTGTCACCTGTACCTCTGTCCCCTGCACATCTGTCCCATGTACCTCTGTCCCCTGCATCACGGTCCCCTGCTCCTCTGTACCCTGTACCTCTGTCAACTACACCTCTGTACCCAGCAACTCTGTCCCCTGTACCTCTGTACCCAGCACCTCTGTCCCCAGCACCTCTATCCCCAGCATCACTGTCCCCTTGTACCTCTGTCCCCTGTACTTCTGTCCCCTACACCTCTGTCCCCCTGTACCTCGGCACCTCTGTCCCCTTTACCTCTGTCCCATGTACCTCTGTCCCCCGCACCTCTGTCACGGCACCTCTGTCTGCTGCACCTCTGTCCCATGCACCTCTGTCCCCTGTACCTCTGTCCCCGGCATCACTGTCCCCCTCTACCTGTCCCCTGTACATCTGCCAACTGTACCTCTGTCCCCCTGTACCTCTCTCCACCTGTACCTCTGTCCCCTGTACCTCTGTCCCCGGCATCACTGTCCCCCTCTACCTCGTCCCCCTGTACCTGTCCCCTGTACATCTGTCAACTGAACCTCTGTCCCTGGCACCTCTGACCCCTGCACCCCTGTCCCACCGTCCCATGTACCTCTGTCCCCTGCACCTCTGTCCCCTGTACCTCTGTTCCCTATACCTCTGTCCCCGGCATCACTGTCCCCCTCTACCTCGTCCCCCTGTACCTGTCCCCTGTACCTCTGTCCCCTGTACCTCTGCCCCCTGTACCTCTATCCCCGGCATCACTGTCCCCTCTACCTCTGTCCCCCTGTACATCTGTCAACTGTACCTCTGACCCATGCACCCCTGTCCCCGGCACCTCTGTCCCTGGCACCTCTGTCCCCTGTACATCTGCCCCCTGTACCTCAGACCCCTTTACCTGTCCCCTGTACCTCTGTCCCATGTACCTCTATCCCCGGCATCACCGTTCCCTGTACCTCTGTCCCCTGCACCTCTGTCCCCTGCTCCTCTGTACCCAGTACCTCTGTCCGTGGCACCTCTATCCCCGGCATCACCATCCCCTACACCTCTGTCCCCTACACCTGTCCCCTGTACCTCTGTCCCCAGCACCTCTATCCCCGGCATCACTGTCCCCCTGTACCTCTGTCCCCTACATCTCTGTCCCCTGTACCTCTGTCCCCAGCACCTCTGTCCCCAGCACCTCTATCCCCGGCATCACTGTCCCCCTGTACCTCTGTCACCCTGTACCTCTGTCCCCTGTACCTCCGTCCCCTGTACCTCTGTCCCACACACCTCTGTCCCCAGCACCTCTGTACCCAGCACCTCTGTACCCAGCACCTCTGTCCCCGGAACCTCTATCCCCGGCATCACTGTCCCCCAGTACCTCTGTCCCCCTGTACCTCTGTCCCCTGTACCTCCGTCCCCTGTACCTCTGTCCCCCGCACCTCTGTCCCCTGCACCTCTGTCCCCTGTACCTCTGTCCCCTGTACCTCTGTCCCCTGTACCTCTGTCCCCGGCATCACTGTCCCCCTCTACCTGTCCCCTGTACATCTGCCAACTGTACCTCTGTCCCCTGTACCTCTGTCCCCTGTACCTCTGTCCCCTGTACCTCTGTCCCCGGCATCACTGTCCCCCTCTACCTCGACCCCCTGTACCTGTCCCCTGTACATCTGTCAACTGAACTTCTGTCCCCGGCACCTCTGTCCCTGGCACCTCTGTCCCCTGCACCCCTGTACCACCATCCCATGTACCTCTGTCCCCTGCACCTCTGTCCCCTGTACCGCTGTCCCCTGTACCTCTGTCCCCGGCATCACTGTCCCTCTCTACCTTGTCCCCCTGTACCTCTGTCCCCTGTACCTCTGCCCCTGTACCTCTGTCCCCTGTACCTCTATCCCCGGCATCACTGTCCCCTTTTCCTCTGTCCCCTGTACATCTGTCAACTGTACCTCTTTCCCCTGCACCTCTGTCCCCTGTACCTCTATCCCTGGCATCACTGTCCCCTCTACCTCTGTCCCCTGTACCTCTGTCCCCGGCATCACTGTCCCCCTCTACCTCGACCCCCTGTACCTGTCCCCTGTACATCTGTCAACTGAACCTCTGTCCCCGGCACATCTGTCCCTGGCACCTCTGTCCCCTTCACACCTGTACCACCGTCCCATGTACCTCTGTCCCCTGCACCTCTGTCCCCTGTACCTCTGTCCCCTATACCTCTGTCCCCGGCATCACTGTCCCCCTCTACCTCGTCCCCCTGTACCTCTGTCCCCTGTACCTCTGTCCCCTGTACATCTGCCCCTGTACCTCTGTCCCCTGTACCTCTGTCCCCGGCATCATTGTCCCCTCAACCTCTGTCCCCTGTACATCTGTCAACTGTACCTCTTTCCCCTGCACCTCTGTCCCCTGTACCTCTATCCCTGGCATCACTATCCCCTCTACCTCTGTCCCCCTGTACCTATCCCCTGTACATCTGTCAACTGTACCTCTGACCCTTGCACCCCTGTCCCCGGCACCTCTGTCCCTGGCACCTCTGTCCCCTGTACCTCTGTCCCCTGTACCTGTCCCCTGTACCTCTGTCGCCCTGTCCCATGTACCTCTGTCCCCCGCACTTCTGTCCCTAGCACCTCTATCCCCGGCATCACCGTTCCCTCTACCTCTGTCCCCCTGTACCTCTGTCCCTGGCACTTCTGTCCCCTGTACCTGTCCCCCTGTCCCATGTATCTCTGTCCCCTGCACCTCTGTCCCCTGTACCTCTGTCCCCTGTACCTCTGTCCCCTGTACCTCTGTCCCCTGTACCTCTGTCCCCTGCACATCTGTCCCATGTACCTCTGTCCCCTGCATCATGGTCCCCTGCTCCTCTGTACCCTGTACCTCTGTCAACTACACCTCTGTACCCAGCACCTCTGTCCCCTGTACCTCTGTACCCAGCACCTCTGTCCCCAGCACCTCTATCCCCAGCATCACTGTCCCCTTGTACCTCTGTCCCCTGTACTTCTGTCCCCTACACCTCTGTCCCCCTGTACCTCGGCACCTCTGTCCCCGGCACCTCTGTCCCCTTTACCTCTGTCCCATGTACCTCTGTCCCCCGCACCTCTGTCACGGCACCTCTGTCTGCTGCACCTCTGTCCCATGCACCTCTGTCCCCTGTACCTCTGTCCCCGGCATCACTGTCCCCTTGTACCTCTGTACCCAGCACCTCTGTCCCCAGCACCTCTATCCCCGGCATCACTGTCCCCTTGTACCTCTGTACCCAGCACCTCTGTCCCCAGCACCTCTATCCCCGGCATCACTGTCCCCTTGTACCTCTGTCCCCTGTACTTCTGTCCCCTACACCTCTGTCCCCCTGTACCTCGGCACCTCTGTCCCCGGCACCTCTGTCCCCTTTACCTCTGTCCCATGTACCTCTGTCCCCCGCACCTCTGTCACGGCACCTCTGTCTGCTGCACCTCTGTCCCATGCACCTCTGTCCCCTGTACCTCTGTCCCCGGCATCACTGTCCCCCTCTACCTGTCCCCTGTACCTCTGTCCCCTGTACCTCTGTCCCCGGCATCACTGTCCCCCTCTACCTCGTCCCCCTGTACCTGTCCCCTGTACATCTGTCAACTGAACCTCTGTCCCTGGCACCTCTGACCCCTGCACCCCTGACCCACCGTCCCAAGTACCTCTGTCCCCTGCACCTCTGTCCCCTGTACCTCTGTCCCCTATACCTCTGTCCCCGGCATCACTGTCCCCCTCTACCTCGTCCCCCTGTACCTGTCCCCTGTACCTCTGTCCCCTATACCTCTGTCCCCTGTACCTCTGCCCCCTGTACCTCTGCCCCCTGTACCTCTATCCCCGGCATCACTGTCCCCTCTACCTCTGTCCCCCTGTACATCTGTCAACTGTACCTCTGACCCATGCACCCCTGTCCCCGGCACCTCTGTCCCTGGCACCTCTGTCCCCTGTACATCTGCCCCCTGTACCTCTGTCCCCTGCACCACGGTCCCCTGCACCTCTGTCCCCTGCACCACGGTCCCCTGCTCCTCTGTACCCAGTACCTCTGTCCGTGGCACTTCTATCCCCGGCATCACCGTCCCCTACACCTCTGTCCCCTGTACCTCTGTCCCCAGCACCTCTGTCCCCAGCACCTCTATCCCCGGCATCACTGTCCCCCTGTACCTCTGTCACCTACACCTCTGTCCCACGCACCTCTGTCCCCTACACCTCTGTACCCAGCACCTCTGTACCCAGCACCTCTGCCCCCTGTACCTCTGTCCCATGCACCTCTGTCCCCTGTACCTCTGTCCCATGCACCTCTGTCCCCTGTACCTCTGTCCCACGCACCTCTGTCCCCTACACCTCTGTACCCAGCACCTCTGTCCCCTGTACCTCTGTCCCATACACCTCTCTCCCCTGTACCTCTGTACCCAGCACCTCTGTCCCCGGAACCTCTATCCCCGGCATCACTGTCCCCCAGTACCTCTGTCCCCCTGTACCTCTGTCCCCTGTACCTCCGTCCCCTGTACCTCTGTCCCCCGCACCTCTGTCCCCTGCACCTCTGTCCCCTGTACCTCTGTCCCCTGTACCTCTGTCCCCTGTACCTCTGTCCCCGGCATCACTGTCCCCCTCTACCTCGTCCCCCTCTACCTGTCCCCTGTACATCTGTCAACTGTACCTCTGTCCCTGGCATCACTGTCCCCCTCTACCTCGTCCCCCTGTACCTGTCCCCTGTACATCTGTCAACTGAACCTCTGTCCCGGCACCTCTATCCCTGGCACCTCTGTCCCTGGCACCTCTGTCCCCTGCACCCCTGTCCCACCGTCCCATGTACCTCTGTCCCCCTGTCCCATGCCCCTCTGTCCCCTGACCTCTGTCCCCTGTACCTCTGTCCCCGGCATCACTGTCCCCCTCTACCTTGTCCCCCTGTACCTGTCCCCTGTACATCTGTCAACTGCACCTCTGTCACCTGTACCTCTGTCCCCGGCATCACTGTCCCCCTCTACCTTGTCCCCCTGTACCTGTCCCCTGTACATCTGTCAACTGCACCTCTGTCCCCTGTACCTCTGTCCCCTGTACCTCTGTCCCCTGTACCTCTATCCCCGGCATCACTGTCCCCTCTACCTCTGTCCCCTGTACATCTGTCAACTGTACCTCTGTCCCCTGCACCTCTGTCCCCTGTACCTCTGCCCCCTGTACCTCTATCCCTGGCATAACTGTCCCCTCTACCTCTGTCCCCCTGTACATCTGTCAACTGTACCTCTGTCCCCTGCACCTCTGTCCCCTGTACCTCTGCCCCCTGTACCTCTATCCCTGGCATAACTGTCCCCTCTACCTCTGTCCCCCTCTACCTGTCCCCTGTCTATCTGCCAACTGTACCTCTGTCCCCTGTACCTCTGTCCCCTGTACCTCTGTCCCCTGTACCTCTGTCCCCGGCATCACTGTCCCCCTCTACCTTGTCCCCCTGTACCTGTCCCCTGTACATCTGTCAACTGCACCTCTGTCCCCTGTACCTCTGTCCCCTGTACCTCTGTCCCCTGTACCTCTATCCCCGGCATCACTGTCCCCTCTACCTCTGTCCCCTGTACATCTGTCAACTGTACCTCTGACCCTTGCACCCCTGTCCCCGGCACCCCTGTCCCCTGCACCCCTGTCCCATGTACCTCTGTCCCCTGTACCTCTGTCCCCTGTACCTCTGACCCCTGTACCTCTGTCCCATGTACCTCTGTCCCCCACACTTCTGTCCCTGGCACCTCTATCCCGGCATCACCGTTCCCTGTACCTCCGTCCCCCTAAACCTCTGTCCCCCTGTCCCTTCTGTCCCCTGTACCTGTCCCCCTGTCCCATGTACCTCTGTCCCCTGTACCTCTGTCCACCTGTACCTCTGACCCTGTACCTCTGACCGCTGTACCTCTGTCCCCCTGTCCCATGTACCTCTGTCCCCTGTACCTCGTCCCCCGCACTTCTGTCCCCTGTACCTGTCCCCTGTACCTCTGTCCCCTGTACCTGTCCCCTGTACCTCTGTCCCCTGTACCTCTGTCCCATGTACCTCTGTCCCCCGAACTTCTGTCCCCGGCACCACCATTCCCTGTACCTCTGTCCCTCTGTCCCCGGCACCTCTGTCCCCAGCACTTCTGTCCCCTGTACCTCTGTCCCCCTGTCCCATGTATCTCTGTCCCCGGTAACTCTGTCCCCGGTACCTCTGTCCCCGGCACATGTCCCCGGCACCTCTGTCCCATGTACCTCTGTCCCATGTACCTCTGTCCCCTGTACCACTGTCCCATGTACCCCTGTCCCATGTACCTCTGTTCCCTGCACCACTGTCCCATGTACCTCTGTCCCATGTACCTCTGTCCCCTGCAGCTTCGCTTGTCCTGCGGTATACACAGCTCCAACATGTTTCAGTCAATTTATCATAGCACTGTGTCTTATCCAGACATTGGGAAGAATCAGGCATGGCAGCAAAGACTCCCGTAGTGTCTCTCTCTCCCTCTATCACTGTCTTCCTTCTTCCTCTCGGAATATCTTTTTCAAGCTGTGACTTTGGATCCTTCTTTCCCTGCAAATGTTGTCTACGTATCTCCAGTTTTCGCCTCTTTTCTCTAATGTCTTTCCTCCTGTTACTGTATTTGTGCTATCTGTCACTCCCTATCTCTATCCTAATATTATAGGAGGGGGGGGAGTTGGCCTATTTCTGTAAAATTTGACTATCTCTGTCCCTATTCTCGCCTCTCTCTATCTCTGAGTCCTCCCTTTGCTGCCTCTGTTTCTCCTTCTCTCCCTCTCTTTACCTCTTTAACCCTCTCTCTTTCCCTCACTATCTCTGTTTCTCTCTCTCGTCTTTGGATGCAGCTTCCAGGCCCTTTCTATCTTCTCGTAATTAGTACTTCTCTGTCTCTCTCTCTCTTATCTCTGCGCCTCTGCCTCTTTCTCTGTCTCTTATCTCTGCGCCTCTGCCTCTTTCTCTGTCTTGCTCCTAATTTGAGCCTGTCTCACTTCCTCTCTCTGTGCCTTGGCTCTTCTCTCTCTCTTTCTCTCCTCTCTCGCTTTCTCTTCCCCTACGTGTCTGAGTGTCTCTTCTTTTAATATAATTTGCATGTGTTGCTCCGTGCAGTCCTCAATCATGTCTGTCTTTTTTTCTGTACCTGTCTCAGTTATCTGTGTCCATCTCTCTCTACTATACTCCTGTGTGTCTCTATAAATACCTCTCTTTCTCTTTCACTCTCACTCTGTCACTCTCTTTCTTTCCTTTTTCTTGCTCCCTCACCAACATAACTCCCTGTGACTCTCTCTCTGCTGTAAGTCTCTCTCCCTGTGAGCCCCTCTCTCTCCCATACATTGTCCCAGCTGGCCGTTATCTGACCCTCTCTCTTTCTCTGTCCCTGCACTATCAGGGCCTGTCACCCTCTCTCCTCCCTTTCTCTCTGAGGTCCCTATTAATTATGTCCTGAAACCGCTTCCCAGTGCTGGAGAAGAGATCAACTCCATTCACATGGCCGGACTAAAATCTTCTCTAGTATGGAGAAGTCGTTTCACTGTATATTGAATAGGAACCTATTTGTTAAATGCAAGATAAGCCCCAAAAAATGTTATTCTCCCTTCTTTGTTTCTTTTTATTTTTAAAACATACAGAAGTTACTGTATCACCGTAGAAAAGGGGTTACCGTGCTGTCTCTTTGGTGGCGTTATTTATGATACAGGAAGTTCCAAATGTCCTAGATAGACACAGAGCAGCCAATCGCTTTCCCGGGGCCCAGGACTAGAGTTTCCACTGCCCCCCCTCCGGGATACATCAGAGATACCAGCAAGTACTAGGAAACAGGGTTCCTAAATTCCGTGCTTAGCCGCGGGGTGTCTCTGGATACATATAATTTATTCTAGTATATAACCAATGAATAAAGGAAAAAGGGAAACACTACACTCTTGACATATATGATCCGTGTCTCACTATTTGTCTCCTAACATGTGGGGAACCTGTGTAGTTAGGTAAAGGTCAGTAAAACATCTCTGACCTCCCAGTAACACAGTATAACACGTCCCCCTGGAGAAAGACACTAATAATGTATGACACCCAGCCCGTAGTGAATGGACTGGGGTACTCACGATTGAGAGTTTCTGTAAGGTGATCCCAGAAGCGTGCGTCACGTGAATAATATTGCAGCAGACGATTCCTCACGGGAAAAACGGAGCACAGCAAGTGAAGGAAAGGGGGCTAGACACCGATGAATAAAAGTCCTTTAATCCATGGTGGACATCATGGCATGGGATAAGTAAAAACTCCTACGCGTTTCGGGCCGTCGCCCTTTTTCAAAGAGAATATTTTACAGACTGCGTCTGCAGCAGCTGATATAGGAGATCCCCGCCTCCAGCTGATCAATGACGTGTATAACTCATGGCGCGAAATCGTCAGGGTACAATTTGATTGGCTCAAGCCCTGAACCAATCGGATGAAAGTACTGGTAATTACACGCTCGAGTAGGGGGGGCGTCATACATCAGATGCGCAGCAAGTGTATGCTGTAATACAACAGCACCCACGAGAAGAAATAATTAAATATTAAAACCAAATATATAAACATGTTAAAAACAATCTTATAGACTGATCTGGTAAGGAAGAGGATATCAATAAGTCATAATACATGCCAATATGAATAAAGTTATAATCCAAGATACACGTTTGTACAGATAGCAGAGAGAAGTTGTAAAATATACATTCCCATAGCCCATGTGGCAAAATTCTATTCAATAAAACTACCTTTGTATATCAATGGCAATATGTCTATAATACTTTATCTCAGGGTTTGATCATAGACAAGTATATACA
Source organism: Ascaphus truei (assembly GCF_040206685.1). Taxonomy (NCBI): domain Eukaryota; kingdom Metazoa; phylum Chordata; class Amphibia; order Anura; family Ascaphidae; genus Ascaphus; species Ascaphus truei. The sequence continues at coordinate 10,640,206 of NC_134499.1, forward strand.
TGAAAAAATGAAAAAATGAAAAAATATATATATACAGAGGCATATCGTCCACTGATCAATATTATGGGAGGAAAATAAAGGGGTAAAAGGAAAATAGAGGGGGGGGGAGAGGAGGGAAAGGAGAAGTGGAAAAAGGAACCAAAAATACTACCATAAGTAGAGTTCCTAATGGGTTCTATAAATGTGGATCCTGTAAATTTTGCAAACATGCTCTACCTATTAAATCAATAAAAAGTATACACACTGGCCAAAAATATAGGATTAATTCCTTTTTGACCTGTTATACAAAATATGTGGTGTACATTTTAAGGTGTGCATGTGGTTGCAGTTACATTGGAAGAACCATTAGACCTCTGAAAATAAGAATCAGTGAACATATCAGCACCATTAAAAACAAGGATGATAAATTCCCAGTCGCTAGACATTTTAACCACTGTTCAATGGGTTCAATAGACCAACTTACATTTAGTGCCATTGAACACATAGCAAACCATCCGAGAGGAGGAGATAGAGAATCTCTTCTTAATTGTCGTGAAATGCATTGGATTTATACCCTTGGGACTTTGATGCCCAAGGGTATGAATATTGACTGGGAACTAAAGCATTTCCTTAAATGAATATGAAATGATATGTAACGTTATAAAATCAGTATATAACTAGATTGATATTACATGAGCATGACAATGGTTTTATGACTGTTTATATTATCTTATGATTGTGATGGGGTTTTTGCATTCATCTTCATTTCTACTTTCTTTTTCATTTCTTTGTGAAGTTCCTTTTTCCACTTCTCCTTTCCCTCCTCTCCCCCCTCTCCCCCGAGATACTACACATCAGAGATACATCAGAGATACTACACATCAGAGATACATCCGAGATACTACACATCAGAGATACATCAGAGATACATCCGAGATACTACACATCAGAGATATATCAGAGATACATCCGAGATACTACACATCAGAGATACATCCGAGATACTACACATCAGAGATACATCCGAGATACTACACATCAGAGATACATCAGAGATACATCCGAGATACTACACATCAGAGATACATCAGAGATACATCCGAGATACTACACATCAGAGATACATCAGAGATACATTCGAGATACTACACATCAGAGATACATCAGAGATACAGAGATACTACACATCAGAGATACTACACATCAGATACATCAGAGATACTACACATCAGAGATACATCAGAGATACTACACATCAGAGATACATCAGAGATACTACACATCAGAGAGACTACACATCAGATACATCAGAGATACTACACATCAGAGATACATCAGAGATACTACACATCAGAGATACATCAGAGATACTACACATCAGAGATACATCAGAGATACTACACATCAGAGATACATCAGAGATACTACACATCAGAGATACATTAGAGATACTACACATCAGAGATACATCAGAGATACTACACATCAGAGATACATCAGAGATACTACACATCAGAGATACTACACATCAGAGATACATCAGAGATACATCAGAGATACATCAGAGATACTACACATCAGAGATACATCAGAGATACTACACATCAGAGATACATTAGAGATACTACACATCAGAGATACATCCGAGATACTACACATCAGAGATACATCCGAGATACTACACATCAGAGATACATCCGAGATACTACACATCAGAGATACATCAGAGATACTACACATCAGAGATACTACACATCTGAGATACTACACATCAGAGATACTACACATCAGAGATACTACACATCAGAGATACTACACATCAGAGACACACCAGAGACACACCTCGTCCGCAAACCCTGGCGCCAAGCCACCCATGACCGGGGGGTCACTAGCACTCTCCTCATGTCCTTGCAGCCCCAGAGTTGGAGGGACCTCCTGCACTCCGGGCTGAATAGCATCAGCCAACACAGCAGCTACGGGGACTTGCCCCTCTGGTAGGACCCTGCGGTCCTCATGATGCTCCAAATCCTCCTCCAGTTGTGCCTTCGACCGCCCATCTGTCGGTAAGCCACACCCGCACATCTCTCCACGACTTTCTCTCTGGTCCATGACCTGAACCTTCCTGAGTGATCGTTCATGGTGCCTTCGAGGTATGGGTGAAGGGAACAGTGAAGTCTCTCATGCTCTTTAGACGTGTGTGTCAGTTGCTACTTGTCTGAGGAGCTTGCAAGCTACAAGGTCATCACTATATTACAGAGCCCGCAGGTAACTGCAATATAGGTTCAATCAGTATACCACCAGCTGCCACCAGTTTTTTAAAAGCTTGTCACGATGACATCAACTTTTATCAACACATTTATATTTCTGGGTACTTGATTGTAAAGAACAAGTTGCAAAATAAATTGTGATTTATTTCCTTAATAGACAAACACACGACATCTGCAGAATACACTTAAAACCACACTCACTGGGATCAGGAAACGAAATAAATTGTCCTTGGAATGAAAGAAATTGTCCTTTGTTTGCCAGTGCAAGAAATGCAACCTTGGTTTTAAAAGTCCTGTGGTTATTAACCCCTTCACCCCTGGACTGGTTGCTGCTGTACTTGAACAAAGTCTTGCATCTTTACATCATGGATTAAAATTCAGGAATCACACTGGGGATACCTGGGGAGCCACAGTTATAGACTGCCCAAAGCTATCTTTAACATGTGGATCCAATCCCCTCGTGGGAACAAAAAAAACCACGAATAGCCAAGTGACCCACAATTCATAAGACCGGTCAAAAGGGCTGTCCGGTGGGCAGGGCGCATGGGTCAGGTTGACGCCCATGCCACTTAGCATACCTGGGCTACACCCATAACTTGGGGCCACTGTGTCTGGGCTCTGTCTTAAAGGTGTCACTAGCCTGACATCTGCTGTGCATCAGTATGCCAGTATTGTATACATTATGGGTCTCTGGGTCTTGTCATAATTGACACTCTTTTAGACAAGGATCTAAATCTGTGGGAGCCTTTTGAGGCTCCATCATAAAAATAATTACAACCCTTTAAGGCTTGGTCATAAAAATACCGAAGCTCAATCACCCATATCACAGCTGGAGGTCCAAGTAATTCCTGCTTGGACTTACAAAAAAATACATCCTGCCTTACATTTAAGATCTGCCATCATGTGTCGGTTAGAGGTTATGGCAAGCAATGCATCTTGTCTTTTACCCTCGCAGACAGGGAATGGCCTGCACATGGGGAATAAAAATTGCAGGGACAGGGCAACAACAGTAATGCATGGCAAATCAGGTATTAACCCTTTCCTCCCCGTCACACCCCAATTTTGGGGGGATAGGTTAATTGATAGATCCCTTGATGCACAGTCAATGTATCCCAACAATGACAATTATTTTACAACCGTATATTTCTTTGGCATTACCCACTCTTGGGAGTTTGACATCTTCAATCTTGTAATCTGTATGCATTTTTTAATCCTCCTATTCATAACTTTTATATGTATTGCTGTGACACTTTCGGGCGTCGGAGACACCCATACGGTCCATTTCGGGTGCCTTCCATCGTTAGTAAACGTGGCCCATAACCCTTACTTATCTGCGGCATAATGTTTTTGGGAGGTTGACATTATCCGTAGCCAGATGCAGCGATGTTTGTCAGTGCTGTATATAATATAGCACAGCAAAGGATTGTGTTTTTGATGGATGGATAATTAAACTAGAGGACAGCACCCTTTCTATGTATTAATCAGCATCCTCTGACATCAGACCATTGGGGAGGGGGCGGAGGAAAGCAACCTTGAGTTTTAACCGTTAGAAAATGTATGTACTGTATGTATGTACAGTATGTCTTTATTTATATAGCAAACTTAAAATGATTTGTTACCGGCGCTAACCACACCCAATCTGTGATTAAATAGTGCACAAAAATAAAATAAAATTCAAAATAATTGTGTCAAGGTGATCACTGATCAAATTCTCAACCTTCCAGGAATATGTACAGATTCCTTTCAATAGTAGCTTGTCCGGGATGGGAAGGGAGCGAAGATAGCAGGGATACACCATGAAAAATAGAAAATGAAAGCATACAATAGTGCAATAAGTTTTTTTCAATCTGGATAAAGCATATATGTCTTGGATCTGTAGCAATGCCTACTTACAGCAGGTCAATTAGTAAACAGCATTGATCTACACAATAGGTAGAAAGGTGTCAGGATCTTCAGGAAAAACAGCCTTGGTTTACAGCATATGATGTCAGCACCTCAGCTCAGACGTCAGGAGATGTGAGAGGATCAAAGGCATGCAAAAGAAAGGCAGACCTTTTATTTATATAGCGCCATTAATGTACATAGCGCTTCACAGCAGTAATACACGTGACAATCATATAAATAACAGATAATAGAAATAACACATAAAGGGGAGAAGGGCTTCAGAAATAAAAGTAACATTTAGGAAAAGGAGTCCCTGCTCCGAAGAGCTTACAGTCAAATTCGTTGGCAGGAAGGACGTAGAGAGACAGTAGGAGGGCGTTCTGGTGAGTGCGTCTGCACGGGGCCAAGGTTTATGTATGAGGTGTTAATTATCAGCCATGGAGCATACTCAAAATGAAATGTTCTTTTTAAACCAATTAGCATAAGGGAGATATGGTTCTTCGCATTGAGGCAGCAGATAGCAGAGTGCCATAGGTGGGAAGTGGAAAATTCGCTTGGTAACATGCTCCGCTGCCCACCCATTAACTGAGACGTCTCATACTGAAACTGCAGGACAGACTGGGTTTTTTTTTTGTCTCTGTCATTTCCGAACAATACGTGAATAACAGCTGGAACAGGAAGTGGCCCAGCCCCCCACCTGTACGTGCAGACCCTTCCACTCTCCGATCATGGATACAGTGACCAGCTGACTCCATATTACAAGGGAGAGGCCCAGTCTGGTTCTGCTGATTGCAGTTTACCTTAGGGAGAGTCCTGTGCTTTTAAAAATAGAGATAATTAAATATAAGCACTCAAACGAGTCAATAATGAAGGCAAAGACAAGTTTGTTTTGACACACTGAGCCATTTTTTTTTTGTTTCAATTTTTTTTATTAGGCATATATACATTGAACAAACATAATGTTATTCCTTAGCCTAATACAGGGTTTTTGTTTTTTTATGTGGAAAGAATAGGATAGGATAGAGTAGGCCCTCGCAAGGCCTCTGATCCACTTAGTGGCCTGAAAAGGAAAAGCGAGAGAAAGGAGAAAGAAGGGGAGGGGAGGAAGAGGGGGTAGTGAGGGTGGGGGAGGGGGGTTGATTCTCAACCTCTCACCCCGGTCACCAGGAGCCAGTACCGCACCCTTCCTCTCGGATGCCTGAGTCGCCTCCTCTTCTAAGTATAAAGGTTTTTACCTTGTTGGTAGGATCAACCATGGTTCCCAGACTTTATAGAAAGTCGTTGTGGTTCTTTTCAGGAAGGCTGACAGTTTTTCCATTAGCATTACTTCATTGATCCGTGTTTTCACTGTTTGCTTGGAGGGGGGTGATACCTTCTTCCATGAGGCAGCCACTGCGCACCTAGCCGCTGTAAGAATGAAGGAGATTCATTTTCTCACTGGACGGTCAATGTTCTCCATTGGCCTGGCCAGCAAGTAGGTCAGCGGATCAATGGGTATTGTGAGGTCTGTGACCTCTTTTATTATAGTTTGTATGGTAAGCCAATATTTCTGAATCTCCGGACACAACCACCAAATGTGGGCCATGTCACCCTTTTGTCCGCAGCCTCTCCAGCTTAAGTCGGAGGCCAGAGGATAGATTTGTCTTCTTCTCACTGGGGTAAGATACCAGTGGAACAATATCTTATACATATTTTCTTTCGTTGTGGTACATATGGAAGTTCCTGAGGCAGATTCCCATATATCTTCCCAGTCCTCTCTGTCTATAACTGTATTCAATTCAGCTGCCCATTTGAGCATATATTCATGGACAGGGGGGTCCGCTGACATCTCCATTGCAGCGTATATTTTAGTTATTAGACCTTTTTGGTGAGCGGTGTTGCGGCACAGCTTCTTAAAATTAGTGAGAGGGGGAAATTCCAATGTTGGGGATATTTTCTGTGTGAAGTGTCGAATTTGGAGATATTTAAACGCGTCCAATTCTGGAATTTCATATTTGTTTCTTAATCCTTGGTAGCTCAGGAACTTTCCTAGACTCAGCAGGTCAGCGATCGCCTTGATACCTTTTGATTTGAATTGGTCATATTGTCTGGGTTAACAACCAGGAGGGAATTTAGGGTTTTTGAAAATTGGGGTGAGTTGGGAATTAGTGGTTGTGATCTTATATTTAAATTTAGATTTCATCCAAATCTCCCAAGTATGTCTCATCGCTTGTAATTTAAATTGACAGATTTGTGTGTCTCCTCTGGTCAGGGACCAAAGAAAAGTGACTTATGTAAAGTCACGATTACCCGCCGCAAAGAGCTACGACCCCTGACCATATTACTGAGGGACAATGAAATAAAATATAAGTGGGGGTTTCTGTTCAAACTCATTGCGAATAGGATCGGAAAATTTCTCAGCATCAGGCACCCTGAAGAGATGGTGCAATTCGCCCGTGCGTTGGGCCTGAACCCCCCTCCAGCTTGGGGTGCCGAAACCCCCAGGTCTCAGAGATCAGAGGCAGAAGAGGCGCCGGTCAGAGCCTCAGAGAGACTAGCGGGACAAAGACAGCAGAAGAATAAATAAAGTTTTTTCTTCCTCGTTTTTACCTTGTTTACTTACCTACCGTTTAGCCCTGTTGGCTACTGAAACCCTGGGAACCCGGAAGATGCCGACCGCTGAACCCAGATGCACCTACCTGGAGGAAACATAGAAAGACCCAACGACCAACAAGCTTGAAAACTGATTGAGCCCCAGTCGATGCACGTCTGGCCCCACCATTCAACTGACCACTCGACCGGAGGATCCAGTTTCGACGCAGGAGAGAGAAAGGCGGCTCCTCATCCTCTCTCACACACCCTCCTCATCCTCTCTAACACACACTCTCCTTGTCCTCTCACCCATCCTCCTCATCCTCTCTCACACACCCTCCTCATCCTCTCTCACACACACCCTCCTCATCCTCTCTCACACACATCCTCCTCATCCTCTCTCACCCACCCTCCTTATCCTCTCTCTCACACCCTCCTCATCCTCTCTCACACACCTTCCTAATCCTCTCTCACACACCCTCCTCATCCTCTCACACACCCTCCTGATCCTCTCTAACACACACCCTCCTCGTCCTCTCACCCATCCTCCTCATCCTCTCTCACACACACCCTCCTCATCCTCTCTCACACACCCTCCTCAACCTCTCTCACACACCCTCCTCATCCTCTCACCCACCCTCCTTATCCTCTCTCACACACCCTCCTCATCCTCTCTCACCCATCCTCCTCATCCTCTCTCACACACCCTCCTCATCCTCTCACACACCCTCCTCATCCTCTCTCACACACCCTCCTCATCCTCTCTCACACACCCTCCTCATCCTCTCTCACACACCCTCCTCATCCTCTCACACACCCTCCTCATCCTCTCTAACACACACCCTCCTCGTCCTCTCACCCATCCTCCTCATCCTCTCTCACACACACCCTCCTCATCCTCTCTCACACACCCTCCTCATCCTCTCTCACACACCCTCCTCATCCTCTCACCCACCCTCCTTATCCTCTCTCACACACCCTCCTCATCCTCTCACACACCCTCCTGATCCTCTCTAACACACACCCTCCTCGTCCTCTCACCCATCCTCCTCATCCTCTCTCACACACACCCTCCTCATCCTCTCTCACACACCCTCCTCAACCTCTCTCACACACCCTCCTCATCCTCTCACCCACCCTCCTTATCCTCTCTCACACACCCTCCTCATCCTCTCACCCATCCTCCTCATCCTCTCTCACACACCCTCCTCATCCTCTCACACACCCTCCTCATCCTCTTTCACACACCCTCCTCATCCTCTCACACACACCCTCCTCATCCTCTCTCACACACCCTCCTCATCCTCTCTCACCCACCCTCCTCATCCTCTCTCTCACACACCCTCCTCATCCTCTCTCACACACCCTCCTCATCCTCTCTCTCAAACACCTTTCTCATCCTCTCTCTCACACACCCTCCTCATCCTCTCTCTCACACACCGTCCTCATCCTCTCCCTCATGTGACGTGCAAGGGGGGAGAGTGATGTGACGTGCAAGGCGGGGGACAGTGATGTGGCGGGCAAGGGGGGTGGAGAGTGATGTGGGGGGCAGGGGGGGTGGAGAGTGATGTGGGGTGCAGGGGGGTGGAGAGTGATGTGGGGGGTAGGGGGGTGGAGAGTGATGTGGGGGGCAGGGGGGGTGGAGAGTGATGTGGGGTGCAGGGAGGGGAGACCACAGCTGTGAAGGACGGGGGGGACGGGGCTGTGCACGTGGGGGCCATATCGGCTAGTATATATATATATTCATTCATAATCTCCTTCTACTGGAAATGTAATGGGTTTTAATACATTATTTTGCTTATTATATTTCTAAATACATTATTTTGAATGGGTTTCTGGTTTCATTAAATTGATGGCTCTTTTAGCACTAGGTTCAGACTTGAATAAAAATCCACAACTATTCTCCACTCACCAGGACATTATTCCCGTATTCTTATACTTGGCAATATGTTGCAGGCCTGCCTGGCAACAAAGAGGGGAATAGGTCATCCCATTCTCCACGTGGAGGTAACAGCTCATTTGCATGTCATTACCCAGAATCCCTGACTGCAGTGGAACATAGTATACTGTACAATAATAAAAATACAGCAAGCTGCAGCTCAATTATCTTTCTTGCACAAACCATATATTTTCTCTGTGACATTCTACTGGGTTTGCAGGTGTTTCCTGAAAGAGACTTTCTCTGATGTTTCCCACAGACCATAGAACCGAGATGCTGTGGCTTCTAATACCGCCTTCAGTTCCCACTACTTCCGGGATGATGGTCACAGAATTCTGACCGACGTTCAAAGAGCCAGGTCCAAAAATCTCTGTTTAATCAAGGCTCAAAGCGTGACGTTACTTAACACAGGGATGGACGTAATGTTCCCCTGAGGTTAACAGATATCCTCACAGCTAATTATATGCAGAAACAACGGCCGTTCTGCTAATTATTACTTTAACTCCAGTTGAGAAAGAGAGGAGAGGGAAATAACGCTGTGTTAGTTAAATGATGCTCAACTGTGGCGTTACACATCCATACAGAGCCTACAAAAGCTCTATTTCCGTGTCTGGATGTGAGTAACAGCATTCACACGGTCGTATGGATAAAGGTAATCCTTTTATTTTTTTGTGGATCAACGTTTTGGTCCCAACGTCGACCTTTGTCAAGAGGTCCATGTGGGATCCGAAGCATTGATCCACCAATAAACCAGCGTTCTCCTGGCCGTAAACCTCATGGTTAAATGTGAGTGTTCTTAACGTTAACTCCTGGATGTGAATAGCGCCAAGTTTATGACTGACCTAACTAACGCCACATTCAGTCCCTGTGTTATCTTTATCGGACTTTAATGGATATGCGGTGTTAAGGTAACGCCTGATTTGCATATCACTATTGCTAAAGGCCGATAAAAATAACACAGTTCTCTTTACAGGTAAAAAATAACGTCAGGTCTGTTAGTCTTAACCTGACGGTGTTATCTTAATGTCACGTTAAGGGACCTAATGGAACTTTGTGGATCTGGGCCAAAGTTGGAAGAGGCTGGTCACTTTCCTAGGTCATCAGATGGATGTGACTTTGTCCCTATAGCTTGACACTAAGGGAGTAACTCATTAAACTGCGACAGGGCACTATCACGCTGAAACTCCTATTCAAGTCACTGGAAGTTTCTGTGCAAAAGTGCCCAGATTGGAACCACCAGTTTAATTAAGAACACTCCCCCCTGTGATGGTCGGGGTAGGGTGACCATATTTTTCCTGGGACAAATGTTGCGCATGCGCGGCCGGCACCTGCCGACCAGGACATTTACTAACATTTCGGGACTCCAGGACAAACAAAAAAACGGGACTGTCCCAGCCAAAACGGGACATCTCGTCACCCCTAGGTAGGGGCAATGTGACCAGCATATTAAAGGTTAAGCCCAGTCATTTTCCCTACCCGTCAAGATGGTACAATATACCAGAAACTTGGCATCCATCTTATTGTGGCCAACATGGCCGACTTGTGTATTCCTATGTGCCCTGTAACAATTCTTCCCCATGAACTGTGATTTTTTGTTTTTCAATGTCTCCTTTGTGAGCTGGGGTGGTAAATCACTGAGCCAGCACACAAAGGAATCCGGGTCTGTTATCCAAATGTGGGTGGGTGAAGTGCTTGGGTCGCTATAGGAGTGGGGAGTGGTGTTTATTCGGGTCTTGGGAACTGACTCTAAAATCAGAGTCCTTTTTCATCCCAGACTCTGCGGCTCCTATGTCTGCGGGAGATATTGGGCCAGCCCTGGGAACCGGTGCTGGATCTTAGCCCCATCGGCACGATTCCCATTGGTTGGTTCAAATTTCCCACTTTCCTTAGACCCGCCCATGTGGGCTGTCGTAGAAGCGCCGTGCCCCACCCATGGCCCGGATTTGTTCATCACTGGCGAGCTCTCGCTCCGTGATTGGCCGGCGTGTAGCATTCATTTTCCAGATGGAGATGAGGAAAGTATGTAAAGCCCTGCCGATCTCAGTACCAGAGACTACCTTGGATTGGCTAGTTGGTGTATCGCCAAGGTTTTTGCTGGAGACACCCACGAGGCTCGGTCCTATAGACAAGCGAGAACTACGAATCTGCTATTCTGCAATTAGCATCAGGGTTACCACCACTCAGGGTTTCAACCGGAGACTACGGGTTTTGGCCACGTATCTCCGGACTACGGGTTTACCTAGTAAATCTCCGGGTGGTGCTGGCAACTATTGTCCCCCCTGCAACTATTTCCAATGTCTGTGCGGCATCAAATGATGCCGCGTTGCCATGCCAAAGGCTACGTGACATCCGTTTCCATAGCAATAAGACGCTACGTGACATCACGGAGGCACGCGTTGCCATAACGTGACGTCACACGACGCCTAGGCGCCCCGTTGTCATGCCAACTTGACACCACTTAGCGTCCCATTGTCATGGCAACACGGCGCCATTTGACGCTGCCCAGCCATATTGAAGGGATTTGCAGGGGGAGATGCCTTGGAGACGCCGCTCAAGCTAAGTGCAACATTTTCATTTTTTTATAAAATTCTCCGGGTTGGCTTCAGTAGAATGTGGCAGCCCTGAATAGCAGCCTTCCGCTAGCGAGGTACAAGAGACCCTCAGAGTGTGGAAAACATCCTGGGTAAGTGTTTAGGATACAAATCCAAATGGCAGTGATAAAGGGCGCTTTTTGCCTGAAACGCATCAGAGGTGTTTCTTTTCCCTGTTTACCATGTTCTAAATATTTTTTTGTTTTAATGCTTACGTTGGTGCTGGTCCCCTCCTTCAGCTGTGCTCCGCATCGATCCTAGGATCTCTCTTCAACATCCTGGGTAAGCCTACCAGCACCTAATGAGCAAGGATTCCCCACCCCTGTCCCGTGTTGAGCCTAGATTTACTAACCTGTGTTAGTGCACTTTAAGGTCTATTCAGACATAAGATGTAGTATGCTTAGCTACATGAACCCTAGCATCCAGCTCAAAAATCTGTATTATCTCGGAAGAAAGCTTTATCGATTGTGATATCGTATAAGGCATACGTACCCTACAAATTGCTTTTACAGCCAAGTTCATATTATTTACACATTTTTAATTTTCAAAAACGACTTCAATCAGGCCTGTTTCCTACAGCAATCCCTGACAGGTAATTTAAACCATCTCAGGGATCCTGTATTTTGGTGCAAACTATATCAGGACTGGAAACTGGATTTAAAACAGGATTCAATACAGGAAGACCACAGCTATTATAATGGGCCAGCAAGAGTTCTAGATATTTCGACCAAGATATGATATGAGACCAAGTCTCATCTACAGGTGTCCTGCTGTATACTAAGTACATTACAGTACATCTTAGCACGAGACAGCTCACATTACAAAGATATCCATATCAAAACACACAATGATTATGACAACCAGGGATTTTATTCAGTAGAAGTAATAAAGGATTCAAATAAAAAAAAACACTGTATAAAAAAAATATATATTTATTATGTTTTTACTATACAACAAAAAGCACACATTCATTAGTTAAAATGTTTAGATACAACACTTGTTACTTTTAACACCTTTGCCATATTTACTATGCTATGTAATTTAAGAGATTTACATAGCTTGCTGCCCAAAGCCTTATTCTATGTACTGAAAATACAACCCCTTTATGGTATTTTTAGTGGTGTTTTCATACTAGATGTAAGATTTGTGTCTACATTAAGGTTGGCGGAAAGGAGATTTCACCAGCAACACAGGAAAGGGTTCTTTACAGTAAGGGCGGTTACAATGTGGAATTCATTACTCATGGAGACTGTGATGGCAGAAACAATAGATTTGTTCAAAAACAGGTTAGACATCTTTTTAGAAAGGAATGGTATACAGGGATATACCAAATAAGTATACATGGGAAGGATGTTGATCCAGGGATTAATCCTATTGCCAATTCTTGGAGTCAGGAAGGAATTTATTTTTCCCCTTATGAGATATCATTGGATGATATGACACTGGGGGTTTGTGTTTGCTTCCTGTGGATCAATAAGTATAGATATAGGATAAAGTATCTGTTGTCTAAATTTAGCATAGGTTGAACTTGATGGACGTATGTCTTTTTTCAACCTCATCTACTATGTAACTATGTACATGGAATCAGGAATTTGTGTCTATACTTGGACATTTAAAAAAAAACATATACATATATATACTGAACACATTATTGGGCAGGTAAAGGATCATAATTAAAGGTGAGAATATTGCAGGGAACCCAATGTTGCAATCATTTGTGGATTGAGTTACTAGGCATAACCTGGAGAATTCAGTGGCCGGCATATTTAAGCAGAGGATTAAAAGGGATTTTAAATCAATATCAAGTCGAAAACCGCTGTAGGGTTTGACATTGAAGGATGTGATTAGGATGAAAAAGGATAAGTAAATGCAATTTTTTTTTTTTAACAAATACATATGTTTTTAACCTAAGATCTCTGTTCAATATACCGTGAAATCACCTTCCCTGCGCTGGAGAGGAAATTCCCAGCATATTGAATACGGTCCTACAATATCCTGGCGTTTTAAGAAACATAACTAAGTGGATCAGGCCACGGAGACAGAGTCTATCAGTTAATGTTTGCATTTACGTCTCCCAAAGCATTCTGGGATTTGTAGTCATTTTATCCTATTGAGAAAAGACTGCTAAATAAAGTACAAATGAGTTCAATCTGTCCTGGCGATTCTGAGCCATTTAACAGCTGTAGTACGAGTCTCCTATAGTAACTAGTTAACCCCTTCAATACCAGGGGAGGCGCTACACACACTACAGCTTAGCAATGAAGTCCAAAGCACTTATCCATGTAAACCCTTCTCTAAGGGTTCAGAGGTTCAATTTGTCCTCTCCAAAATAACCCTGATGTAGAAAGTTAACTATATGACATGTCCTTTAAAGCAGATTTACAGACTATTTTTTTTCAGAGACTGTTTATGATTTAATTGAAAATGTCAACTCTACAAGGCTGTCTCTGCTGTACTCGTTGGCAGCACCGCACCATTTCCCAGACAGGCTTCTCAGAGAAGTGGTCTTGTCCTGGGATTCTCTGAGAACAGGCGCTGAAATTCACTGTCGTCACACAGTGTGAGGTGCTCAGCAGCCAGGTTAATTTTGTTTTTAGGCTTATTTTGTGGGCCAAAAAAAAAAACACAGTTTAGAAATAAGCGAATAGGGTACCAAAAAAAATAAAAATAAAGGTGCAAACTGTCACTCTATTGTTCAGTGTGAGGAGCATTAAATACATTTAACAATGCAAGGGGAACTGTGCATTTAAAAGGCAAATAAATAATCATCAGGTGCTCTAGCATGGAGAGAATCAAGTCTGCAAACCCTCCTCCTGCGCTCTCAGAGACGGACGTATTCACGCTGACACGTGGGAATCCTTCTCTGGCCGTAGTGTTGATCAGATAAACGGAGCTAAGGCTGATCCAGACGGGAGGAGCGTTTTATTAGTGAACCCACATAGAGCGCCGATATCCCAGGTACCAGCCCCGCACACACACGCAACATCTGAAGCAGCCGCTGGGCTGTGTAACACACGTCCTCTTCGCACTGGGAGGAAACAAGGGATTGATCTAAGATGACACTGACAACGCCGGACATAGCAAAGCATTGCTCCCCCTTCCATGACTAATGAACAAATACGACTACTAAAGAATAGCTGATGTAATCGCTGTGGTATACGGAGGTCTTGCTTTGTTACACTGCATCCTTATTCTTATCATTATTTCGGTGCCAACATATTTCACAGCGCAGAAAAATGTAGTGAGATCATAACATGTACAAATACAGTATAACCAGATTTAAAGAGCTACCAGAGAGAGATCAGATTTAGTGGGATAGATAAATAGATTAGATAAATAGATGTAAAGGCTGTCTCCAGATGTTCAGGGGATACGGTTTGATGAGTTTAAACTCACTTCCTGGTATCTAGAGGCCTCAGTGACAGGTGAATGGTAACTGGCTGCCATACTGTTACTCCAGGGATGTTGTGTTTAGATCCCACAACACATGCGAGATATCTATTATTGCTGTCTCTTTTTATATTGTTGTTGATATGTACCTTTGATTTTAAATGCCACCTCTGTGGGGTCATTTCTACAGTGGTTCTTTGCTCGGTGCTCATTTTAGATGCAAGATGCTCGGTTTAAAGTGTCTGTCCTTTTAAAAGGTTTTGAACCAGGTACAAAGTCATTTCTGGCGAGTCAAAGTGTGTCAAAAACTATCTACCGCAAAGAGATAGAAACCCACGTATTAGCACATTCATGCACTTTAACCCCCGCTGTGCTGTAGAGCAAAGACCCCTTAGAAGCCATAGTGTCCATGAGCGTATGTATTGTACATACCTAAGGGGTCAATACAAATACCCTAACTACCCATTGTATGGCATATCAGTACAACTGGTAGGGTATTGCTATTAACCCCTTGGCTACCTTTGTGACCATGAAGGCCTGCATAATGTATGCGCACGCCATGTGCTACTGAGGGGCCTAACGGTAGTTGTTTTAGCATATATTTTTCATTGAGGGTCTCAGTTAAAGTCCCGGAAGCGAATGTCCATTAACACTTTATATAACGTCACATTAGTGCCCTGATTTAACAGAGTTTTGTGGCTCTACCCCTGAGTGCTCATTTGCATGTCATTACCCAGAATCCCTGGCTGCAGTGGAAGCATTGCATGCGGAGTGGCTATGGGGAATGGCCCGTTGGTGGACCTGTTTGAGATGTAAATGTGCTCACAAGTGGGAGTTTTTAATTTTTTAAGATTTTGACTAATAAGACCTTATACTTTGCTCACAAATCAGTAAGACACACCCCACTTCGGCAATTCTTTGGCGGAGGATAACATTGTGTTGGAGGAAAGAATTAAGACACAATCCTTACACTGAGATCAGACAGCAGCAGAGCGCTGAGGTGTGTGTCGGCCAACGTCTTCACTGTGGATATTTCAACCGTACAGTGTTTCACTTTGCCGCCTACAGAGAAGGGAAAGTGTGACAACGGGAGTTTACAACAGTACAGCAATCTGCGCTATGACCTGGTCTCTTCCGTAAGATTCACTTTGGTCATAGGCGGGTCAGCGCCTTTAGAACAAGCCCAGCTTACATAGTGACATAGTAGATGAGGTTGAAAAATTACATACGTCCATCAAGTTCAACCTATCCTAAATTTAGACGGCAGATACTTTATCCTATATCCGTATTTACAGTATGTTGACCCAGAGGAAGGCAAACACAAACCCCAGTGATATATCATCCAATGATATCTCATAAGGGAAAAATAAATTATTTCCCGATTCCAAATGTTGGCAATCGGATTAATCCCTGGATCAACATCCTTCCCATGTATACGAATTTGGTATATCACTGTTTACCTTTCCTTTCTAACAAAGATGTCCAACCCCACCCCCCTTTTTTTTTTGAACAAATCTATTGTATCTGCCATCACAGTCTCCATGGGTAATGAAGTCCACATTTTAATTGCCCTTACTGTAAAGAAACCTTTCCTTTATTTCTGGTGAAATCTCCTTTCCTCCAACCTTAAGGGATGCCCCGAGTCCTTTGTGATGAATAGTTCTTATGAAAGCTCCTTGAACTGTCCCCGAATATATTTGTATATAGTTATCATATCCCCTCTTAGACGCCTCTTTTCTAATGTAAACAATTCTAATTTAGCTAGCCTCTCCTCATAAATCAGATTATCCATCCACTTTATTAATTTGGTGGCTCTTCTCTGCATTCTCTAGATTACAAGGTCTATTAGCAAAAACCAGAGCTTCATTAGGTCAAAAGAATATCCAGGGCAACAGATCTGACAACTCCCGCTGATTTGGGGTCAGGGTCACTGATTTTTAGTTGACAAACTATTGGGTCTCATGGATACAAATCAACACTTTTCCACTACAACAGCTTTGATTTCTCACTATACCCCTGCTTGTGTACTGTGCTCTGCTCAGATCTGTCTCCTGTCCATCCCATCGACCTCTACTTCTCTCTCACCTAAAACCGTGTTCCCTCACTGTCCCCTGCTAGTGCAAGTCAGTTAGTCTCAGTTTATGTCAAGCACCTTCTCTCGCCCCCTTCAAATCTAAACACACCCCTTCTGAATGAAGCATTTCAATAACCTGGTCTGATGATCACCGCTCCCCACACCCACAGGAGCACTTACCCACCATCAAAGCCAGGCATTGCACATATGTATTCGCCTACTGTCTATGGAAGTATGTATGTATGTCTTTATTTATATAGCGCCATTAATGTACATAGCGCTTCACAGCAGTAAAACACGAGACAATCATACAAATACAAATAACAGATCATGGGAATAAGTTCTTCAGACATAAAAGTAACATTTAGGAAAAGGAGTCCCTGCTCCGAAGAGCTTACAACCCAAGTCTCCCAACATGCCACTTAGATCGTAAGCTCTCAGGGACCGAGGTTCCCTTTCCCAACGTCTGTTTTTATATACGTTGCACTCGTATTATACTTACCTCAATTCTAATGTAAAGCGCCAAGTACATTGTTGGCAATATGTCCATTTTTATCTATAAACATCCAAAATACCAACTTTTGGTCCAGAACACTCCAATCTCACGGATGTCGGTCCTTGGTGGCGACATCGCGGAGACAGCACAGGGGTTTTAGAAGAAACCATAAACTTCAAAATGCCTCCCACATCACATACCTCCGGTGGCGAGAAAACACACTTTCCCTAGGAAGAAGCTGGCGTCCAAATGGGAGAGAGAGGAGATGACCGTGGACATGCTGCAAGGAGAAGACAGGACATTGGTATCTGCTACCACTTCGGGATCCGTGAAAGGGCCATCACACTGAGCTCGTTGTCAACATCGCTCATATTTAGGGGGAACTACACCTTTAACTTCTTTCAGGGATTATCAAAAATGGCCGTTGCTTTATAATCCGGTGCTTACCTGAGCTGGCTGTGCAGGTTGATTAAGAAGACAACCATGTCAAAGCGTGGGCGCAGGTGGTCTCTCTCGTACGGCAGCGGGAGGGACTGAGCCATGTGGCTACAAGAAGAACATTGCATGAAACAGTATTGACCTTTATCACCATCATGTCCATCCCTCCCACTAATACATGGTTATGTTTCCATCCTACGCATCCATTTGAGGCGACCGCTGCCTTGCAGTGAAAGGTGGCGACTTTAACACTTATGCTGTATTTTAACCCTTTGAATGACCCATGGCATAGCCACCTTGTGATGAGGTCTGGCGCTGCTCATTTTCTAAGGAAGGTCGTGCTGGGCGCTCCGTTTGCACGCCAAACGGGATCTAGCCAGCAGAGAAATGGGAGAGGACAACACCTCCTCTTCCATTGCCATCAAGAGTGGGGTCGCATTCGCTCCGAGAAGCAGTCACGCGATCGCCTTGTGCTGGAGGGTCATTGGAACTCTGGTTCAAAACCCTCATGGGGTTAAAAATGGTGAAAAATCAGCTCCATTAACCCTATCCATCATGTCAGTCATTAGTTCACTTTGGTACTACTACTGTGAAGCGCTATGTACCTTTATGGCGCTATATAAAGACATACAATACAATACTAGGAGGAGTCGCACCTACAAGACATTCACCATACTCACATCTTCACCTCGAAGGTTTTGGGCTCCTTCAGCATCGCGCCAGCCAGCTGCTCGCGGTGACTCTCCTCCGTCCCAACTAACTGCGCAAAACAAACAGATACACCTCAGTGACTCGGGGAAAAGTGCAACCATAAACTAATGTCATTCCGTATACGCAACCCTGTGATCGGCTGGTGTCCCAATCACATGGCCACAGGCACGCTACCCTTCCCACCCCAAGTCGTCATGAACAGAAATTGAGGATACTTCCGTGCTCCTATGGAGCAGTGAACGCGATCTTCCCCTAGAAAACAAACTTTTCATGCATGACGTACCCTGTACCCCTTTTCAGTAAAGTCTGTTACGGTTAACCGGGTGATAACGATGTTATTCAAATCGTAGCTAAACCTGGCATTACTCCCATCCAGACACTGAAATAGGGCTTTTGCAGGGTCCGGATTGGTGTCACACCAGTTAGGCAGAATTTAACTAACTTGGTGTTATTTCCCTCTCCGTCTCCCCCTATTTCAGGGCTAGGATCGGAGAAACGCCAAGCTTTACGTAACATCCCGTGATTGGAAGGTAACGCAACATTGTGCTACAATAACATGACCCATAACCCTATTCTAATAAGATTTAGTACAGGCGTTCTGCGTGTATTTAGCTTGGTGAATACGATATTATCTCAGGTAAAGTAACAGAACGTCTGTTCCTGCTTTAAAGTAAGGTCACATTCTTTTCGGATTAGCAACAGTTTAATAATTAACCCCCCCACCCCCAAAAAAAATCTATATATTCCAATTGAGTGTTAAAAAATAAAAAGATGCCAATCGTCTACATTTAATACCGTAGACATAAAACTTTCGACAGGTTTATCGTGACCAACAATACCCCAGGACGAGCGTTAACCCCGTCTCTGAATGTTACTACGTACGATCTTCATGGCGTCGCTTAATTAAATTGCGCTGTTTGATTACTTATTGATCACCATTTCGGGATTAGCTATATCCGCCGAATCGGACAATCAGGGCGTTTTCACTCGGAATTCCCAATTGACTTTAATGGTGGAACGCGGATATAGAATAAGGCCAGCTATCTATCACACCCTTTTTAGATCTGGTGCGGTAAACGCAATTTGCAAACTTGTGACATTAGGGGGAGTCACTTTGTCTCCTTCTGCCTCGGGCACCACAATTAGAGTGTAAGCTCTTCAGGGCAGGCGCTCCTTCTTCCTGCACATTCTATGTGAGTACTGCATACATTGTCATATAAAAACCTATTATCACGCAAGTTAATCGTACTGAAATTTAAATGCAGGCACTATTAAAACAGTTCTCCTTTGTGATTTTCTCAAATCTGTTACATGACGGAGCTCGGATTTTTACATTGCTACTTCATTCCTTGCTCAATTAAATACGAGCGGTTAATCCTAGTAAGTCGTACACCCTCAATTTGGAAACCCCAAACTGTATATATGACATCTATGACCTGAAACATCGAGTCTCTTAACCCTTGGAGTGGTGGAGGCCGATCATGTGACCCCTTCTCCGAAGAGATCACGTGATCGCTGCGTCACGGATGACGGAAGAGATGATGTTCTCCTCCACGTCATTGTAGACCGCGTGACACAATCTCCCCTGGAACACGAGCAGGAATATTGACGTAGCGACCCATGGTGTGCCAGACCCCGTGGCGTAGTAGCCAAGTCTCCAGACAAAACATTATTTTTGGGAGGGATATGTATTTACATCATTCATTGTTGCCTGCGTAACGGATATACACTTTTTGTGAAGCTCATATTTTTGGGGTCTTTTGTGAAATAAATTGAGGTCTGCTTCATTTCTTGAATATTTATCTTAGAGATTGGAGATTCTCCCTTTGTTTATTCATACGTTGTGCTTATGGGATCATTGGAAGGTATTTAATTTAAAAAGGTTGTTAAAGACTTCACCAACTCTATCAAATCTCTCTCCCCTCCTATCTCTTTCTAGATATAGATATAGATACCATAATACTGAGTTCAGTTATGGTGAGTAAAAAAAGTGACAAAAACCCTCCACAGGAAAGCAAATATGCAAATACAACTGTATGCTCATCTGCATGTCTTAGGCAGGTCTGCAACCCCGCCTTTCCCCATTATCACCCAGCATACAGCACTTCCACTGCACCAAGGGATTCTGGGAAATAACATGCAAATGAGCACTCAGTGCCACGTTTTGCTTCAAAAAACATTTTTAACATGGTTCCCTATAGGCTTAAGCTTGTTGCATGGTCACAGCTTTGAGCACAGCCAGGGTTAAGGTGCATACCCAGAAAACCACCCACAGACAGCTGTTTCGACCTTAATGGGTCTCATCAGTGTGGGGTTGATTAACTGGGTATGCAAAGAAGCTATGGGATAGGCTATACCATAAAAAAATATATTTATATATTTTTTTTTATGTATTCTCTATGTAACACATTACTTGCTTTACATAAATATGTATAGACTTGTGATCAAATGGTTAAAGTAATAATGAATGATTAGAATTCCAGTTTTAGCTATGCAATGTTGCCTTCCAATATAAATATTATACATTTGTAAGTTAGCCAGGTAAGATGTTCAACCTAAAAGAAAACCATTGGGAAAAGCTATCATTGCCACAAGTAAGATGGAGGTAGGACACAGCCACTTTCCCGCCCGAATGTCAAACCAGGGTGGGCGGGGCCAAGCCGATAAATAACAGCGCCTGATTGGTCGGCCCGTGCTCTGCGAACGATGATTGGTCAAACCGAAGCAGGAGGCGCGCGCGCCCTTCGAGGCTCATGAGGGACCCACCAGCACCGCGGCCGTGTTCAGCGCGGGCAGTTTATCGAAGGGCCGGAGTGTGACCATCTTCATGCCCGCGTGAGAAGCACTTCCAGCCGCCGCCGCTTTTCTTCCGCGCCGCACCCAGTGTAACCAGCCCGGGTTTAACCGCCGCCGAGCGTCAGCGCGCTCCCACGTTCAAAACGAAGTGACGCCTACACGCACCACGCAAGCTCCCTCCCATCCGAATGGGGGGTTGACGTCACTGAATTGTTTAACCCCGTGAAAGCCAGACACTTTTTTGACCTTAACCCTTTCGGCACTGAAATGGGGTTCGCTAGATCAAAGGGATTAGTGAGGTCATGGAGGTCATTGCAATCATTGAGTAAAAGAGTTAACACTGATCCAGGTTATATTCTGGGGCACAATAAAAAAAAAATCTTATTAAAAATTACATTTTTTTTAAATTATTTATTTACAAATCCTGATTATTTATCCATTAAAATTTACTTATTTTGGCTTAATAATTTTTTTTTCACTTACTTTGGCTTAATAAAAAAAAATGTCACTTATTTTGGTGCTGGCGGGGAAAGGAACGCTTGTATAACAACAACTGAATTACAATAGGGAGACGCGTCAAACCCCCAAGGACCGGTTGGTTGAATAACCCCCCGTAGTGTCCCTCTCATGCACCCACTGATCCCCAAACAATACACGGTGGAGCCGCTTTCCCGTCGCTGGAGAAGAGATCAGTTCCGGTTTAATGCGTGAGACTAAAATCTTCCCCAGCACGGAGAAGCCGTTTCACAACATATTGAATAATAGTATTTAACACTCAAAACCTTCAGCTAATTCAATTGTCTAGATCAGGGGAGGGGCAACTCCAATCATTACAGGCCACCAACAGGTCAGGTCTTCAGGATATCCCTGCTTCAGCACAGGTGGTGCAGTCTTTGATTGAGCCTCTGATTAAGCCACCTGTGCTGAAGCAGGGATATCCTGAAAACCTGACTTGTTGGTGGGCCTTGAGGACTGGAGTTGGCCGCCTCTGATATATTAGATAACGTTCTGTTACAGGGCTTGGTCTGAGCTCACCTAATTCTCTTTTGCTAAATGCACAAAGAAATGTGAACGTTTTGCTGGTTAAAAATGTTATTTTGGGATATTTGCCGAGCCATCAACTTACCATGAACCAGAATCAGCTATATGTGGGAATTCAGGAGCCATTTGTTATTTATTTTTTGCATTTTAAGGGGGAACGTGCTGTCCCCTGCAGCCTATCTGATGCAAAAAAATCACTGAGACTGACTCCAAATCTGAGACTCACAGAAAATGATAAAACAATGATTTCAAGGCGTATACATAGTGTTACATCACTGCCACCTTCACTATATTGCCCCATCACTGTAACACTCTGGAGCATTGTGTTACTTCCCATGGGGGGGATTGTATTGCTAATGAGACCCAGTAGGGATTACAGCTTCCCCTTCCCAGTCCAATTTCATATATAATGCTCCTCAGTTGCCATGGTAATCTAAAGCCCTCCCCACTCACCCTGAGAGACTGCATTACACCCCCCCCCCCCCTCTCCATCCTCAGCTTTGTGAGAGGCGTTAGCCGTCAGACCTCCGGGTGAGAAGGACTGAGACAATTACTGGGGGATGCAGAGGGACAGAAGGAGATGTGGATGTGTCCATGTGTAGAAGCCACCCTCTCCTTCATTCCCCCTCCGCCTTCCTCTCGTCTGCCTTCTGACGCACCATCCCTGGTCTCGTCATCTGCCTACGTTCTAGCTGGTGAGGGGGAAAGAGCCATGGGGACTACTGACCCCAAGAGACCTTGCAAATGCTGAGCTAAAGAAGCCTGGGTCTCTCGTGGAGACGGAGAAAACCTAGGACAGCAAACACTGCGAAGAATAGATGTCTGCTTTTCTCAGGTGGCCGGGGAGACGGGAGAAGCTTTCACTCCGGTGACAGCAACATTGATCTGACAAAGCGGAGCCGTATGAAGACCAAAGTTGGCATGTGACCCACATACACCAATGGTCACGTTGACATGAAGACCCGGCTGTGTTTTCTCTGCATGGAGGACGATTATTGAAAGGGCTAAAAAGGGCAGAGAGCTGTACACGCTCCCAGGGAGACTGGTCAAGAACTGAATGGACATCAGCACTTTAAGACTCATGGAAGGGCGCCTGGGTTCATATAAAAAAACAGGACCCAGCTGTCATTGAGTAGGACACTTTGACTATGACACAGGCGCTAAGGTGCATGGCGTGAGCCTGAATCCTTTGCTGCAGCCGCTCGTCAGCTGGTCCCATGTAGGGTGGTCCCACCCTTTAGGAAATGGCGCACTTCTTGGACTGGTTCGTGCCGTGTTACTTGGTCCTCTCCATTCTCATCCTGGTGGGATTCGGAGCCTGCATCTATTATTTCGAGCCAGGGCTCAAGGAGGCTCACAAGTGGAGGAATCAGAGGCCTCTATTAGTCAAAGACCTCCGAAAAACTCTGCTAATGAGAGATAACTTGGCCTACAGCCTTCCGGACGTTTAAATCTAGAGATGGGCGGTGTTTTGGGAGCGGATCCTTCGCGTCGGCCGGTTCCTTTGGGACGCAGATTTCCGCGGATCGATCTCAGAAAGGCGAATCCACCTTTTCCAAATGTTTTGGCGTGTGCCTGTCACTGACACGTCACATGGCGCATTAGTGATACGCACTAGGATAAAATCCGAATGGGAGGGAGGGGGGGGGTTGGAGAGAGCAGAGTTTGAACAATCAGCGCTACGGATTCCGGATTCAATATGGAATCTGAGTGCGGATTCTTACAAACCCACCTGGATTGTATCCAGTAGCGCATTCAAATGAATCCACTCGGATTTTGTAGTACCCAATCTGCAGACGGATTTTACTAGGGTACGAGGTTCTCAACTTCAGTCCTCACAACCCCCCAGCAAGTCAGGTTTTCAGTATATCTCTGCTTCAGCACAGGCGGTGCAGTCTTAAACTGAGATACTGTGCTGAAGCAGGGATATCCTGACTTGGTGTGGGGGGGTCGTGTGGACTGAATTTGAGACGCCCTGGTGTAGGGGGATTGGATTTGGACTGGTCCGTCCAGCACTATTAAAGTCCCAGGAAGATAACTTTCCCGATCCATGTGATTTGAATCCTGTATGTGATTGCAGTAATACGCTGCATTGTACATCATTCCATCTCCTTTGTATATATATCTTTGTGTTTGTATGTTTTTCTATTAGGGGGCAGTCTCATGTCGCATGCCAAAAAAACATTTTTTTTAATAAAAACAAATCATCCATGTGACTGGCTCCTGTTTTCTTTTAAAAAAAAACAAAAAAAATAATTTTCTTATTTTTGTTCTATCAAGTTTTATCTAGTATTTTTTTTACTTGTCAATCTTATTTGTTTGACTAATGATGGCAAAAAATAAATAAAAAATGACCTATTGGCCTGCAGGACGCGGGGACTTTTAAGCCGCCATTTTGATAACCCCAATTAGCCCAGCCAGAGCTGCTACCAGCACCACCTTTCGGGGTAAAGTATCGCGGGAAGCAGGGGTGCTATGTGTCCAGTATTGAACCTGACAGTCCTCTATTTGGACACTCGGCCCAGTACAAAATGAAAGGTAATACTTGACATGTATGTGTATACCGGTATTACCTCTCTGGGCGTGTATGTGTATACCGGTATTACCTCTCTGGGCGTGTATGTGTATACCGGTATTACCTCTCTGGGTGTGTATGTGTATACCGGTATTACCTCTCTGGACGTGTACGTGTATACCAGTATTACCTCTCTGGGTGTGTATGTGTATACCGGTATTACCTCTCTGGGTGTGTATGTGTATACCGGTATTACCTCTCTGGACGTGTATGTGTATACCGGTATTACCTCTCTGGGCGTGTATGTATATACCGGTATTACCTCTCTGGACGTGTATGTGTATACCGGTATTACATCTCTGAGTGTGTATGTGTATACCGGTATTACCTCTCTGGGCGTGTGTATGTGTATACCGATATTACCTCTCTGGGCGTGTATGTGTATACCGGTATTACCTCTCTGGGCGTGTGTGTGCATACCGGTATTACCTCTCTGGGCATGTATGTGTATGCCGGTATTACCTCTCTGGGCGTGTATGTGTATGCCGGTATTACCTCTCTGGACGTGTATGTGTATACCGGTATTACCTCTCTGGACGTGTATGTGCATACTGGTATTACCTCTCTGAGCGTGTATGTGTATACCGGTATTACCTCTCTGGGCGTGTATGTGTATAACGGTATTATATCTCTGGACGTGTATGTGTATGCCGGTATTACCTCTGGGCGTGTATGTGTATGCCGGTATTACCTCTCTGGGCATGTATGTGTATACCGGTATTACCTCTCTGGGCGTGTATGTGTATACCGGTATTACCTCTCTGGGCGTGTATGTGTATACCGGTATTACCTCTCTGGGCGTGTATGTGTATACCGGTATTACCTCTCTGGGCGATTATGTGTATACCGATATTACCTCTCTGGGCGTGTATGTGTATACCGGTATTACCTCTCTGGGCGTGTATGTGTATACCGGTATTATATCTCTGGGCATGTATGTGTATACCGGTATTACCTCTCTGGGTGTGTATGTGTATACCGGTATTACCTCACTGGGCGTGTATGTGTATTGTATTACCTCTCTGGGCGTGTTTGTGTATACCGGTATTACCTCTCTGGGCGTGTATGTGTATACCGGTATTACCTCTCTGGGCGTGTATGTGTATACCGGTATTATGTCTCTGGGCGTGTATGTGTATACCGATATTACCTCTCTGGGCGTGTATGTGAATACCGGTATTACCTCTCTGGGCGTGTATTTGTATACCGGTATTATGTCTCTGGGCGTGTATGTGTATACCGATATTACATCTCTGGGCGTGTATGTGTATACCAGTATTACCTCTCTGGGAGTGTATGTGTATACCGGTATTACCTCTCTGGGTGTGTATGTGTATACCGGTATTACCTCTCTGGGCGTGTATGTGTATACCGGTATTACCTCTCTGGGCGTGTTTGTGTATACCGGTATTACCTCTCTGGGCGTGTATGTGTATACCCGTATCACCTCTCTGGGCGTGTATGTGTATACCGGTATTACCTCTCTAGGCGTGTATGTGTATACCGGTATTACCTCTCTGGGCGTGTGTTTGTATTCCGGTATTACCTCTCTGGGCGTGTATGTGTATACCGGTATTACCTCTATGGGTATGTGTATACCGGTATTACCTCTCTGGACGTGTATGTGTATACCGGTATTACCTCTCTGAGTGTGTATGCGTATACCGGTATTAACTCTCTCGGCGTGTATGTGTATACCGGTATTACCTCTCTGGGTGTGTATGTATATACCGGTATTACCCCTCTGGGTGTGTATGTGTATACCGGTATTACCTCTCTGGGTGTGTATGTGTATACCGGTATTACCTCTCTGGGCGTGTATGTATATACTGATATTACCTCTCTGGGCGTGTATGTGTATACCGGTATTACCGCTCTCTGGGCGTGTATGTGTATACTGGTATTACCTCTCTGGGCGTGTATGTGTATACCGGTATTACCTCTCTGGGTGTGTATGTGTATATCGGTATTACCTCTCTGGGTGTGTATGTGTATACCGATATTACCTCTCTGGGCGTGTATGTATATACCGGTATTACCTCTCTCTGGGCGTGTATGTGTATACTGGTATTACCTCTCTGGGCGTGTATGTGTATACCCGTATTACCTCTCTGGGTATGTATGTGTATACCGGTAATACCTCTCTGGGCGTGTATGTGTATACCGGTATTACCTCTCTGGGCGTGTATGTATATACCGGTATTACCTCTCTGGGCGTGTATGTGTATACCGGTATTACCTCTCTCGGCGTGTATGTGTATACCCGTATTACCTCTCTGAGCTTTAAACTTTGCAGAGATACCGGCGCCCCTATGGAGTTCTGTATCTCGGGGAGCAGGGGTCCCCAAAGATGAAATGAATGGGGTTCAGCTGCAGAGACCCTGTCAAGATAGAGAGGGTTTGGCCCGGGATTAAAGGGGTTACACCCCATTTGGCCACCCTCTACTCTCACCTGGGAAGCAAGGGGTTAACTGGACTGGGGTCCAGTAATGTGGTTTTGCCTTGCTTCAGCCATCCAACTGTTTATTCCCCTGTAAAAATGTATTGTTTCTGTTCCAGTGACTGCACCACACAAACACTGGGATCCATCCGGGAGGGCAAGGGTTAATAGTTGAATAGTGATTCTAGCCCTTTGTTTAAGTTACCCTCAAAGATGCCTGCCTACTAAGGAATGCGACCAAATGTTTAGGAAGCTGGAGTGGTTTGGGAGTGTTATAACTCACACTTACAAACCATAGTATCCTGCCAGACACCCCATTTGGTAGACTGGCCAAACACCCCTGATTTAGGAGTGGGGCTACAGAATGAGTGACCTTATTAAATATAAGAATATTATGAGATGTCCTCGGCTGAACGTGCTAAAAGCTACATATGTGTATTCGTGGGACTGATTCGCACATAAGGATTACAGACACATGATGTTTAGCCGGTACTAAGAGCCAGATATTAATATCTCTCTTAATTTTAGTACTACACGGTAATATTTAGTCTCATTGGGAGCGTCATGCGTGACGGAATGTATTAATATGGCTCGCTTGCCAGTAAGTAAATCTGAACTGAAGTTATGAAGTTATTTACAGTGTATATGGGATTTTGGATCTGCTCTGAAAATGCAGACCCCCATCTGCTATGCTAATAGGGCAGGGAGAGCATCCTGCAAGAATTAGCATAGGCCAGTGATTAAAAGGTAACTGCCCTAATTGTTTATACTGGGGGCAGGAACCAATGAACTGAGTGTTTTTAAGTGTGATACTTCACACTTACAATGGAAGCAAAAATCTGCTTCAAAGAGATTTTTGCTAGCCACCTCTTCATCTAGGGTTAAGAGATGGGTTTGAAATGGTATTTAAACCAGAGTCAGCCCTTACTCAAATGTGCCTCATGTCTTCATGTGTCTTCATGATCTTCATGTATTGCTGTGATGTCTTCATCTGAAACTGAATTATGGAAGAAATGGCCCATCCTGTATCCTGATGGCTTTCTTGTCCTAACCTTTAAGTAAGTGTCCATATTTTGTCTGTTATTTGTATATCTCGTGTGTTCACCTTTTTCAAGGAATAAATTATATTTTATCATATCTAAGTCTCGTCCAGTTCAACCCAGTTATATTCTTGGTGGCGTATTATTTCTAGCCTGTCACAAAGCTCCCGTCAGAGACCCCCTGCTTGGAACCCATGTAAAATAATAATTTTTAAAAAATGCACAAATTGCTTCTTTTGCAGGACGATGTGCTATTCTCTGCGTTACACCGTTCCGACGTGGAAATATAGCTGGAGCCGGGAGTCCCTACTTACTATGCACATGTCCTAGAGACCAAGGGCCTCATGCAGTAAGCGACGATTATGTGAAATCGGCAAGCTTATCGATTAGTCATGTTATTGGCGTTTTTCCCTCTCCGTATGCAGTAAGTGCCGAATACATTCAAAATCAACCAGAAAACAAATCCGCCCACTCTCACGATGATGAGCCGATCACACACAGGTGTATCGGCGTGCGTGGCGGGGTGCTGTTAGGTTGCACAATCACAAATCTTGCTGAATCAGGCGAAACAAGCATGTTTTTGATTGCGCGCCATATTTAAAGGCAACGTGTACTGCTAATCATTCTCTGTGTTGTTGGGAGTGAGAGAGAGAGAGAGACGCACAGAGCTGGACGATTGAAGATTTGCATATTGACTGAGAGACTTGTTGTGTATTGGGTGAGCTTTGTCCTTTGTTGTTTTGTTTACATCTTTGTCTTGTTTTATATGTGGAAGTGGGTCGTGTGATTGCCTGTACATTTCTTGTCTGTTTTTTGTGAGTGCTGGAAGTATGCCCGCAAAGCGTGGGAAGAGTGATGCTGGTGGGAGTGGGAGTGCTACTCGTGCGAGTACGCGTCGGAGTGAACGTTCTGTTCAGGGGAGTGATGTTGCTGGTGCACCGAGTGGTGTTGCTGGGAGTGGGAGTGCTGGTGCTGGGAGTGGGAGTGCTGTTGTTGGGAGTGGGAGTGCTGGTGCTGCGAGTGGTGTTGCTGGGAGTGGGAGTGCTGTTGTTGGGAGTGGGAGTGCTGTTGCTGTGAGTGGGAGTGCTGGTGCTGGGAGTGGGAGTGCTGTTGCTGTGAGTGGGAGTGCTGGTGCTGGGAGTGCTGGTGCTAGGAGTGTGAGTGCTGGTGCTAGGAGTGTGAGTGCTGGTGCTAGGAGTGGGAGTGCTGGTGCTAGGAGTGGGAGTGCTGGTGCTGGGAGTGCTGCTGGTGGCGCAGTTGCTGATGGGGTGTCTGGTGGTGGCGTGCTTGCTGGTGGCCAGCTTTTGGAGGCTCTTCCATTGGAAGAAGGAGAGTCCAGTCAGCACCAGCCAAGCTCTGACCCTAAACCTGCTCGGAAAAAACGTGTGGAGAAGCCACGTAATCCTCGCTTCAATGACCAGGAAAATAGGGCTCTTGTCACTGGCATTCTGGAGCACTATGACAGTCTCTATGGACATTTAGTAGGTAAGTGTAACTTTACATTTATTATTCAAATACATGTGATCCTAGGTCATCTGAGTTTTGTTCATATGCAAATATGGGTACACAATATCTTTCTATGTTCATTAGTGTGGAAACACAGCTTTTTATCATGCCTTACAAGGACAAATAAACACAGGCGGTCAATTTGCCAGAACTGCATACAATATGAATGCAACCTTGCTTACATGTATAGGTTTAGTAGTGAATGCTCATGTGCTGCACATATTACACATAAAACAGCATGTTTGCTATCTCTTGGAACAGCTAGCAGTGTAGGAAACTGGTGCTTATATTATTATTAATTTACCTCATATCTTTTATATGTTTTTCAAGGGCGGACAAGTGCAGCAAGCAAAAAAGAAATGTGGGACACAATAGTCATTGGTGTCAATGCCTGTGGGAATAGTGTCAGGGACAAGTATCATTGTCGGAAAAGATTTGATGATTTTAGGTCCAAATTGAAAAAGAAAATACAAGACCAACGCGTGCATGCTACTGGCACTGGAGGTGGGCCCACACCACAACGTCTCATATTGACTCCATTGGAGGAGCTGCTTCGGCCAAAATTACTTACCGTCGTCGTGGAAGGCTTGGCTGGTGACCGTGACATTGGAATTTATCCGTCACAATTTCCAGCAGGTGATAAATATTACTGTACTAGGCGTGTCGTTGCTTACACTTATTTTGCATATTTACACTGCTTTTTATACTGTCTTCACAATATAAGCATACCTGCATCTATATATGTATATGTCTGATTCTGTATATATATATCTCAAAATAGACATATATGTAGTAGTCCTACTAAAAGCAGTAACTAATATAGCACGTGCCATTGCGTGCTCATTTACATGTGAATTCCCAAAATGCATAGCTGCAGTGGAAGCAATTGATGGTGGGCGAAGATGGGGAACAACAGGGTAGTACACATGTGTAACACATGTTCATGAGAAATTATTAGTAGCTACAGGTACAGAACAGAAATATGTATCATATTATTGTGTATTTTATTGATTTTACTCCGACAAACATGACATTACTGCCTATTTTAAGCATGCATCAAAGAAATTGCATGTAACGGCCTACAAACATCACTGGCACTAACACATCTATAGTTGCTTATGAAAAGGTCCATTTTTGCTTTATGTCATATACAGACAGCATAATGAGGCACACGTATCATATGTTATGTCATTGTTTTCATAACTTAAACACTGCAGATGACTACTTAGCTCATCTACCATTGTGTTAAAGCAGCTGCAATTAATATCTCATCACAGCATACACTTCAACAGAGGGGGTGGGGTTCAGCACACACACTAATTACAGCCTCATTTCACGGTCAACTTAGTTCACACCATTTGCACCTGTTTCAAGTCATTGAAAGGTGTGGCTGATTAGGCTTTTTGGGGAAGGGAATACCTTTCTTACAACCTGAATAGCACAACTGAAGTTAATCACACTCATTTGAAAGCTTAACTCTAGCTACTAAATGCCCCAACAACTCATTACTTATCAAAGCGTACGTCACACATTAGTTCACTCATATCTATAGTTGAACTACTATCAAAGACACATTATCACACACTGCATGTGTTGTCTTGTTGAGTCACAGCCACATTCAGGTGTGCCACATCTTCGATTAATGTACCACACATATCCTCTACCAAAAACAACACTTTTTGCAATATGACCACCTTCATGATAACCATTGTGAATGGTCATCTCATGATAGTTATGTACATTATGATACTGATATCACTACACAACATATGATTTTTATGTACTCGTTTAATCTATTTATCCTCACGCATTACTGCAGAAACATAGTATGTTGTATGTTAGGGAACTCAAAAATTCTAAGTACACAGGCATGTACAGTGTTATTACAACTATTTATGTTCACTTTCACACACATTTTCGGTTAAGGAACTGATGTTGTTAGTTAATCATAAATACAGAACATACAATAAGTGTTTGTTCAATATTTACACATGTAAATGTAAAACTTATGTTATTGTTATATATAGTTGCCCCTGGAGGACATGTGTCACCTGAGATGGAACAAGTGTCTTCACCTGGGTCAGCCAGCTCAACACTACTAGAAGGTGAGTGTATCATTTGCTGGCCATATAATATGTGCTCTTCTATATGTTATGTTGTCATGTGCATTATTTGTTTTGCACATCTTCTTTAAATAGGATTACTTAGTGTCAGTGAAAATTAAGTGTAAGGCAACATGTATTGTGTTAGTGATGTTAATTATCATGTAGGACTTCTGAGTTTAGAGCAACTTTTCATTCATTCATATTTCATACTGAGTCCAAACATTATTCGTAAGTCAAGGTAGTTTTTAATGAGGTTATAAAACGTATGCTAACATGTTAGGTGTTACTTAGGACACAGTACAATTACATAGTAACACAGCATACATTAACATGCCATTTAATAATGTGTACATTTCTTTTTAGAACATCATGGTGATGAGGATGATGAGTATGATGAGGATGACGCCACAGAAGAGACTGAAATACAATCATGTGACCATGAAGAGGTGCCAATAGAAACTGTTGTACCGCCAAATCGTCCATCAACTTCCACATACGATGCAATTGTAGCTTCAGAGGGAAAAATAGTGGACGCAGAAAATCGTCGCCATTCAGACATGATGACAGTGCTGGAAAGGATGATTGGACTGCAGGAAGAAACAGTATCACAATTGGCACATCTCCACAGAGTCTTCATTGAAGTGCCTAAACAGTTGCAAAAAATCAACACCTCATTCGAAGCATTAGTTGTTCAGCAAACACAAGCTAATTACTGGAGAATGACTAATGTACCACAATTCAACACCTCCCAGCCAGGATCTGTTCATGCAGGTCAGTTTTCACCACATTCATCTGATATTCATTCACCAGGCCCAAATGTTACCGGTCAAGTAGCAGACATTGCTGTGCAGGTTCCTGATGACATCCTACCGCTGCCATCTGTACAAATTCAGCAGCAGACACCTACAAAGGAGGCGACAAAAACAAAACAAGACACACATGAAACAGACCAACCATCACTTGTGCAGTGTCTACCAACTTGCTCACATGTGTCACTGGGCACAAGCCCTGTCCGTGAACAGTCACTACCCAAAAGCCCTGTAGGTGAGTCGCTGCCCAAAAGCCCTGTAGGTGAATCGCTGCCCAAAAGCCCTGTAGGTGAGTCGCTGCCCAAAAGCCCTGTAGGTGAATCACTGCCCACAAGCCCTGTAGGTGAGTCACTGGCCACAAGCCCTGTAGGTGAGTCACTGGCCACAAGCCCCGTAGGTGAACAGTCACTGGCCACAAGCCCTGCCCGTGAAGTGCCAGAGGCCACTCAAAGTGGCTCTGTTGTGCCTAAAGTTGGTGGCAAAAGAAAAAGGAAAATTCAAGAGACAACAAGCAGGCCTGTTACTCGCTCGCAAAAGGAACAAAAAAAATAAATGTTATAATTCAGAAAATATGTGTTTGGCCTTGTTTTGTTGACTTCAGATTATCTAATTACTATTGTATGTATGCTGAAGACTGTGTTGTTTCCAAACTTTCAACTATGTTCTTGTACACGTGAAGTTTTGGAAATGTTAACACTCATAATTAATTGTGTTATAAATATTTATGTTGTAATCGTCTGTTCAGTAATGGTCCACCAGGAGCCAGTTGCTAATTTTAGAGAAGCTGCCATTGACTTTGCAGCAAAACATTGCATTTGGGTGTGTTAATTGATGTAAGAATTGCATATGCATATTAGTCACATGCAATTATTAAAACACCTAAGTAAGTGCAAACATCTTTCTTGTACGTGTACAGCAGGATTATGTGTAAATTATTACTTACCTTTGCCTTGCTTGGCCATTGTAATTTTGTCCTTTAATCAGTTGTGTGTTCGTTTCTATAACATCTCAGAATGTATAATAATATATATACACACACACACACACACACACACACACACACACACACTGAGTGAGTGTGAGTGTGAGTGTGTGAGTGTGTATATATATATATGTATATATGTGTATATATATATATGTATATATGTGTATATATATATGTATATATGTGTATATATATATGTATATATGTCTATATGTATATGTATATATGTGTATATGTGTATATATATATGTATATATGTGTATATATATATGTATATATGTGTATATATATATGTATATATGTGTATATATATATGTATATATGTGTATATATATATATATATATATATATATATATATATATATATATATATATATATATATATATATATATATATAGTACTATATAAACTGGTATACACAAACTAATACACTTCATGCTTCCTTGTGAAAGCACACTATTTTAATAATACAGGCCTAATGTTTGAGAAATATCCTAAGTATGAGACTCTAACAGTATTGTGCTTAAACAAATGTTTATTACTTAATTCAATCATGTTTCTCACCATTTAAATAGGTTTCATACAAGGTATACTTAATGCCATCAATGTTGTGTGTACTCCTGCAATATAAAAAAAAATAAAATATTATATATAAATATATATATATTTTTATAAGAGATATATTTATATATATATATATATATATATATATATATATATATATATATATAATATATATATATATATATATATATATACACACGTATTTAAACTCATGCAGACAGGGAGTTAACCAGACTTTCACATACACACAGAAATGTAAGCGGGGAAAAAACATTTCTTTTTGCAGGTGTGTTTTTACTGATATGCCTGGCTAAGAAATATTTTCACACACTGGTCTTTGTTAGTTTTCAAAAAAACACTATGTGAACGCATTCACAGTCTAGGGATGTTTTTCACAAACGAGATAAAAGAAGGAGAAATGTTTCTCCCACAGTCCCATATCACGAACCACAACTGTTAACCCAATTAGACAAACAAATCCAATTGGCGTTTGAAATAAGGAGTCAAAGTAGTTAGTTTTGTTGACCTTGACAAGGAAAAACAGGAGTTTGTTAGCCATTCAGCACATTCATTTTGATGAGCAAATAACACAGACCTGCACACAGCTTTTGTGCTACTCAGACATGGCTGATGAATTCGTTAACAATATTAATCCCCTTTTAGGGTATAAGTACATGATCTGTGAAGCCATCTTGAACAGTCGCGGACAGAAAGCAAGCACACGCCAAATCGATGATTTCATTCGAGCAAAATATCCTTATTACCAAGACCGTAAGCATGCACGGAATTTTAATTCCTCAATAAGATTCACTTTATCAAGTAATGACTTTTTTGAACGTGACCAGGATAAGCTACAACACACCTATGGTTTCTGGAAGATTGCCCCGGAAAAACAATTTATCCTGAAAGACGGCACTTATATTGTCGTGAAAGGCATATTTATTCCTAATGGCAATAGCAATGTATCCGCTACTACTGATCCGTTTGAATCGATACGTGCTGCAATATCTGCAGCCTCCATTCCTGAAACCCACATTGTACAAGAACAAAAGTACTATGATTATGTACCAAGCCTTTCAGCTGAAATTGCATTGGAATGGGAACCGGAAGAAATGAACCTACCTCCCGACCAATTATTTGAAGAAAGCAGTGGCGATTCCTATGAGCGCATCCTGGAGGAGATATGTGCCATACTGGATTCAGCGGTTGGGTTAAGCGTGGATGAAAATGGCTTGCATTTCTGGAGCGACCAGTTGCAGCCAGGCGAAGAGTTAATTCTAGAAGAATGGTAAATATAACAATCGTTATGCGTTGACTCTGCGTTTAAATTTTTTTTTTTTTTGTAACCACCATTTTCACTTTCAATGCGTGGATACAGCGTAACATTGCAGACTGCATAACATGTAGCGATCACAAACAAATTGTTTCCTAATACAATATAGTAGGACCTGAAAGAGTAGTACACATTGCTGACGGAATAAATATACGTACTTTCCTATCCCTTTAAACATATTAGCAACATTTTACCATTACTCTAACACATACCTGTTTTGTTATCATGCAACATCTACAACATTGAAAACCGGGTCCACCACGTATGACGTGGGACCCTTGTCATGGGCCAAGGCGTCCTTAAAAAGGATTAGTGATGTAAGTCCCGCCCCCAAGCGACGTGCGCGCCTCAAAGCCTATTGGCTGTCATGTTTTGTTATAGTAACGGTAACTGCAGTGTGTGATGCGTGCGGCTCAGTGTTTGTAGGCGTACCCTGGGCGTTAGCCGAATGTTAATTGAGTGGGAGGAGTGTTAGCGTGCGTTTCACGCTGGCTTAACATGACGTCACACGTATTGCATTTGCGCATTGTGTTATCGGCCGTGCTTTCTGTTCAAACACGTCTGTTTAAAAAGAATACAGATGTACTCGTTTAGAACGAATGTAGTTTCGTCTTCATTGTATTTGAAATAAAGATGTTATGTTTACTGGTATTTTCAACATGTATTGAACGCACAACGTACGCTTTGTTTTGCGCATGCGCTAACAGTTAGTGGAGCCAAGCGTGAAGTGCGTGCGCACACAAAGATGTGCGCGCACATCTTTCAGTATACAGGCAACGTTCACTTCTTATACATAGTTATGCCTGCTACAAATTTAAAGAAACATTACATACTGATGAACAGTTTTACTTCTAACATATAAGTGAGTGACGTGTGTATCTACACAATCATATAGAGCTGCGTAACGCGTTGTCACGGATGCATATCTAGTAAGGTGCCATCTTTGACCATCATGTGTTTGCTGTATTTCAGAGATGTCGGGGAAGATACAATCGGATCAATGTATGATTTCAGAAGAGTCTACCTTTATATGAGATGATTGTGAGGAGGAGCCACCGACTACTATACTACATATGGAACTAATTTTATATTGCTTGCAGCGCTTATTAACAAACAATTAAAAATGTGATACCCTTATGCCTATATTGCATAAGCACTTAATTAACATAATGATGTTGCAAAAGAGTGCCTCATGAATTTTTATTGAGTGTTCTTTAATGACTACTAACATTTTATGACATGGTGTGTTTTATATATAACAACCATTCCCACTCTGCTAACACATTTGTGTATTCTAATATGTAATGGAACGTATGACTGTCGAAACTATGTAACAATAATAATAATAATATGAGCATGTTCATGTATAGGGCTGCTAGTTGTACGCAGCGATTTACAGACACATGTTTCAGCCTGAGGTCCCTGGCCCGTGGAACGTACAAATGTTTTTTTGCCGCATGAGGCACAGGGAGATAAAGTGACTTGGCCAAGGTCACAAGGAGCCCACACCGGGAATTGAACCAGACTCCCCTGCTTCAAACTATCAGTGCCAGTGTGTGTCTTTACTCAGTGAGCCACTCCTTCTCCCAATGTAAAGGACACTTACAACCAAGTAGCCATTTATTTTTAAAATCTCTTGTTACATGGGTATGTAGATAAAATGGTTTGGGACTGTAGCAAATAATGTTACTGGCCAGATGTTATGGTCCCCTCCAATGCATGATGTTCTGAATATGACATCACCATCATGTTATGAAGTACGTTTCTGTGTATATTTCATTAACCTAACTAACTATAGTTTACTGTGTTTATTAATCGTTTAGAAATACATAGTATAGTCAATATGATGATATAAGCTACCATAATAAAGCTGGTGTTATCATTTGTCGGTGTTATACATGGATCCTACACCAATTGATAGAGACACAAACAGTTGTCTTAAAAAGTGTGTCTATGCTAGTGATGAATGTGCTCCCGTAAGTAAACAAATAAGTACAGTTATCCCCTTTTCTCCAACCACCTCTATATTACATTAATGGAAATTATAAGGAAACATACATAAAATGTGATGAAATGTGAGTAATCATTTTGTAATACAATGCACATGAAAGCTCAAGAGTAGCTAAATGCATATACATGATACAGAAAGTACATATATGTAACATTTGTGTTTATACCAATATGTTGGGTTTTTAGTTCCAATAATTATAGGAAGATTGAGGTAGCCACATCTTATGAGAGATGTCAGCAAATATACATACCATGATCAGTCATACTGGAGATATACCTATAATGCAAAGGAACAATATATAAATTGCAAACATTGACATGCCATCTTCAGTACCGTAAACAACACAGCAAAGTGTGTATTTGGTGTTAAATGTACAACACCATGTATATTTCATGACATTCAAAATGTAAATCAGCCTGGTGTACACATCATATGGATGTACATGTTACACTGCACCAATAACATTGTATGTAAGCATACTAGAAGCATGAATGATTATGGGCATAATATGTGTTTTGTCTTAGCATAAGGAATAACACAATGCTAAAATATTATTGCTTTGTTACCCAAGTTGTATTCACATACACACAACTAAAGTACAATTGAAGAGGGATTATATAACCTGTGCAACAATAACATACCGGTGCCACATCCCTTTGTGCACACAGCAGAGAAAAGAAAGGTGTGCAACCCATATTCATCTGTGTCCTAACAGAAGGTTATATAAAGAAACATTATTGTTAATATAACATAATTAAACTATAAAAGTAGTACTAGGAACATATGAGTTTGTACTTACAAGAAAAAAATGAATTGATGAGATTCTGTCGTGTCTGGCCACCACTGGCTGTTTGTTCATTTTCAGCAGCTACATGGGTGGGATGCTCGTCTACCAAAGCCTCAGCTAGGTCTGACTGTACATTGTGCCTGAGTGCAACATTGTGCAAAATGCAACAGGCAAGGATAATATCAGACACTTTTTGAGGCTTGTATAGAAGAGCCCCACCAGTTCTGTCCAGACACCTAAACCTGGTCTTGAGTAGGCCAAATGTCCTCTCTATAACAGATCTTGTAGATATATGGGCTGCATTGTACCTGTCCTCTGCTTCAGTTTGAGGGTTTAGCACCGGAGTCAAGAGCCACGGCCTAATTCCGTATCCTGAGTCACCTATAATGAATGGAGCACACATAAGCTGACATTAGTGATCAAATTGTACAATGCCAACATTCCTAAATCAACATGTGTTTTGTGTTAGAACATGTAAATATGTACTCACCCAGCAGCCAACCAGGTTCAAAATGTCCCTCTTCGAACGCATGGAAGACTGAAGAGTTCCTCAGGATAGAGGAATCGTGACTGGAACCAGGGAACTTGGGTACCACATGCATTATCCTCATCGTGGCATCACATACCACCTGTACATTGAGTGAATGGTAGTGCTTCCGATTGCGGTACACATGCTCACTCTGACTAGGTGCAATCAAAGCAACATGTGTGCAATCGATTGCACCCAGCACACATGGTATCCCTGCTATATTATAAAAGCCAGTCCTGACTTCCAGCCACTCTGTCGCCTCTGTAGGAAAATGAATATAATTCCTAGCGCGTCTATTGAGTGCATAGAGAAACTGGGTCAAGGCCCGCGAGAATGTAGATTGCGAGACCCCGCCCACTATGCCCACAGTTGTCTGGTATGACGCGGAAGCAAGATAATGTAATGAGCACAGCATTTTAACAAGCCCAGGGACTGCACGACCTCTGGCTGTGAAAAAATCTAAATCCCCCCTTATCTCCTCATAAAGAGCTAAGATTGCTGCTGAACTCAAACGATAGCGACTTACAATCTCCTCCTCACTCATCCCATCTAACAGGGTTCTCTCCCTGTACAGACGCGGACGAGGCACAAGTTGTCTCCTCTGTCTTCTCCTCTGATCTCCTGTCCCTCTACCTGTCCCTCGGCCTGTCCCTCTCCCTGTCCCTGTCGTATCCGCGTCACTGTCACTGTCCCTCGGTGTGTCCCTCCCTTGCCCTATATGATTGTCTTCATCATCAAGCATGTCATAGAAAAGAATGTTCCTCCGTCTCCTAAACATTCGCAACATTTTGAAATGAGTAGCTGTGAATGAGCAGGTAATGTGCGTCCTTTAAATAGGTATGTGATGATGTCAGGTGACATACTGCACCGACACACTTTATTCGAGCAAATACCCAGTATGTACCTGGCAGATACCTGGAATGCGCCGCTCCTCACCTCTGACAAGCCCCGTTGCATTTGCCTTCCCAGCCTGGGTTCATGCCTGGCTGACGGGCGGCTGATCTGTTAAATGATAATGATTAGGATTTAATAGGCTGCAATGCTTCGCGTGTCTACCAGATGGCATAAATTCATGAATTGTAATGCAGTATATATATATATACTGTGCAGTATTGCAGCCAGCAGGAATAAAATGCTTCAATCCCTGCTTGGAAAATACCTCAATGCACTCGGGCAGAAAACAGTCACAAACCTCAATACACCCGGGTATACCCGAATTCGTGGGACTAGCCGAGCTCGAATAAAGTGTGTCGCCAGTGTAGTAAAATGCAAGGTGTTACATTAACATAATAAAGTACTTCTGTGGCAAGCTGTGTGCACTTGTTGTTCTAAGTATTTGTTGTGTGTATTCTGCAGGGAATGATGATATTTGGCAATGATGTGACGTGAAGCTTTGTACAAAGATTGCTTGCAAATAAATAGTTGCATGTGCAATGCATGTAACACTTGTGAACGCAAGAGTCAGTCATGTAATGAGACAAAAAGGCTGAGATTGACGTGGGAAAAGTTTTGTGTAACATGTGTAATTATCCATGTTATTGTGACATGTTGGCAACAATGAATAGTCGTGTGCATATGCATGCATTTGTGTAAGGAGGATAGTTGGTATAGAATGAGTTTACAAGGTGTCCCAATGATGAATTACTGTACATGTGTGTATAAGTTAGGTTGAAGTGCTTGTAATGCAACGGTTACAATGTAAACATGCAATGTGATTGAGCGTCCAATAAGTGACGTCATGAAAATAGGGAGGACCCAAAAGTATATGTAAACATGAGAAGACAGATGTACATGAACGTTTAAAGATGCGTGTCACATTACAAGCATTGTGTAATGTAAAGGAAGATGAATATACTGTGTATGAGTGACATGTGTGACATGTGTGACATCATGTAAATAATTGTCGCTGAGTTGAGTAAAATGTGTGATATGATGTGAGGTTCTCCTTTAAGAGTGTAGTATAGTATTTTCCCTTGCCACATCATCACATGATGAGTAATGTGACCCGCAAATGCTGCAAACATGTAAAAGTCGAATGTTATGCAAATAAGACACATCAGCTGTGACACAATGCAGGGAATGCCCCCACACTGTAATGCAAATCCCCCTTGTATTGTGAGCAATGAAACGTAAACAGTACTATACTGTTATACGTCCCCGCTCCATTGACTTCCATTGATGTACAGAAGATGTTTTTTTTCTAAGTGCCGTTCCGGCAGCCTTAGCGATCGTTCTCCCGTCCAAACTGCCAACTTTAGTTGGCGGGAGAAATCGGCCATAACATCTCAATTTCGTAGTGCCGATCAGCCCCGATAAGCTGTTTTTTTTTGTTGAATCCAGCCGATTTAAAAAAGTGGCGATCAGTGTCGAAAACAGGCTTATCGGCAGGCGACTGGCCATAACCAAATTATCGGCTCCGAAACCTGGCGATATGAAGCACTTATCGGCGCTTACTGAATCTCAAACCCAATTTTGGCTATAACATGGCCATATTTCCCTTATCAACGCTTACTGCATGAGGACCCAAGTGTAAGTAGGTTTCAATTTTACACAGCCGGAAAGAGGAGCAGAGAGGCTCGCCTAGCCGACACCCAGAGTACCGCTCACTTTCTCTGCTTTTTATATTTGTTATCACTGCTGTATGTTTTACAGTTTTATGTGGACTATTAAAATGGCATCCAGAAGGAGCTAATTGTCTGTCCAAGTTAATGCACCAGTGCTGCATGCATTGTCTGCTTGCCTCCTATACATACAAACGGCACATTCGGATGACAACATTCTGAGCCCACAGAGGAGTTCCAACAGCTGTGCTGAACCGGGAGGATAAACACCCAGAGGGTTTGGTTTCTGACCAAGCAACTGAATTGTGGTTTATGTCCAGGCGCCATATACGTTTTTTTTCTTTCACCCAATAACTCAAATAACCCAATATTGATCCTCTGGTTAACATTAACAGACTTTAATGTGTATGCGACATTATGTGCCTTGTTTGCACATCATTTCCATAGCATTATCCTTACCGGCTATTATAGTTAACGCTACGCTCTTTACGGGAGATAACGTGTCTTAATGTCATGTTATTGTCTTTTGAAGGTTCGTCGTGTTAATTTGATGTTACGTTTAGGTGATTTATGTGACTTAATGGATCTGGGCTTTAGTATTTCCAAAACTAATAGGCTCCCCCTTTTTGATCTCTATGGCTAGGAAACTGAACACAGTGAATTTCAGCTTCGGAGTAGATGGCACCGGTACGTCCTCATATATAATTCGAGATTGTCAGCTCCTTGGGAGAGGGACCTTCCCCCTACTGTCTCAGTTTGTCTTAACATATGTAGCCCTGTGTAATTTGGGGTTTACATACCTCTCTCATTCTGTGCAGTAATCCCTGTTAAGAGGGCAGGTTTGCCAGAAGTTATCATGAGGATTGGCCTCACCCCCTTGTGATGTGTAAGGTGTAGCAAAGGAAGTGACAGCATGCTCTGTGTCCACTATTAGTGACACAGGGGTGGTGCCTTCTGGAAGCTATATATTACGCATCACTTCCTAAAGTTAGTCTGTCTGTCTGCAGAGTTCAAGTCTGCTCTGCCTGGAATCAAGTCTGTGAAGTACAAGTGTCAGTAGTGACAGAGTGACAAGCTGACCCCACACGGTGTCCAGGGCTCTGGCACAGCTGGTGGCCCTCCCTTAGGCTGAGTCCCCAGTCTTCACTGTTACACGCGCGCCCGGCGGGGGGGGTGGCAAGTGCACAGCACTACACCGCGATCTGCGGTCTGGGGGGAGAGGGAAGGTTTACGACGGGAGGGGGCGTGGCTGTGGGTTTGCGGGGGCGTGGCCATGACGTCCCGCGGCTGGTTCGCCCTTATTGGCTGAACCGCCGGCGGGGGCGTGGCCAGTCGCAGAAGTCGAGGTCAAATTCCCCCGCCTCCCTGAAAACCTGTCGCGCACCGCTGGGGAAAGGTGCGCGACAAGGTAGGGACTGGGACCGGCCGGACTGGGGGGGCGGGGCTTGATAGCACAGCGCACGCCAAGCCGTGCGCTGTGGCGGTGACTGGGACCGCAGCCTTAGGGGAGAGGATGCAGAAATATCCCTGTCTCTACTACAGAGTCAGGAGGGAACTTCCTTATGATGTGCAGCTATATGATGTGCGGCTAAGTACCGGCCGCTATGATGGGCAGTCTGACATGTAAGATGACAATAAAGATGCCCTTGATTCAAAGACCCTTCTTGCCTGTGACTGGAGTTAATCAGGGAGAAGATGCACCCAGGAGTTCTCTTCCAGAGACTCCTCCCTGCTATCGTGGGGATCTGGAAGGGATGGAGGCGCTGTACCAACTGTGAGTAGAACTCAGCACTACCTCATACGCCTGTCATGGTGAAATCCCCACTACCAACCAGCGGGAGACTCAGGAGTCCTGAGAGCCAGCAGGTGCACCACACTACACTGACATGTAACGAGGGGCAGATTTCTCACATAGGGGCCCATATGAGATTGGGTAGGGGTCAACCCGTTACACATATATGATCTCTTTTGTCATACAATGTTATTGTCCCTCCCTCCTACATTGTACTGTGCTGCGGAATATGTTGGTGCCATGCAAATGAAAGATAAGAATAATTTAAATCCCCCTTACCACACAGGTCAGTAGGAATTTGTTGCGAAGGGGGTTGGAGGGTTACCTGTCTCCTGAGCAGAAATTAACATAGTTCATCACTGAACCCCCTGACTTCCATCCATGTAAACAAAAATTGAACTGAAGAGAAAAGAACCCCAATAAAGCACTCTTACGCTGGGTTGAGATGATTGATTTAAAAACTAGAATTTATTAGAAACATAATAAAATAATGGGAATTAAAATAGGATTAAACTAAATGACAATACGCTGTATTCCCTTAGGGATACTGTAATCCCTGGGTTGGTAGGTATTGTTGGTGTTGCTTGAATACACTAGCCCCAAGCGACCATTGGTAAGGAAGCCTTGGGGAAAGCTGAATAATGGATTCAATGCAAGTTTTATATGTACAGTAGTGCCAGATATACCAGTGGTGCAAGTGATTTTTTTGACACTTAACTGATAATACAACGGCTGTGTGAATCAACCAGACATGTGCAGTGTCATCTCAACACTTATGCATCACTTGCACCGCTAGTATACCTGGCACTACATATAAAACTTGCATTGAATCCCTTATTCAGCTTTCCCCAAGGCTTCCTTACCAATGGTCGCTTGGGGCTAGTGTATTCAAGCAACACCAACAATACCTACCAACCCAGGGATTACAGTATCCCTAAGGGAATACAGCGTATTGTCATTTAGTTTAATCCTATTTTAATTCCCATTATTTTATTATGTTTCTAATAAACTCTAGTTTTTAAATCAATCAATCATCTCAACCCAGTGTAAGAGTGCTTTATTGGGGTTCTTTTCTCTTCAGTTCATTATCCTACATTGCCCCATTAGCACCTGCACATACTTACATCTCAT